>NC_041054.1:20728231-21078703 GCF_900634775.1 Gouania willdenowi
CGGAATATCACGGTACTTTGCAGGAAAAGCCTAAATAATGTAGCCTAACCCTACATTCTGCTACATTATTTCCACTCAGGATCAGCTGCTGATGGCTCTGTGCAGCAGGACTAAACAGGAAAGAGACTGGACGTCTCGTCGGAAGAAACGCAGAGGATATTATAGTGATTCAGAGAGGGAAAACTATTATATAGGATCTTTTGATGAGCTTGCAATTAAAGCTCACTATACGTAGGTACCCTTTAATTGTAAGAATTATTTTATTAATCTTAACTTTCTTCTTGCAACTCTAGAAATGCACGTGTGGAGATTTTCCTGTGTGATAACTAATTTCTATGTTAAATGATTGATAACAATACCTAGTTTGAGGTTGAAGGTGATCTTTATGTATCAATGTTCAACTGTCTATGCGATAAACTACATAAATTAGATACCTTGAACTCTTGTCTCATATTATGGCAATAAGAAAGGTTATATTCAACAACCACATACATTATTTGTTTGTTGATATAACACCAGGCATGTTGAAGTAAAGCCACATTTAAAATGAAGCAGGACATAAGACCTCAATGACAAAATCTCAAAAGATCTCTGCTTGATCGATTATGTGCGTTCCAAACATAGACTGTAAAAACAATGAACGGCACAAGCTCCCGGGAGAGTGAAGCTTTTATTTTTAGAGCTCCCCTGCTGACTGGCTGCAGTATAGGTCATAAACCCCGCCTCCTCAATGATAACGGATGGGATGTGGGTCAAACTGTAAAGTTAAAATACTCGTCACATCATTTTTTTTCAAACCTCAACTCTGCTGTGATCATTAGTTAATATCACCCTACATTGTGTTCAAGTGCTCATTTTTCTGTGAAGTTATTTGAGGTTGAAAAACTGGATTTTACGTCATATGTGACGATGATTGACAGCCGCAGATCTTGCGTAGCTCTCTTTGTGAATAGCAGTTACGTCGTGAAGGAAAGCTGAGACACCATTTAATTAGATATTTGAGTTGAAATATATTGTGGTTTTGTACTAACCTCTATGATCTGAACAAGCTGTTGGTAGAATTTCCAGGCGGGAAAGATACTTATGTTCTTGGCGTAGCTGGCCTTGAGTAAGTCATCAGGGCAGTACGCTAAATGGGCGGGGGGCATGTTACAAGGGCTCCTGCCGCCGGACCCCATAGCGCAGACTCTGGCTCCAAATGACGTCAAATTTGCAAGATGGAAGCCCCTTCAAGAGTCGTATTTTAGCTTCACGAACGTTGAATGGGAACAGCTACAGTGCACGCCCACTGGTTCCAAAGCAATCAATATCTTACCGCATGACTAAAGGGAAGCTGTAGTGATTTTTAATTGCAAGCTCCAAGCTGAAGGTTTAACCAGCTCGTTCTTGAAAGACCGCGGCCGCCATTGACGCCTCAAGCCGTAGACAGGTGTCGTGACAAAATCTGTGACAAAACAAAAAATGGTGGCTAGGGTGTGTGTGGCAGCTCTGGTGGCTTCAGAGGAGTAAAGGCAGACTTCAGCCACCAGAACCACCTCTTGTATTGGGTCACAAATTTGGTCACAGCACTTGTCTATGACTTGGGGCAAAAGTGGTGAGCACTGTCTCTCACAAACAAGCCAGTTTTCCTCTACAAGGACATTAAAAAAAAGTAACCTGACTAATTCTCTCTTGCAATTGAAATTCACGACAGCAAACTTCAACAGTTTAGATAATCTTAATCCAGATAAAAAATATGTGTTGACATTGCAGCACGTCATTATTAAATATTGTACAGATGAGTCTTGTCTTGATCCTTAATCAGGATATAGAGAGTATAAACAGACCTGAGTTCTTTCCGTTGCCATAAATGAACATGCAAAAATGTAATAAGAATTGCATCACTGTTTCTGCCTTCGTCAAAGTGTTTGTTCGTGAACCAAAAAACGATTCATTTTGTTTTAAGGTGTTTGGGGCACTTTCAGTTACCTCTCTACAAATTACCCAGGAGGAAATTGGCCAGTGTGAGTGGATTGTGAGACTTTATTCAAATGTTTCCTGTGGTAAGTTATTCCTTTGTCTCGGCTGAGCTAATAGCAGGGAATGGGATTCAAATAGAGTCAAGCTGCCTCCTGAGATCCTTCAATCCACCGTCGCCATAAAAAAGAGGTCTGAGGCCAGTCTAAATATTTGGTAGTCTTAGCAGGTTCATGTTAAAAGACACACACACACACACACACACACATACACACATGCATGCGTGCACGTGCGCGTGCAGCACACACAAACGCAACCCAGTGAATGCACAAGAAGGCTGAGGCTGTGAAGTTGAATGGCATAGCTCAAAGCCTTCCTCCCCCTATCCCTGCCTCTTTCTCTCTCTAAACCGCCAAACCATTCTCCCCCTTTTCTCCAGCTCAGAGGAATTCATTAACTGCCTCTCCACAGAGACACTATGGAAATCAGGCAGCTACAAAGGCATTGAGGGAGGGAGAGAGAGTGGGGGGGAGGACGGAGGTGGTGGTGGTGGTGAATGGGGCTATATTATCCTATTAGATGGTGGATATGTCTAGTTTCCCTCCCCTGTCATGAGAAAAACATTAATTTTAAGTGAGAAATGAGGCAGAGGGAGGGAGAAGTGAGAGAGGGAATATACAGAGAGAGAGAGAGAGGGCAGTGGGGTGGTGGAGGGGGGGATAGTGATGGTCTTTAACATTGCTCTTTTATCGAGCTGAAATGGAGAGTCCCTTGGCTCCATTTACCTTGGCAATGAGGATAGAAGCCGCTCTCCATGAATGCCATTTAAAATGCCATGGAGATTAAGCATCCTCTCCCTCTCTCTCTCTCTCTCTATGTTTCTCTCACACACATGCAGCAGCAGCAGCAGCAGAAGAAGAAGCAGCAGCAGCAGTAGCCGTGGTGGTGGTGGTGGTGGTGGTGGTGCTGATGGTGTGGCTCGTCATAATATGTGTTTAGAAAAACAGCTTTGAGATTCATGAGTAAAGCCCTTTAGGTGCCAGCGTCGAGGAGGGGAGATGAACGGGAGGGAGAACAGACAGAGAGGACCAACACTTAGCTAGAGTGGGCTTTAAGCACTGTAATTAAATCATTAGAGCCCCCCCCCCCTCTTCCTCCTCTTCCTCCATCCCTCCCCTCTTCTATGTCTCTCTCTCTCTCCAAGCTCAGCCGAGCTCATCAGGGGCTCTGAGTGTGAAATGATGAATCTGTATTTATGGTGGATGGAGTAATTACACAAGCTAACCTCAGAGGGAACCCAGGAGGGCCACAGGGCCGCAACAAGGGGAGCAGGGGGCTCAACCTCATTAGCAGCGCCAAAGTGTGTGCGCCAGTGTGTGACAGGAGGCGTGTGAGTTCAGACTGAGAGCAGCAGTTTAGACACATCAAATCTCAACACCTCATCATTTAAGGTTTCGATCCTTGAATTTGCATCGTCGCTTCATCAAAGTGTAACTGTTTGCAGGTGAAATGGGAACCCTTTAGCGTGTTCTTCTAGAAGGACACATCTGTCACCTTAGCCCTCTCCGCAGATCACATGTATACCTCCTTATCTCGGCCATCTCTTATCTCCTTCGATTTCTGTCATTACCTTCTGCTCTGGAAAAAGGGGAATACTCCTCTGACTTCTTCCAGGGATGATGGAGAACATTCTTGGCAGATGATGTTGAGGGATTGATGCCTTGCAGCAGCAGCTGTTGGCCTTAAGTGTCCTGGAAGCACACAGGATGGATATTACCCCCAAACATATACACAATTAGTGCCAACAACAAGGAGGACAATATTGTTTTCTATATCTTTTATGCTTATGTACAATTATAGAACCTGGACACAGGTTCAGTTCGCAGCAGTCCAAATTAACTGTAACATATGGAGGATCAAACCTGCCAAAATTAGAAATGAAAACAAAAGTCTATGTATTTTGAATGTATAAAATAAATCAGTAAATGAACACAATTATATATAGAGGCGCACAATTATATAATTGGATTTTCTTTTTTTATTTATCAATCTATATTCAAATTTTGGACAATATTTTTTTTAATTTTTTTAACTTTTGTATTTTTTTCACTTATATTTATTAATTTGTATTTAATTTTCAATTTTGCTTTTTGTTATTTTTCACGTTTATATAGCTATTATTTATTTAGCTATTTATTTAACTATTATACAAGATTCAAGATATAGCAAGTGGCGATATAGAAAATTACAAGATATATATATATATATATATATATATATATAGTTTATTTTGGATTAAAATACTCTGTTTTCACTACTATTTTGACAAGCACATTGAGATGACTTTGTTTTAATTTGCGCTGTACAAATAAAGTTGAATTGAACTACTTTTAAGAACAGCATTAAATGCACAGTTAGATTTCTGAGTGCGTCCTAACCCAGACCTTCCCCTAAACAAGCCACACTACGAGACTCACTCACACGTGCTGTCCCTTATTGGAGAAAAAGCCTAAAGTGGCACAAATTGTGCAGCTGCTTGTGAATAAATGACCCTGTGTGGCATCACCAAATTGAACCCAGAATTGTCTTTCCAGTTAGACTTTATTTGAACTAAAATGATTGAGATTTATATCTTGTATCATCGTATTGAGGAAAAAAAAATACATGAATTTGGGTTCATAATGCCCAGCCCTAGTTTTATGTTTCAAATCTTCTAAAAAAAATATGTGGTTTTCTCTTATTTTGGTAAATTGCGTCATAGTGACAGCAAAAAAAAAAAAAAAAAAAGGCGCACACAGACACACACACACACACACACACACACACACACACACACACACACACACACACACACACACACACACACACACACACACACACACACACACACAGACCTGTGTGCTAACCAATGCACTAATCGCCTGCCCCGGGCATAGGAGGAGCCTGGTGTTTAAGTAGATGCCAATCACTCAGTCAGCGCCACATCCACGAGCTTCTGTGTGCGAGCGCGCATCACTCAGCGCACGAGGTGCCAAAGTGAGGAAGAGGAGCACAAGTGGAGAGAGGCTGGGCCAGCCTTGCCTTGCCTTGCCTTCATCATTTCTTCTTCTTCTTCTGGGGATTCTTTAACTTGTTGGCGTCCGCCTCAGTGCCGCTGTCAGACTTTGTGGGAGAGGTTTTTACTCGGACATGTCTTTCCCTCAACTGGGGTACCCGCAGTTCCTCAGCGCCTCCCATGAAGTGTACGGGAGCGAGCGGCCCGCCTCTGCCCGAGAAGGAAGCACCGAGGGCGGCGTGAGCTCGTCCGCCGCCGCGGCGGCAGTGGGCTCCGTGCTGGGGATGTACGGAAGCCCGTGGGCGGCGCACGGCTACAGCGCCTTCCTGCCCTACAGCGGAGCCTCAGACCTGGCCCTCATCTCTCAGATGGTGAGAGTGGATCCTCTTAGTTTAATTTTAGATAATAAAAGTTTTTACAACTTTTCCACCTGTTTTATTACCTGTTTGGAATAGAATAGAGTTTATTGTCATTTGTACAAGTTAAAAAGATCACGCACGAGTCAGACTGAAAAAAATAGATATACAAACAACAACAACAGAGGTGCAAAACAATGAAAGAATAAGGGTGAATATTCTACAATTGCAATTACAAGATAATATCCGTTTATCCGGATAAGAAAATGTAAATCTGTGGCTGAACGTTTCCTTCACTGTAAAGTGATGTGAATATGTGACGAAAACAATTAGGCCTATTGCTAATTATTAACTTTTCCACCAAATACATAATTTATAAGAACTCAATAACTCCGATATAATTTGTTTAAACATAACTGTATTGAAGATTTTTTTTTTTTTTTAAAGATGTCAAATTTTCGTTTTCATATGTTTTTAAAGGGGAAAAAAAAAAAGAATTTTCACTCATTTTCTTTACTGCATATACAACCAACAAAAAATGTGTGTAAACTTTGATCCTGCACCAAATCCCCTATCTGAATATAAAAACCTATCTTTGTATTTTTAAAATGACATAATCATTCAACAAGTTGCCATCACATTTTTCTCCACCATCATCCTCCTCCTCCTCCTCCTTACCAGGGCTCCCAGTATGAGCTGAAGGACAGCCCAGGCTCCCACTCCACATCCCTGCCTGTCCACACCTCACAGGGCTTCTACCCTTACGGCCAGTACCCGTACGGGGACCCGTCGAGGGCCAAAACGGCCACCAGGGAGACCACCAGTACTCTGAAGGCCTGGCTGCAGGAGCACCAGAAGAACCCTTACCCAACCAAAGGAGAGAAGATCATGCTGGCCATCATCACCAGGATGACACTCACACAGGTGGGTGATGGGATGGAGCATGTGCCACTAAACAGAGGATTTCAATTATCAGAGGCCTCATATGGACTTACACCATAAGTGTTGCACATGTGTTGTATTCTAAATGATGATAATAAAAATCCGTTTTAATATAAAATATTACACACAATCAAACACATTTTACAATATAGGTGATTTTTAATTTAAGACATACATAAATAAATTATGAGCAGGGCACGAATTACAATCAAATCCCAACAAATGTAGCAACAATTCCTGTTAATAAACTCTACAATATAAATATATACTATTTGTGATCAATTAGATTGCCTTGGATTTATCAATAAATATGTGAAACTCAATGTAATGCATTGTACATAATTATTATTGATTTCCAGTATTTTAGCTGTAAAAAAAATGGTCAGATCTGAAGCTTTGAAAGACCTTAAATTGTGTGAAAAATCAAAGTTAAGAGGATTTCTGACACATTTTTAAAAGTAATTTCCATCGATTTGATTTTTTTATTTTTATTTTTATTTTTTAAATTAAAAACCAAAGTTCATATAGTATTTCTAATGTGTGTGTTTTTCTGTTTTGTTTTTTTTTGTTTTTACAGGTGTCCACCTGGTTTGCCAACGCCCGGAGGCGCCTAAAGAAGGAGAACAAGGTGACCTGGGGCCGCAGCGCAGAGGACCGGGACGGCCGCATCTTCAGCAGCGACAACGAGGACGAACCCGAAAAACACGGCAGCGACGACGACGACGAAGAGGAGGAAATCGATCTGGAAACTGTCGATATCGAAAGACCCGAGGAGCAGCGGGCAGGGGAGCATCCGAGCCCCGGGAAGGCCGAGGGAGAGGCGGGCCTGTCGGCCAGGGAGCCGCAGGCCTCGGAGAGCAGCAGGACGCACGGAGCTTCTCTCAGTAACAAACCAGCGGACCATTCTCCCAGTAGACAGGAGTGTCAGAGACCAGTGCAAAGCAAACCTAAAATCTGGTCCCTTGCAGAGACTGCTACAGCCCCAGACAGCTGTCACAAATCTCCCCCCGCGGTCCATGCGCACTCCGCGGCTTTGGTGTCCACGGGCCACCCGGCCTTACTCCCGGCTCATGGAATATACACGTGCCAGATTGGGAAACTGCACAACTGGGCCAACGCTGCTTTTCTGAACGCCAACTCACTTTTGAACATGAGGTCGCTGCTCGGAGGAGCGTCAGCGGCTCACATGCCGCTGCACAGCGCGGTTCCGGCTGCGCGTCATGACGCACGACCCGCAGCGGCTGGAGCAGGAGCAGGGACGTCTGGGACAGATGACGACAGCGACGTGGAGTCCACAGGGAGCTTCAGCCCCAAAAGAGAGGGTGAGGAGTTTTTGGACTGATCCAAGTTCTTATCGATCGATGAAGTTTGTTCCTAACCATCAACCTTTTTTTTTTTTTTTTTTTTTCTTCCACCTGACCGTATTTTTAGATGACGACCGGGACCACAGGTCGGATCCCCTGAAGTCCCCGTTTCAGATCATCACTGACAGGTATAACCTCTTTGCATCTGAAATCAATTTGCCACTGTGACACTATCAGCCTCTCCTGCAGCTAAATGAAGCTGAAAAGCACAGAGGTAAACAGAGTTCCACCTGACTGGGCCCAGAGGCAAGCCTCAGCTCATAAATCATGTGATTGAGTCTCCACTTTAACGCCTCGTCAGGCAGCATTATGCCCCTCGCCCACCTCCACTCCTCCCACCTCTTCTCCAACCTACACCCCCTCCCCCCCAAATTTACCCCAACCACCGCCACCTCTGAGATTTGAATAATCTGCTGAGGTTTATTCACGCCCACCCTCAGTGAATGAAGCTGATGTATGTCAAAGAAAGCACTGGGAGCCAAATCATGAAGGAGGTGGAGCGTGAAAAGACCTTAAACAATTTACCGGAGCGGATTTTTTAATGGGCCTAAATTGGATTTAGCTATCAAATAAAAACATTGAATTAAATAGAATAAAATGTGATTGTTTTAAAATGTGCACAATCCACAGTTTAAAGAAAGGAAAATATGACTAATAGATTTTAAGAATTGCCAATGCCGACACGTAACGCTAAAAAGCGTAGAACAAGGTGACACTATAACGTAAAATGTGGTCTAATTTTGTACGGGCCTCTAAAACAAATCCCCAAAAATTGTATTTCAAGAATTTCGAAGGAATATAAAGGCCAGCATAATACACAAAATTACCCCCAAAACGATAGCAAAATGCACAAAGTACACAAAAAAAATCCTGAAATACACAAAATGACTCATAAAGCACAAAATACCAACAAAAACAGACAACTTAAAATGAAAAAATGACTACGACAACACACACACACACACACACAGACACACACACACACACACACACACACACACACACAAACATATTACAGAATAGCTCCAAAGACACAAACTGTCAACAAAATTACAGGAAAATACAGAAAACAACAACAAAAATACAGAAAGTGACCCCAAAAATGCACAACATAAATGCAGAAAATGACAGAAAAATACCTCAAATTACAACAAAAACACACACAATGACAAAAAACTGACAAAACAATGAAACCACAGACATAGACAAATAAAAGACAAAACCCTTCCCCCCTGTATTAATGCTCTGATTGGTCATTATTCTAAATGTTGGCATAAATGTTGATAATGTGGCCCTCGGATCAGATACAGTCACATTTTTGTGGCCCCTGCTGTGATAGTGTTGCCCGTCCCATGCAGTTCAATTTATTTACATGTGACTTTTTTTTCTACACACTGACTTCATGTCCTATTTTTCTTCTCCATCCCTAGATCTCACCACGGAACAGCATCGCAGCGAGCTCTGACGACAACGTTATGAGGAGGAGAACAACAAAAAAAACATAAAGAAAAGAAACAAAAATATTTAACTGAGAGCATTTTAACAAAGATTTTCCCTTTTTTGGAGACCCTTCATAGTGTTGCTGTTTAGCCTCTCCGTGCAGAACAGATGGATGTTTTTTGTCCCAGATTTGCTTGTACCTCTCTTTTATGTCTTACATTGTTTTCCTATTTGCTTTGAATGGAAACCTTGATAAATGTAAATACAGGATATGAATTTGTCTTTAAAGATTATATTTTTTGGAGCTAAATAAATGTAAATATAGTCATTTATTATTGAAAACTCTTTGCTTTCTTTTAATCGAAATCGTGCAAAAAACATGAATACTAAATGTTATTAGATTTTTTTTTCATGATATTAATAATTTATTAGACCAATACGAGTTAGTGATTTTAAAGAACGTATTATGAAGCCTTTTTTCTTGGAAGTTCAACTCTGCACTGTCAGCTTTCTCATTGGAAATCTCCTACTCAGTGATTTCTGCACTTTGGCCAAAACTCCAAACCTTGGCCCGCCTCTTTGGAAGTGTCTGCAAACGCTGCAGAATTTGAAATTGAAGATTTCCAGGACCTTGTGAACCTGCGTCTGTGCCTTTAGCTCGGTCCGCTTTGCTTTATAGTTGGATTATACCCCCTCGGTGCCACCACGGCCGCCTCTGAAATATGGATCAGACGGCAGCAAAGGCCAACAGCCAGTATGGGGGCAAGCATCTCAGGGGGTGGTGGATGGGGTGAGGGCGGGGCTGTTGGCGGTGGTCTGTGTGTGTCATTTAGAGACATCCTCGATGTTCACAGACCTGAGGAGGAAGAGGTTTAGAGAGGAAGACAGAAAGGACGTGGGGGGGCCTTGGGGAGGGCTGCTTATACATAGTCTATCATAAAGCTGTGGCCCTGTACTTGTTTGGAATACAACCTGGGGTACCTATAGGAGCTCAGATGGCCTCATGTTTATGGATAAGGAAAAGTTTAAAAGCCTTAACCAAAGTGCAAACATGAAAAAGCTAAAAATGATGCCTAAAAGTTATTATAACTGAGGTGATTAACAAAGACTAATATGCACAACAAAAAAAAAAAAAGATTTAATCGATCTTGAATCGATTTCACAGGTTCTGAAATCAATATTTTTTAACCCTAACCCCAGAAGTCTGGCACTGTCTGGTAGAATGCATTCAATTCAGTGCAAACATTGTGGATGAAGCTCCGCTGGGTAAGCCACCCCAACTGAGGTCAGAAGGTTGGAACCATCTTATTAATATCCAAGTAACATTTGAATCGACTCATGTTCAATCGATTCAAAACCTTATTAATCGAAATCGAATCAATTCAGGAAATTGGCCATGATACGAAGCTCTAATCATCACTGGGACAAAAAGCAATATTTGATTTCAAAGGTGAACAATAGATTCTCCACTCCCACTGAAAACTGCATTTACATTAAAAATGATTATTACTAGATGAAGCACTTTGGAGTAAAATCAACTAAGAATAACTAGGGTTACAGACCTGCAGATGTGGCTCAATGCTGCCATCTAACTCTCAGGAAGAATAGAGCAGACATTGAGCCACGAGCATCGCAAACAGGGAAGAGCTATAGAATGAACTTTCTCAGGTAAATTAGATTAGATTAGATGAGATAGACTTCATTAATCCCATGGGAAGACTCCGTCAGGGAAATTACAATTCCAGCAGCACATAGGGTTGAAATAACATATAGAGAATATACAAGAAGAAACCAGAATGTACAGAAATGAATAATAAAAAAACAAACAAACAAGGTTGGTGCGACAGATTACAACTACTGCAAATCTCACTAAGTCTAAAATATATATATAGGCAATGAAACTGCTCCAATGCACATCAAAACAAAGTGCTGCCTTTGATGTTCTTTTTTTTTTTTTTAATTGGATCACTTGTTTCAATTTGGATTTTTTTTTTTTTTTTTTTTTGTTTGTTTTTTGTAATTTCAGTTTATTACATGTAAAATGTAGGCTATGTTTCATAGTTCATTCACACATTATTTTTTTTTAAACTTAAATTAACATAAATATAAACTGTTTAAAATCGCAAAATTCCCACAGGTTGTGTATTTACCTTATGAAGGATGAATGTTTTGTTTTCATTTGGTTTTTTTTATGGTAATTTGAGTATTTTACATGTAGAATGTATTTTGAATTTATTCACACACAATAGAAATTGTTTAAAAATCCCTTCACATGTTACATATTTACCCTATATGAAGGATGAATGGTAGCTACAATAATTTCCAAAAACTGAATTTAGGTAAAAATTACACTCACATGAGTCAGACGTGTGATTCTTCATCATATTCGCTCATATTCTAATGCAGATAGATTGTTTGTGGGTTAGTAGAACATTTCAGATGTGATTATAGGTAAAGATCTTGGTTTTAAAGATAAAATAGTATGTTATAATATGTTCAATTTACCAATATATATTTAGAGAAAACCATGGTGGAACACAATAACAGGAGTTTTTTTTTGGTCCAAAATGTTGATTTAGTGATGGAAAGATCTCATTAATAAAATGAAAAATTTAGATTTTAGTTTAGTTTGAAAAGACTGAACATTTTCGATTCAGAGTATGATTCATTCTCTATAAGCAGTTGACAGGTAAGCTGCAGGAAGCTAACTCTTCTAAAGTGATGTGCAAGGGTGGACTGGGAAAAATCCATCCCCGGCATTTTCTATCCAGACTACATTATCTACATTATCAAAGGACACCACATAGAAGCCGTCACTATAGTGATGCTCAACATGATGCTCTTTATGTCTTAATTTAAATTCTTATTCACCCTGAAAACCTTAAAAGGGGGAAACTTTTTAACCCCTTTTTACCTTTTTCCTTTGGCCATTTTGCAACTTCCTTTTTTCAAATTTTTGTCCCTTTTCAAAAAGTTCTGCATTTTTTCAGACTTTACCTTCCTTTTGCCAATAAATATCCCTTTTTATCTATTTTTTGTCAATAATTGCAAGTTCTTTTTGACACTTTTCCCCATTTTTTGTCCTTTTTGGCCCATTTTCATCCAAATAAGCTACTTTTTACGTTTTCCACATTTTGTCAATTTAAGCTACCCTTTGCCATTACATACCACCTGGTTCCTCTTTACTTGGCCCTTTTTGGCAACTCTTGACTGATTTGAGTCACTTTTCACTCTTTTCTTGCCATGTTTTTCCCACTTTTGGATCATTTTTGGCCACTTGTTACCATGTCTGCCTCCACTCACCTGTCAAAAAATCAAAACGTAGTGGACCGGACTGGTCCATTTTGGGATGAAGGCCCACGAGGACGATGCCCGGTATGCCAGTTGGCCAGTCTACCCCTGGTGAGGTGTAAAGTCAAACCGCCTGAAAGTCATTTGATGATTTTGTCTGAGTATCAGCAACAGGAAAAGCAGGAAATTAAGAGAATGGAGGAGCAAAATATTGTCTAAAAAGAGCAAATGGGAGTGGGAGAAGATGCAAAGCGCGCCGTCATTGAAGTGATGGAAGCGAGCCAGACACTTGAGGCCATTTTCACTTTGTGTGCCAGTGCTGACAGACTGCCATCAGCACCACCGTGGAGAAAAACCCACCACTCTTCCTCTCCCACACACTTCTCTTTGTCAACATTTTGTCCCAGCCAGGCCGCACTATACTCGTCTTCCAAGTGCATCCCCGAACAATATGCTATTCTTTCAAAGTTGGAAATCAGCATGCGTAGCCGGATGGAGCTGAAGATGACATCAAAGCATGTTTCCTTGTTGTGAAGAGAGTGCAGGGTGGGAGAAAACTGATGATAAAAACTGTGACGTGTGCTTTCTGGCTAGTGCTGCACAAACTTCTTGAGAGTAAAGTTTCCAGCTTTCTGTTTGTTGCACCAAAACTTTATGGGAGAAAAAACAAAACAAAAAAAAAACAGCAGAAGCAAAGGAAACATCTGACTGTCGCAGATTCACAAGGCCCTTATTTTCTCTGTGTGAAAACAGTCTTCATTGGAGCTTTGGTTTTCTGATATAGGCCCTTTGGTGAGTCCTAATCCCTATTAAAGAGGCAGATTATGGAAGGGATTTGTCTGTGATTTGCCTGTCCCACTGCTCTTTTCTACTAACATCACGCTTTCACCGTGTTCTCTTGCTCTCTATCCTATGTCGTCTCGATGGGATGGTCACGGACTGGGCAGTTGTTGTCGTCCCCCCACATGGCTACATGTGCAAAGGGCCCCATAGTTGTCTCAATAGACGTGTTAAAGGACCCAGTCCCTGTGTGTGTGTGTGTGTATCCATCTCTTTTTTTTTTTCCACACATTCTGTGTATAGGGATGATCTCACTTACCTCTAGCTCCTCCACCACGCAGAGATAATCAGGCTTATGTAAAGACGTGGTGGTCTTTTGACAGTCGTCAGCTCATCTGTGATCCAATCAAGTCCAAATCCACCATTGTTTAGCCCCTCAAAGTGTCTGAAATCCGCTTGTGAGTGCACTCTTTATCCTGCCAATCACTCCTGACATTCCTGCCACTGTTGCCATGGTCCGGGGTCACAGGTCGTGAAAACAGAGAGCATGATCTGACTCGGGGAGTATAATGGCGGAGTACTAAAAGAGGGACCCGACCCACTGCTGGACAGCCCCATTGGTCAATCAACACAGGGGGTAAATGTAGACAAGTTAGGGCTCTATGGTCCCCACCGAGAGGGCCAGCCTGGTTGAAAGAGACAAGAGCTGGGGAGGAGAAAGAAAAAGGGGTGATGATACAGAGAGAGAGAAGGGTAGAGAGGTGTACGTGTGTTGGGGGCGAGGGAGGGGCCGCGTTTGATTGCCAAATAGGCTTTGCAGAGCTTGACCTCGAGGGGTCTTGAGAAGAAAAGGCCTGATTCATTGGTGGTAAGAAATAATGAACATGCAAGTTAATAATTTTTTTTGAATTTTTTTGAATGGATTTCTAAATCCGAACACGCCCATTTGATCGCCTTGTGTTGTCATTGTCCAGCTGTAATTTGTAATGGAAATGTGTTTTCCAAATACGAGGAAGCTAATACGTGTCATTATGTCAGAGCGGGGGCCACTGCAGGTTAAATCTGTTGAAATGTTGTCAAAAGAATAATTTTCTGTACGCAATGTATACGTAAGTGAGCAAATGTTTAGCCGAGATGAGATATCATAGGGAATTTACGCTATTCACTGTTCCTCTGCAGGGATTAGTGGAATTAAGCGTTTACACAAAAGCAAAGTATCACAACTCATGGGTAATTCAACAAAGAGGCACAATACTGAGTTTACTGAGCGCTGCTTGCTTTGCTCGGGCCCATATTGTCAGGCTGCAGCTGCCAGTCGACAAATAGCAAACATTGTCCGAGCCTTTTAGCTGGGACAAATTTAATATACAGCACAAACATTATCAAGGGGAGGGAGGGACAAGGTCGCTTTCGTTTTCTTTCCATTCAGAAAAATTAATCTGAGGGAAGAAGCCGATTAGGACAGGAGGAGGGATCGCATCATTGACTCCTTTCATCCATTTTGAAACAATGTTTATCCCCTGGTTTGTTATAGCGTAGCATCTTAGCTCCGTATACTGCTGAGAGAGACGTGGGCCTCGCTGTGTTTTTGTTCACAGCTCACAAAAATACACTGAAGAGCCGTATCAGGGCGGAGAACCTGCTCCACTTGAAGGCGAGTGTGAACCTGCACGTTTTCTTTAACGGACCTTGGTTTGAGAAAAGTCTGTGACGCTATAAACGCCAAATAACGGTGAACGTTTCTTCTCAACGCAACTGCAATTTAATGATTTATTGACAAAAAGTCAGTTTTTGGAAACATTTTAAAAGAAATTTGAAAAATAGGTGGTTTAATCATCATTCTATCATCAGCATATTGGTTGTTAACATTAACCAATGTTCCCTTCTTTTACCTTTAAGTGTATCATATACATCACATTGATTGTATTAAATTAAATAATAAGAAAAGTAAAACTCCACCAGATTTAAAGTGGGGTTATATTTTATAATTCAAAATAAAGCTAAATGTGTAGCACTTGAGCATAGAAAACATCAAAATTACACATATACATTTATATTGTGCATGGTGTCCATAAGGCTTTAGTCCAAAGATGCTATCATTGTCGTTCTGTCCTTACTGATATACCCTACTCAAGTAGAAGTACTGTTACTTGAATCAAATTGTACTCAAGTACAAGTAAAAGTGAGTCGTACATAAAATACTCAAGTACAAGTAAAAAGTAGCTTATTTGAATAGTACTCAAAGTAACAGTTACTATAGTTACTTTCACCCCCCATGTTTATTTTTGGTAATAAATCTTACCACGGTTCCCTTGCGTACGGTAAACATCTCATGTAGAAACTAGAAAGGAAGAGATGAAATATTGCACAATTGGAACTTAATTCATAAAATAAAAGGTTTGTCAAAATGAACATACTGTATGACTGCATTTAACTAAGAATATTACTTTTCTTTGTGTAATGTTTTGTGCAGTGCATATTTCCTCCTTACTTTCTTATTATTTATGTTACTTTTAACCTTTGAAAAAGCCTCCCGTGGACAGATGTTTTAAATTAGCACATGCAAACAGTACATCTGGGTTACCAATATCATTGTGATGTCCATATCAGATAAAGGGAATCAATCAACAATTCTTTTAAAAATAGAATATCATCAATGAATTCAATTCAAAACTAGAATATTTGCATTTCCTGAAAAAAAATGCAAGTGAGGATGCATGTGCTGGCCCGCGTCGCTCTGCATTAGCTTAGCATTAGCATTAGCCTAGCCTTAGCATTTGCCTAGCATTAGCAGCCTAGCGTTAGCCTCACATTAGTGTTAGCATTAGCATTAGTTTAGTGCAAGCATTAGCATTAGCATTAGCATTAGCATTAGCATTAGCATTAGCATTAGCATTAGAGCAATAACCTAGCAATAACCAGTAAAACCAGTTAGAAGTCCAGTTTCCACAGTAGAATTTGTTAAAATCCCAGTATGAAAGCATCCTCACAATAAAGTATAGTGATAACAATAGTGCGGATGCCTTCTGCAGCCTAAAAACATTCTCAGGCTCTAAGCATCGCTACATTTATGAACTCTAAAACTAAGAAAATAATTCAATGCTGTTTTGGTCCCATTCATTTTTTGTAGTTTCACAATGTCTGTTAATCATTTTAAAACAACAAATACTAACCTACTTAGTAACGATTGGGTGTGGAAATCCTTGACTTGTTTTAAAACATTCTTAAGTACAAGTCAAATTACTGCAAGCATACGTAGTCAATTACAGTAACGTCAGTACTTGTAATCCATTACTTTCACCTCTATTTAAAACATACAAGTGTAAAGTGAAGAAAAAACCTCTGCTGTCTTTCACTTTGTGGGTAATCAGAGATGACTCATGGGCCACATGTATTCAGAGTGTAATTACACACACACACACACACACACACACACACACACATGCAAAGATTAATAGGAGTCCTCATTCATTTACCCAAGTCATTTAGGGTAATAGAGCTTTAAAGAGTGCATTAACCCCATCCAGCCTGTCTCCATCTCAGATGTGTGTGTGTGCATGTGTTGTTGTGCACAAGGAAAGGGGAAACCTGCCAACTGTTTATCTGGAACACACACACACACATTGGGGGGAGCAGAGGTCTGGTTTCCCACTGTCACAGATGCTTACCCACCTCTCCTCCAGTGATGTGATTGGAGTGGACACAGAAAAGCAGCAGCCTTGTTCCCACAGGGGCAATGGGAGGAAATCATCGCTCAGCTCCTCTCCAGGGAGCATCATCGCTCTTGAAAAGAAGCACTTATTCGTCTGCTATCACACACGTCGTCTTTGTCAACCGTCGAACATGCGTTTTGGAGCTTTTGGTGTGGATGAATATCTGTGAGGCAACATTTGATTGCCTGTGATCCATCATGGTAGACATGTGACAAGCTCCAGGGAGCTGCAGGGCTGTAGATTAGACACAATCAAGTGTTTACTGATGATCAGTGAAGATTGAATATTCAACAGTTAATGTCTCTTTCATATTCATATAAATCAGATTTTTCCTATGATAATGGTGAAAAACAAATCCATGGGTCAGAGGTGTAAAGAGTACCGTTATACATATCCTACTCAAGTAGAAGTACTGTTACTTAATTGAAAATGTACTCATGTACAAGTACAAGTAAGTTATGCATAAAATACTCAAGTACAAGTGAAAAGTAGCTTAATTAAATAGTACTCAAAGTAAAAGTTACTAATTTCTTTTAACCCCCCACGTATATTTCTGATTATAATTTTGCTACGCTTCCTTATAGTACATATAAAAACACCAGCATTCAATGCTGCTTTGGCGCTGTGCGTTACGTTTAATCTGATTGGTCCACTACAATGTGATGTATATGATTGTTGTCTGGTTATTTCATTTTTTTTTCATTTTTTTTTTTTTTTTTTTTTTTGTCGTTTCACAATGTCCGTTTATCATTTTAAAACAAAAAATAACAACTGAATCAGTAGCAGTATTGTATTGGGTGTAGAAATGTAATGAATTACTTTACTTATCTTAAAACATACTTAAATACATAATAAAGTAAAATTACTGATTTAGGAATTTACTCAAAAAAAAGTCATGAGTAACCGAAACCAGTGTTTCTCAAATGGGGGTACGAGATGGCACGAAGGGGGTACTTGAGAGAGAGAGAGCGAGAGAGAGAGAGAGAGAGAGAGAGAGAGAGAGAGAGAGAGAGAGAGAGAGAGAGAGAGAGAGAGAGTGGAAAATTAACAAATAAAGTGACCGGAAGTGATAAAAACTGTAGGGATAAATCTATTCAGGTGCCACTAAATGAGTATTTTTCGACCTTGGGGTCAGGACCACATGTGGGATCACTTGAAAATTTGGAAAAATTTAAATAGATTTTGGAATTTTTTTAATTCTTCTTCTTTTTTTCCTTTTTTTTTTTCTTTCTTTTTTTAAAATAAAAAAAAAAAATCTTTTTTAAAATATTTTCTATACTTTGGGAACCACTGCATTAAATACTGTTTGATTCTACTTATTTACAAAATGAGATTCTTTAAAATGTGTGCTATCACTCGTTCATTCCATCAATGTGCTCTAGGTTCATAAGCAAAAATGTTGTCGTCGTACAAATGGGGGTTGGATTCAGAAATAAAAGAAAAGGGGGTGTTTGAGAATGACTGAAACAATGAATGTAAATTCAGTTTGAGTTTCCAATGCAGGAGGTCAGAGAAATCCTGGGAGGTCCGAAGACATGCAACACCAAATCCAAAATACGCTCCACAGCATATGCAGACAAGCAGACCCACTGTGTCTGATTGGGTTGGTCATTAAATAGTGGGTGACCTCTGCACCCTGGTCAATAACACGTGCAAACTGAGCCTGTTGGAGCCTCAGGCAACACACACACACACACACACACACGCACACGCACACACACACACACACACACACACACACACGCAAACACAGAAATAAGGTTGTTGTTCACTAAACCACCAGAGGATGGCGCTTGAGCTCTTGAAAATATTTCAGCAGGGTAACATATTTACAGATTACTTTCTTCTTTGTGGATATTTCTTAATAAAAACTGAAATATGTTTATTTAAAGTATTTTTGAATCAAACTTATTAAATTAAAAAAAAAGTGTCTCGCAAAAATGTCTCACATTTGTCATCACAGCACATACAACCAAACCCTAATAGATAAATGTATATATTCACTAACCCTAGAATTATGTCTTGTGCTTGCCTGAGTTATCTAATCAAAACTGATTACACTATCATAATCCTTATGATTTCTATATTCAAACCACAAGTAACAACTCTTGAATTATATAGAATTTTTTAAATGTGCATTGTGCATTAAATTATAACAACTACTGACCTTCCTCACAGTTATAATTATTCATATCATTGATCATTATCATTTTCATTAAATCCAACGGACTATAATGTCCTATAATGTCCCTAAATGTATAACCATATTTTTCTGTAATTCTTGAAGCACTATAGTGAAACATTATGTGAAATGATTAGTGATTAAGATATATACAAAACATGGATTTTGTTATGTTCATAAACAAAATCCATGTTATATAGACATCTATTCACATACAGTAGATGACCAATGGTCATTTACAACAAAAACCTGGTTATATGCAGAGGTGAGAATTATGGATTACAAGTACTCACGCTATAGTAATTGAGTTGCTTTTATGGGTACTTGTACTTTTTTGAGTATATTTCCAAATCAGTAGTTTTACTTGTACTTATAACTTATAGGTACAAGTAAAATTACTGATTTGGAAATGTACTTTACTTCTTTAAAAACATACTTATAAGTTATAAGTACGTTTTAAAAGAATTAAAGTCATTACTTTACATTTTTACACCCAATCGTTACAAAGTAAATTATAATTTTTTTTTGTTTTAAAATGATCAACGGACAAAAAATCAGACAACGATCAGATTTAACGTAACGTGCGGTGCCAATTAGAGCCTGAGAATGTTTTATTCTTATTTTGAATTGAATTCATTAGTGTAATATTATTTGAAAAAAAAAAAAAAATTACATTTTGACAAACTTTTATTCTATACAGATAAATAAATTAAGTATCAATTGTGCAAGATTTATACATTTTAAGTTTATACATGAGATGTTTACTGTATGCAAGGGAACCATGGCATTTATTACTGACTAAATGTTAGGGGGTGAAAGTAACTACAAAGTATTATTTTGAGTTCTGTTCAATTGAGCTACTTTTTTTACTTGTACTTAAGTATTTTAGGTATGACTTAGTAGTACTTGTACATATCAGTACTCTTTACACCTCTAGTTATATGTCTGTAAGCAATAATGATAAAAGATAACAATGGATAAAATATTACATGAAACCTAAGAGTAAATATACTCGGTTTTCCACATATACACATAAAACATTCAACATTCAGGACACATCGAATGTAAACACCTTGAGGTCCAGAAAAACAACCAAATCAAAAATCTTTTCAGAACCGTTCAATCCTTGATGACACAAGCAGAGGGAAAATCCACACAGAGAGAAATCAAGAGAGTGACATGATAGATAACCCCAAAGGATCAATGGGCGAGTTAAGGTGGGTTAAAGTGTTTGTTAAAGGCTCTATCGGTCCCTGCAGGCCGAGGCTTGCAGAGCTGAATAATGTATGCCCGCTCCCAGAGTAATGAAGTGGAAGTGATGGGGAGGAATACGGCTGGCCTCCCAGGGCTCAACACTAACTGTGCACACTCTTAAGAGCTGCCTGTAGCCTGAACCTGTCCCCCCTACTGCCTCTGTCTGCATGCATCTGCCTCCTACACACACACACACACACACACACACACAAACACACGGCGCTCAGAGGATAAGAGGGTTAGCTTGTCTCTGTTCCTGAGTCTTACATCATTGATGAAGAAGGCCAGAGCATTTATAGTATCCCACTCAGAGTTCAGCAGCTCCAGGATCTTCCAGGAGGCGTCTGTTCAGAGCAGAGCGGGCCCTGCTGCTGATGCTCTGTGGTCAGGCAGGCTTTTCAGTGTTGTTTGTGGATCAAGCACCATACACTTGTACCTGGATGGTGCCATCCTGCTTTGTTGCAGTCAAAGTCTTGTCGTCTGAAAAAAAGAGAGATGTGCTTTCCTCATGGTTCAGGATTTGCTCATCCTTCTCTGACCTGCTTTTCACCCTTAAACAGCATCTCTTGTTTGTCACAAAGAGCAAAGACTGGACAGAACATGCAGAAGTGACCTGATGTTACCCCGTTTGTCTGATGGTTCAACTGATGGGAGAGGAAAGAAAGCTTCTATTCTTGTTTTGTGTCACATTGAACCTGAGAACACTATGGCTGTGTTCGAAATGACACAATACATACTATACACTACAAACTCAATAAGTATATACTGTCTACTATATACTATGTAGAGTGTATAGTATGACTAGGATGATGACCGATGATGAGCGTTCACATGAAGTATACTTCAAAGTTTTCCAGAGATGCATTTCGAACCTACATTGACAAAAACCTGAATCAAACTGAGGCTAATTATCTTTGTTGAGTCTCCACCTTTGAAAGTTCTGAAATCATTTTAAGCTACAAAAGTGACCAAGTAGTTGAGCGGAAAGGGCACAGCAAGGAAACCTGGTCCACGGCCCCGGGAAGCGGAGTTGAGAGTGGGGCGACGCTGAAAAGCTCGCTTTAAACATAACGTCATCTTCTAATGTGGCAGCCCCCGCAGCATGTTGGTTATTGTTTACTGTTAATGAAACACACACAAACACACTGTAGGTACAGAGACAATGAAAAGTAGCGATAATAACAGAAAACACACACCTTTTGTCTGTGATTGACTCCGTATGGCAGTGCTTCTTCACGTGCTGCAGCCATGAAAGGAAGTAATAAAACTCTGGCACTTTCTGTCATCTAGGTTCTCTCTTTGACTCAATCCACTGTAGAAGCAACTCTTGTATTCCTCCTTTAAAAGTTAAAATATGGTGGTGGTGACTGGAAAAGGCAATGACCAGGGCTGAGGTTTGGAGCGGACTAATCACAGTTCTTACATTCCACGTGACCTCAATGCAAAGTCAGGATTTTTGGGAGGCGCACTTCAGGTTATGGTGTGGAGGTCTACATCAACGTAGTAGAGAGCTACGTATGGCTACAGCGTCGATTTGACACGGAACCATTCTGTATATCAGGTTTTATTTTGAACGCTGTGCCAGCCTGCTGCCTGATTCTCTGTATTTGGGTCCTCATCCTCAACTCCAAATCATGACAGAAGGAACCAGCCACAAATGGTCCCAGCAGAGGACTTGGAGAAACTGCTTTTGTAACTGGAGAGAAGTGGGGGCTTCCAATCCTTCAGAAAGGCTTGAAGCGGTTTGGAGAATATTAAACTTTGTCATCAAGGTGTCAGCCCATCCACCCTTCAGCAACATCTTGGCCAATGTTTTTCCAGGCCTCAGGCAAGCAGCTGGCCGGAGATGTTACTCCTATGTCCTCTAGTTTCCAGGCTAGTTTTCCTGATTCCCCTAACTTCCAGGCGTGTATTCCTGAGTCCCCTAGCTTTCAGGCTAGTTTTCCGAAATTCTCTAGCTTCCAGGCTAGTTTTCCTGAGTCCCTTAACTTCCAGGCTAGGCCAACGTTGCCTCCAAAGCTCTCTACATCTGGCCCACCACAGCTCTCTTCGTCTTTCTGGCCAAGCTATCCCCACCTGACCAGCCAGAGCTCTTCTCGTCTATCCAGCACTCCCCAGTCCTGTCCGGCCTGCCGCCCGGTAGACCCCCGTCCAGCACTTCCCAGTTCGGTTTATGGAACTCTTGGCCTGGTCCCTCCTCCAATGTGCCCTCTGCCCTCCCAGTTGCAGTTTGGAGCGTGTGGGAACCGCTTCTTAAGGAGGGGGTTATGTTTGGTTCTATTTCATTTTGTTCACTTTAGCTCTTGTTGTCCTCTTTTTGTTCTATGAGTTTTTGTTTATTCTGTTTGGTTTCCAGTAACTCTTGTCTTCATGTTTCAGGTCTTCCTGCTTGTGTCTCCACCTCCCATTGGTGTCATTGTGTTGGGGTTGCGAGTGATTAGTGCCCTCATGTTTTTGACCCAGGTGTGGCCCATTCCCAATCAAGCCTCCCTCGCTATTTAGCTGAGTGTTTGGACACAGAATCATTGCGAATGTCATTGTTACCCTTCTCCTGTGCCTGCTGCATTTTTGCCTTCTGCTCCCTGTTTTCCTTTTGTACCTTTTTCGGATTTGAGTTTTTGTAAGTTTTTTCATCTTATTTTGAATGCTACGCCTGCCTGCTGCCTAATACCGTTCTGCACTTGGGTCCTCATGTACTTTTTCTTGCCTAAAATGTAAAGAAGTGTTTCGATCAAAAAGCAGGGATTGACACGTTTAGTCTGTGGATGAATAACATTTCATTTAAACCATTATTAGGCATTGGTCAAGTTACTTATTGAGAATTTAAATCAGATCTCAGCCAGAGTCTGCTCCAACACAGAAACGCTGTTCACTTCCTCCGTTATTCACTTCCACAGAGTGTTTAAATGATCTCCTTTAACTCCAGTTTCCACACTACCTAAAAGCCATTTGTTTTTTGCACCTCAGCTGTGAGGATGCTGATTTTCAGTTCAGAAACATTTATTTCTTTGCCAGTGTTTGTTTGACCTCAGTGAGCGGGGCCTCTGAACCTGGAATATTTAAGGGCGTAACATGATAATGACGATCAAATTCAGCCACTGCATTTATCAAGACACGATGATTGGTGCACTGGGAATGGTCAGATATGAATCTTTCATAAGTCCCACGTTGGTCCTGTTGTACACAATGTGCACTCAGATTCTCAACCGTTTTTACACAAGGTTGGTAAATGAGGGCCATTGTGAGTTTGATACTAGTGATCAACCAATTCATCTGCCGGCCTATTTCTTGCGTGTTTTACTTGTATCGGCATCGGCCGATGCTTGCTGCTGCGTTCGCCAATCCACTTTATACACAGAGCGGCTACGACAGGCTGCTCCTCTTGCTGGAGACAGAGGCTGCAGAGCCCCTCCCCCCACTAGCAGAGTGTGAAGGAAGCTCTGCAAGTTTTAAACTTTCAAAGCATCTTTTAACTGTTTAACTTAGTGTTGTTCTGTGTTTCCACGTGTTGTTGTCGTTGCAGATGTATTAAACGAGCAGCTGGCTGGAGGTTTGGCGTGTGTGTGTGTGTTTCCCTCTCTCTGCTTCTCACTCAGAGCTGTGCTGAGAAGGAGAGTTTTTAACTTTGAGAAGTAATTTACTACTTGTTTGAATATTTATTCCTGTTAATGTTGATGCAATTTAGAACAGAAACTTGAACAGTTTGTTGCTTAATGCGCATTTGACATCACATTATTTTCTTCTGCTAATTTATGTTCTGGGGTTGTAATTTATGTTCTGGGGTTGTGTTGGAATGGACTATTATTCATGGTTTCTTTTTGTGTTTAATACTATAAATATATATCTTTATACTCAATAATCCTGTTAATAAAATAAATCTTCAGTCAGGCCAACTGTTGTCAAAGCTATTTTCAGAACAAGGATGAATAGTTGTCTTTCATACTATTTCTATTTTTTACTTGTTCTTGTTCTACATCACCTGTTTTTATTATTTGTTAAATATGTTTTACTTGGTGTCATTCTGCCATACCTTTGTTAATTTCAACAAATGTTCCTTTTTTAAAACAGAGACATAGCGTTTATCATCATTGTGTAATTTTTATGATGTAAAATGAGAGAGCAAAAGTAGTATCGGCTAAGGCTGATGGAAAAAAAAATCGGTATCGGCATCGGGCCTAAAAAATCTATATTGGTCGATCCTTAATAGATACTTGATTCATACCCAGAAGGGGAAATTCAAGTGCCCAGTAGCATACTGTGTGCTATACATTCCACACACATAATAAAGTTACTAAAAAAATTGTAATAAAAGTACACATTAGCAGGACCCATTGTACAGTCTTATGGCAGACTCCTGAACCTCTCAGTCCTGCTGCGCATATACTTCATCACACTCATTATTCTACTCTCCCCCAGTTTTCCAACAGAGCCCACACCCCTCCCCATCACTGACACGCACGTACGAACCAGCTTTTCCAGTCAGTTCCCCTCCCTGGTCGTTACACTGTCCCCCCAGCACACAACAGCAAATAACAGAGCACTTACAATTAGAAACGGAGCGCCGCCCTGCTGCTGGTTGCTCCACAGTTCTGTCGTTCTTGTCCCCCCGAGTTATATGTGTTTTTGTCGCAATGTTTGCTGAGGAGTTTTTTCATGATCCCAAACTCCACCCCTCTCTACAAGGGCCTAGTTTGGTTTTGTCCTTTTTTACTTCTTCTTCTTACCCGTTGATTGTCTTTTCATGTTTCTTGGTCGGGATGTAACTGAAACTGAATTTCCACTCGGGGATTAATATAGAATAATCAATCAATCAATCAAAGAAGACCAGGGTGAAGGTAAAGTGTGTCAGTGACTCAATCACTCGCTTCTCCTCAGTGCATCCCATCCTGTTGTACCTTTAGAAGTGTTCATTTGGCCTCCAAACTCTGCTAATGATACTGTATATAAGAACACCTTTAAAGGCCTAGCAGCATTGATTCCTAGATAGTTATGGCTGTGCCGACACCAAAAGAAGCAGAAGACAATATCGGGCAGACATATAGAAACACCATGTTGTCTCTGTATTATTGATTACAATCACCAGAGGTTGCTATTAGGTTTATACAAGATTCAGAGTAGGTAGAGTTATGTTGCTTTTAGCTTATATCTATAGTGGGAAGTTACCAAAAGTAGTTGCACAAACCATTCATTTTGTATAAATGTTTGTGTCATACAACAAATATTTTGCACCATAAAATTTAGGACAAATCTTGAATCCCCGACCATATCTAAGCCCAAAAGAGTCATAATTAAATAAATAAAAAACAACATTTTGAAATTAATACCATTTTGATAAATTACAGACAAATATATAATATGGCCATTAAATTGTTAAATAAGGTAATATTATTATGAAATAAGTTTTATTAATCTTTGATATCTAAGAGCTATTATTATTTTATTATAATTAAATATTTCATAATGATTATTTTAACAATGCCATACATAAAATAATGACTTATTATTTATTTTCCAAGATTTTATTGAATAAAAACTTTTTTTTATATTGTCCTTTTCCACAATTACCTTTTTTATTTCATAATGTCGTTTTTTTTATAGCCGAATTACTTCCACCATGACAGGTGTCCAGGAAAACTAATCGATCTTAAAGGATCAAGCAGAGGTCCAACCCACTAGCTTTGATTGACAGACCGAAATTATTCTGCTGAAAAGTGACATTATGAAATAAAAAGGCCATTGTGGTAATGGACATTAAGAAATGAAAATATACTTTGTAAAAAACGTTTTTTTATTTTCTAAAATCTTTGAAAATAAATGAAAAGTAATTATTTGAAAAAGTATGACATTTAAATAATTATAATAAAATAATAATTATCAGATATTTAAGAATCATAAAACATGTTTCATAATAATATTACCCTATTTAACAATTTAATGGCCATATTATATATTTGTCTGTTGTTGTTTTTTTTGTTTTTTTTTATCAAAATAGTATTTATTTAAAAATGTCGTGTTTATTTATTTAATTATGACTCTTTTGGGCTTCCATACAACCAACCTGATATATTTTTACTTCTGTAGACTTTGTCAAATGACTGAATGAAGTCACATTTCTCCTGTTCAAAAGTATATTCTCACTATATAATCATTCAGATTCACTCTGGCACCACAAAAAAAAGCTTGTTTTTCTTCAGCTTGTTGGAAAAAATGTATCCTGTCTTTCTGTTTTATCCACCTGAACCTTTTTACTCCAAAGGGACTCACCTAAAAACCAAGATGAGAGCTACATGTTAAACAGTGATTAAAATTGCATACATTTCAAACTAGGTAGAAAATGTTCAAATGCAACGCCTGGTGATTGAAAGTACTTGTGATCGGAGTTGTTTGGCGCTGTGTTGCAAACACTTTCTGTGGTACTTATCCCTCCTCCTGGCCTCACATTAACACGCTTCTATCATTAACCCCCCCCCACCCACCCCCTACTGCATAATAGCTGGAGCTCCATTCAGGATGGAAGACACTGGATTGAGTTTGCTTTCTTTCTTTTTTTTTGTGCGAAGCATCATGAATGAATGATTGATGTGAGGGGAGCGAGATCAGAAAGATATAATCACGGTCTAACGAACGCAGAGCCTTAAGAAATATATACTGGAGCAATGACATAAATTTATAAACAGACCATATATTAATATATAAGTAGTCCATTGAATATTCAAAAAGAGGGAAATACAATAATCTATGCAACTGCATTGGCCCTGCATGCTTCAAATTCATTCTTCATGGAATACTCAAGCTTTAGGATTTTCTGAAACTACTTTCCTCACGAGTTATATATTCACATTAAACACAGTCATGTCCATTGTCAGGGCCTAAACAAATAGCCCTTTTCTTTGAGTGACATGTGTTTTGTGTGAAGATGTGCAACGCCAGCACGGGGAGAGAACTTCATTTCCGAGCTTCCAGCACAGACGAGGAGAAGACAGTGAGTCCGTGTTCAGTATATGAGCACCTTTCACAGGACAAATGGAACGTCAATCAAGCTCCGGTACACAGATGCCGTCTCCCCGGTGGGGACGGAGATGCTTTCTGGTGATGCAGCACTGTTGTTCAAGACTTACTTCAGGTGCACTGGGAATATTTTGTCCTTTACCCTTGCACATCCCCTCGCTCCATTTCCGAGCCCCCGACTATTAACGATTTCTTCTCCAAGTTAGCTTCATCACTACATCCTCTTTATACATCTTATTCTTTATTCCACCCTTTTTTCATTTTGGTTTGCTGTTAATCTTTGTATTGTTTCATTATTAACTTCATCACTAACTATTACTGCAACACTTATTGCACTTTATTTGCCACATGCTGGTTTTTTTTTAATTCAGAATTAATTATTCTGAATTAAATAATTCAGAATTAAAGTATTCTACTTCGTGTTTACACGAAAATAGTAATTACATGGAAACACGTTTATTCACCTTGATTTTTTTTTTTTATTTATTTTTGAGCAATTTACATTTTACATTCCTACAACATTCACATTCACATTATTCTGTTACAGTAGCTCAAAAAGGGAATAGGCTGAAGCCAAAAGCTTATATACGCCTATCCCGTAATCAATATAATAAACGGTTACATTTCCTGGTGATATTGCACAATCCACTTATATTCTAAATAATAATTAAAAAGGAAGAAAAAAAAAAAAAGAAAAAAACCTTTAATTTCGCTTTAGGTCTGTGGGTTGGGAAGGGTTCTGATTGGACAGGGGGTGAACGTGACGTATTCACGTCTATCCATAAAAAAGACACAACAAACCTCTTTTTTGGTCTGCAACATAAACCACATAATAAGTGCTATATTCACTTTTATTTTGATTGTAGTTTTGAAACAGCAGCTTGACGATAATACACTTTCACTTTTCACGTTTCACTTTCGTCAGCTGAGCAGGAGAAGGAAGGCAGACAACCGTACTTTGGTAAATCCAAGCCAACGGTTGGTCCAATGGCTGCTCTGCCTTCATGTACAGGATGTTGGAGAGGAAGGAGAACTTTATGATGACCCGCGTCATTAGTGAACCTCTGTGGGTCTGGTGCAGGGCTTCATGTCCCCGATGAAGCCTGTTTCATTTACTGATGTCCTTGTGCGTCTAATGTGTTCATATGAATGTCTGCATGTCTATGCTTCCGTCCATCCACTCTTTTCATTATATAGATGTCTTCTAAGGCTCTTATTAATCAAATAGTCTCGGCTCCAGTCCGGGCGGCCATCTTGGATTATGTCAACAACGGCGCGTCATCGCGACAGGACAAGCATGCGCAGAACGACCGGAATTCATTTAAAGCGGAATCAAAAGTTGACAAGATTGAGGAATTATTCCATTTAAAATTAAAATCAGAATAAACCAACCACTTGATTCTGATTTGAGTTTAATTCGGATTGGCCATTTTCATTCGAAATTAAGGGTTTACAAGGTCAGTGTAAAGAGGATTTAACTTTTATTCTGAATTCTATGTAAACGTAGCCATTGTGTCATCAGAAGCCGACCTATACCCCTTGCAGATGTAAGCTACATCTGTAGCTAGTGCAGTCTGGTTAGATGGTGGCCCCTATGACCAATACATAACTCTTACATTTCCAGGTGCTGTAGATTTACTGTCCTGTATGGTATGGCTTATGGCGGTAAAGTGGGTCATCTTCCCTTTTTTTTTATATGAAATTGTTTCCAATGCAGTAGCAGCTCTTTGTATGGCGGTTACTGTGGGTGAGCCCTTGAGTGCTTGTGTACATGTGTGGCTAACAATGGTAAGTGCTTTGAAAAGACACATCATACAGGTACGGTTGAAGAGGGATTTGAACATTCATTAGTTTGTTGAGTAAACAGAACAGTGTTGAGTTGGTCGACTACTATTTTACTTGATGAAAAGGCAGGTGTATGGTAAAAAAAAGTCCAAATACTTATGTACTGTACACAAGTAGCTTTTACTTTACTTCTTACTTTATTTTCAGTCTACTTTTATTTTAATATAACCACATTTCTCATATGCAACTGAAGAACTTGTTCTGTTTTGTTTTGATCCAGCAGCCAATGATGGTTAATCAGACTGAACAAATGTGTCTAACTGGCTGAAATGCAGTTATCATGGATACAGTTTGCTTGATTTGTTGATATGATATTTGATTGAGTTAGTCTATCAGTGCCAGTGATTAACTCTGTTTAATTCTAATTGTTTTCTTAATGCAAATATTTATTCTTATTTAGGTTCAGATGGCTTATTTTTGTGTATCTTATTTCATTGTCATTTAATTAATGTTGTGTATTGGGACTTAAACATAGTATTTCATTATTTAGAGCAGGGGTTCTCAACTGGTCTCACCCTGCGCCCCAATTTTGCCACCGTCATTAAATCGCGAGCCACTTTTTTTTTCTCGATTTCAACCAACCAATTTTAATGTTATTAATTCATATAGTCTTTTTTTTAAAACACAAATCTATATATTTGCCTGTGCAAAAAGCATTTTACAACATGCCTGTCAAAAGAAAAGTTCCTTTCAAAATAAAAGACAAGTCCAACCCAACATGAGAGACATTAAGTATTTATTTATTTATTTTTGACCAGCTGTCCGCGACCCACCCAGTACAGGTCAGCGACCCACTTTTGGGTCCCGACCCACCAGTTGAGAATCACTGATTTAGAGCACATTACTCTAGTTTTAAAGTATTTACACTGGCTCCCAGGCTGTTTAATACCTAAATACCAGACATGTTTTTCAAAATTTCAAATTTTCAAATTTCAAAAAATTGTGTTTCTCTCAGAGAGAGTATAGGTGAAAAGACGCGGGCTTCCAATCCAATGTCTTAATTGATCTTTTATAGAGTTGCTCAATAGGCTTCAGTGCAGTAACACCAGCAAACAACCACACTGTGAAACAATAATCAATATGAGAGAAAATCATATAGTGGAGGGAGGACTTTGCTGCCTTTATTGTAATGAAAGGTCAAATTTGTTTTGCATGGTATATTTAACTGTAATAGTCACATTTTTAAAGTGTTTCTTGAAAAACAGGTTGGAGTCTTGTACAACCCCAAGATACTTAAAATGAGTCACTAACTCCAGTTCCACTCCATCCAAAAACACAAGGGACCTTGTTTGATTCATTTTTTTAATTTACTTATTTTTTTGCAGAAAGTCATACAAACAGTTTTCTTTGAGTTAAGCACACGGCAGTTTTGTTTAAGCCAGTCATGTCCTTTGTTGAGTCCCACAGTAAGATTGTCAGCAACAGTCCTAACATCCTTACCCTTGGTGAACAGAACTGCATCGTCGGCATACATCAACATATTAAGCTTGTGGCAGACATCTGGTAAATCGTTGATATATAGCAAAAATAGCAAGGGCCCTGAGTACAGAGCCCTGAGGGACTCCAACCACTGGCACTTTACCCCGTATATTAACACATTGAATTATGTTTGTTAGATAAGACTGATACCATAATAATGCATCTGCGGGAAAGTCGAAATGTGCGACTTTAGTTAATAATACTTGATGGTTGACTGTGTGGAATGCTTTCTTTAGATCCAGAAATACAGCACCAACCAACTGATTTTTCTCTAAAGACCCTTAGAATAGACTTTAAAGTTCTGCTGCTGATGTATAAATGTGTGAATGGGTTTGGTCCAGAATACATCAGTGAGATGTTAGTCAGGTCTGAACCCAGCAGGTCTCTCAGCTCTATGGACACAGGTCAGATAGTGGAGCCAGAGCTCACAGTAAACATGGTGATGCGGCTTTTAGTTGTTATGCTGCAAAGAAGTCGAACAAACTGAAGTCAGCATTCAATGTGAACATGTTTAAATCCAAGTTAAAGGCACTGTTTTTCTTTACTGCGTATGATTTAGGGGCGATTTTTAATTGTTCCGATTTTGGCTGATTTTTGTTTTCATTGTTGTTTATTGTTTTCCGTGGCCATTTTTAATCATCTAAAGCACATTGAATTGCCTTTGTGTAAATGTGCTATACAAATACATTTGCCTTGCCTTTATATTAGTGTAACCCTGTGCTGTGACTATAAACTTCTTGGATTTTGAAAACGTACTGATTGAAACTGAGTAATTTGTGTTTTGTCCGTTTGTCAATAAAAGCTGTTCAATGAAAAGTGTTGATGGAGAATTGTGGCAGCAGTGGGACAGGTGTGTGGTTTGTTTCCAGATTTGTGTAAAGTCCCTCTTCTATAGCATATATTTAAATCACCATCACTAATCCTGTAGCTCTTGAGATCCCGTTTTTGTGGTGAATAAAAACCTAATCACATGTGGCTCTAGTAAAATGTTTGGAAATGTTTAAGATTGTTCATTTTTTTTTTTTTTTTTTTTTTTTTTTTCTTCCTGTCGCATTTCATTTAATAACTGAGTCTTTAAGTCAGATGCTGTACTATAAGCTTGTTGATATAATCATTAAACATAAAAGTGGTGTATGAACCAGACTCAAATAACTCAATGTTGTTGTTATGGTGATGTTCTAATTAAAAGTTAAACCTGATCTTTTATTTTCAAAAAGAATATAAATGAACACTTTTACTTCTACTTTTGATATTTAAGTACAGAAGATATCGTACACTAAAAGACTGTTACTGAGGTAATACAGTCGTTGGTCACTTTGCTACTGAAGGTGTTTTTCAGTAAGAGGCTTTCACTTTTATTCAAGTATACATTTTCAGTACTTCAAAATTCAGCTGAATTCAATTCACTTTTCACTTCAACATTTTAGAGACTTGTGCTCTGAACCAGTGGGATGTAAACCCACATTTCCTGTGCTGTGGCACATCAACAAGGGTGCACCAATAAAATCTTTGGTCTAGCGCTCAGGGGAACTCCTCGGGTTGGTGCTCGCTTTAAAAAAACAAAAGGATTTTTTTTTTCTTCTGCAACCTCGTCAAAGGAACAAAGTGGAAAGATTGATGGATAACAAGACGTTGTTTTTGAATTTGAACTGAAAATGAAGCACAACTAAATATTTGTTCATTTTGGGCCTGTACTACGAAGCTGGATTTCCTCTTATAGCTCTAACTTCCAGGATTTATTCGGTGTGTCCTCTACTACAACGCTGGTTAACTTCTTACGGGACTAAATCACAGTGGTAACTTAGGTTGAACGACTAACCTGGTAGGGAGCAGGTTTTATTCTGGATAACATCTGAGCGAGTACAAAAGTCCCGCCTCCTGACCAATCAGTTCTCTTGGAAAATGACCAGCTGCGTTTAGGAAAGAAAGATTTATAATGGATAAATGCAATCATTTAATTTACCAATGACATCCTTTAGGTAAGATGTAGATTTATAGATCTGATGGACTGATCTACAGTCAGCTGATGAAGCCTGTGTCGGGGACGGATCAAGTCATTCATTCATTCATTCATTCATTCATTCAGTCATACACTAAAGTGATACTGTCAGTCTCAGCAGGAACATAGCAGTGAAACACACCAGTGTGTGTGTGATAATCTGAGAAGGACTATGTAAATAGAAACACATCTGTGCTGTAATAAAGCGAAATTGATCAGAGCGCTGTCTGTTTATCATCCCATGAATTAATATTGTTTAATCTCACGCTTTTACACGTCAACAGTGCCGACAGCTTCCTGTCTGCATTCCTTTCTTTGTTCCTTTTTCTGCAAAAACAGCCTTGTTTTTGGTCTGAATCATGGATTTTAATTCTTTATATTTTTAAATATTTATTCCTCAATTGTCCCCGCGACCCTGAAAAACAGGAACAAGCGGGGTCTGAAAATAGTTGGAGAGATGATATCTCTCAATTGTGACTTAAGTTGCTCTACACTGTTTCTCCGCGATTGTGATTGGTCTGATGCTGCAATCTCCACCCCTGTCACAGGAGTGCGCACGAAGCCAGGCTGAATACAGCTGTCTTAACCTCTACAACCTCACCGGTGTTTATATCCCGCTTTGTAGTACAGCTGCTGTGTGAAGGAGGATGTTTGGTTAGTTGAAGAGATATCCCAGATATACATATCCAGCTTCGTATTGCAGGCCTCATTATGTGACGCTTACGAATGAAATGACTGAAAACCTAATCCACAAACATCTGAAAATCAAATGAAATGACAGCATTCAATGGCCTTGCTGAATAATTCATGTTTTAAAGCATGCAAAGTCCTGTTATTCTGCGGGATGTCATCATCATCATCATCATCATCATCATCATCATCATCATCATCATCGTCATCATAAATTTGATCAACTATTTATTATTTATAAAGTTTTATTTCTCAGAATAATTCATTAGCTTTTTTTACATAATAATAATAATAATAATAATAATAATAATAATAATAATAATAATGATAATAATAATAATAATAATAATAATAATAATAATAATAATAATAATAAAAATAATAATAATAATAAACAAAAAAAATAGTTGAATTATAGAAATTAAATGCTCCATTTAATTTTAAATTTTATTAAAGGTCCAGCATGTTACTAATGGATGATCTGCTTTGTTCTCAGTCAGGACTCCCGTAGTGTACCTCTGCTAAATTTACTAACCAGCCTTTAATTTTCATTATTACACATTAATAAACAAAATTACTGGTCCAATTGTTTTCACTCTTTAAATTGAAAGAAGGTAAATGGGAAGTAATAAATGAATGCAAATTCCACTTCTTCGGGACATCGTAAGTCTGTTATTAAAAACATGACAAGCCATTCAGCTGCTAAAGGTGCTTACTCAAGGGAATGCACGGAGTGTTTATTCTGTGATTAATTTGCTCTGCGGAGACCTGAAATTTCCACGCTCATGAATATGTGGGTGACAGCCAGATTTCTCTGCGGTGACAACTTATCCAAACTGCAGGGCAAAACGATTATGCTAATACCAGGTTGTAGTCATCAATCATCTCATGTCAATGTGGTGTCAACGCGCTGTGTCCCTGATCCTGCCTCGAGCCACGCTGTCCCGTCAGCGTGCGTAAAGTGTGCGTGCGTGTGTGTTTGTTTGGAGAGGAGAATTGATCAGAGCGCGCTCGGGGAGATCACGCTTCCTGCGCAAAGCTGTTCTCTGGGTAAAAGCTCAAAGGAAACTACACCTGAACGAGATGAGATTTCTGGTCTCGGTGCGGACGCTGGGCAACAAGCGCGATGACGTCACGGAGACGCTCCTTAAAACCAAAGAGCGCACTGAGAACGAGAAGCAATGGTTTGAGCGCACATCACGCGTGGACTCGTGGATTGCAACACATTTGGGACACGGGGGAAGCTGCAGAAGCGCGCACGAGGACTCACAACTGCTCATCCAACCAGAATTCATCATCTAAAGTAGTTTAGTTACTGTGCGTAAAATTAAAAGCGGTGCGTAAAAGCCTGTGCGCTTTAGTTTGGATGAGGCGGTAGGTCACAATTTGATGTCAAAAACTGCTGTTTACTGGCAGACGAGCTGGGTTTACTGGGAAACACGCAAGGAAAAGTGCCAGCAGAAGCTTTTTTTCTCTCTTTTTTTGGTTGCATTTGGCACTGATGCTGTTGGATGTCAATGTGCGTCCCCTGATCATATTTGAGATATGGCTTACTCTCAGCTGGGATACCCCTACTCCAACTCGCCTCAGGTATGGGAATGGCTTTGACGTTTTTATATTGTTTGCATTTCTGAGAGAAAGACTTTTACTTTGTTTATAGCCAATATGGAATCCCACATTTATGTGAGGCAAGATGTGGTGACCTGGTGCAACGTTCATATTTATGGCTGGAAATAGTTTACATTTCACAACAACGTCTGCAAGAAAGAAGAACTAAATAAACCAATCCTGTTTGTTTTCTGAAATGAATCAATGTTTGATGAGCAAATTGCACCATTATTATTATTATTGTTTTTATTTTGAATATATCGGACAAAGGATGTCAATTTTCTATTTTTAGTTTCTGATGACCTCCAGCTGTTTGGATCCCGGAACTTCTCAGCCTCACTCGGTGCTGCGCACCCCGGGACATCAGCTCACTCCTGGGACAGCCATCGGAGTTTACAGCGGCTCTTATCCAAAGAACCAGAGCTATTACAACACCTGCGCCAGCGACGCCACGGCTCTCTACTCCAGAGTGAGTGAACCATTCACTGTCAAGTCATCCTCAAACAGTTTGGAATAGCCTACTATTATTCTCAAACAAGATAAACATTTCTGAAATAAAGGGGATAAAAGATGAAAATTGATCAGGATCTTATTTGTGTCCTGCAGGGACCACTTGATTCCAAAGATGTAGCAGCATCGGTGCATGTTGGAACATCTCAAACTCCTACTTACTATCCTTATGAATATACGTTTGGACAATATTCCTATGATAGACATGGGTAAGTAAGCAAGATCCATATTCCTAAAGCCCGCATTTCCCACACAAGACATCTTATTTACTGTAGTCGTTTTTTTATTCAATGTTAAAATACAGTGTGTAGACCTCCTGTGATATTAAATTGTATGGGGGCGTTTTCCCCCATGCTCCTCAGGTACTTTCCATCAGACGGTGCATCCCGTCGTAAAAATGCCACGCGGGAAACGACCAGTACACTGAAAGCTTGGCTGCAAGAGCATCAGAAGAACCCGTACCCAACCAAAGGAGAGAAGATCATGCTCGCCATTATTACCAGGATGACCCTCACACAGGTTGGTTCTCAAGCAGTTATCTATAAGGAAAATATCAATTCAACAATTGATTGTTAGTTTTTTTTTTTGTGTGTGTGTGTGTGTGTTTCCATTTGTAGCTTTCACTGACACGTGTGCTGTTTTTTTTTTTTTTAGGTATCGACTTGGTTTGCTAATGCACGCAGGAGACTGAAAAAGGAGAATAAAGTGACATGGTCCCCGCGGACATGCAAAAGTTCTGATGACCGAGGATGCGAAGATGACAGTGATGCTGCTGAAAATCCAGCTAAAGACAACCAAGATGTCTCTGGTGTGTAAGACCATCATTGCTCCATCGCTAGATTTCACCTCTTTTAGGTTTTCTCATGACCCATTTTCTTCTTTGCATGCTCTATCCTTGCAGATCAACATTGTACTGACGTTCAGAGTGATCTGGAGGATTTTGACCTGCTGGATTCTGATACGTCTGACTGTGATCCAAAGTCACACTTTCAGGCTAAGGACAACACGGCGCTGCAACTGACAGAACAAACACACGGTCATCCTTCACAAGACCCAGATTCACCACATGGACCAGAAAGACAGTCTCCTGACAACATCGAACTCCCACCAATCCAGCACCAAAACACCTCCCTCTATATTAACCAAGTCCTTCAAAACGCAACCGGGAAGCCGAAAATATGGTCCATCGCTCACACTATGTCCCTGGATGACGGCTTGCAGCCCGAGTACTCGCCCTGCATGCTCTCCTCTACGTCACCAGGGTATGCTACAAACATGGCCCTTACTAAGGCGGACAGGCAAGAGGACTCACCAGTCACTACACTACGAGAGTGGGTGGATGGAGTTTTCCATGGCCCGCCTTTCCAGCAGTCCAAGACCACTGCACAGTTGTGGAAAGGTTTAAACGATGCGGTTGTAGATGGCCGGACAACTGGACAATCCTTAGACGGACCTTGACAGACGTCTTTGTAGGCATGATACCGTATGGATTTTGGACTTGTGGACTAAAAGTCCATGTTGTTGAACCATGGCTAATTGACTGTTTGCTAAGCACCTACGTAACCAGAAAGACCTCTAACACTTCTGAGGGCTTACCTCTCTTTTGTTCAGCTAAGTTTGTCAAAAGGTAAACTTTCATGAACAGCAGTTGCTGTATTTTCACAACGGTCAACGTTAGCTTGACTCTAACAAACACTCTTTGACTTCTACCATTTTAAATACTGAAAACAATGTCCTGAATGTGCATTTGTTAACTACATGTAGATTAGAAAAGCTAAAAGGCTAAGTCCGTTTGCCTTTTAAGGCTGTCAGAGCCCAATCCTTTCGGATCTTTTAAACACATTTGAGAAACACGTCTACATCTGGTCGACCTATTTTACGGCAGTTTGTGTAGTATTTAAAAGATTGAAACCCTGCTATTTCAAAACAATTAGAAATGTATGTTTTGAGTGAATTTTATTTTTTGTTTGTTTTTTATCGTCAGTGTTGTGTATTGTGCGTTGATCTATTTTTGTATATATCGTCTTGCGGTAATGTTTATTTTTTGTCTTTTTTTTTTTTATTAACAATTCAAAACACCACAAAAACAGTCACATATTTAAATCTCTACTAGTAAAATATGGTCGTATGGTTGGTTTACGTTCAAATATCTAGTCCCAGGAGTGAAGGAAGTGACGTAGTCTATGCGCATGCATTGAAAAGATCAGAAAGGATCAGGCACTGACAAAGGCTTGAGAAAAAATTTATATTGCTAACGGCAGTGGCTAAAGCTAACGAAACGTGTTCTTTAAACTCTCGCTCTTGATTTTGCATTGACATTGATTTCTATATATCACTGTTCGCTCCATGTGCTGACTTTTTACTTTTGGAAACATCTATGGTCCGTCTGCAGTAGGACTTTCTAGCTTGTTTTAGCGAACAGTCAGTTAGCGATATGCTATGCGGTTTGATTTTGCTGATCCGGTCATTTCTAACTCTTCTACAGCTCACAGACTTATGAACATTATCAACAGCACCACGTTGCAAACAAATCCCCGGGAGCAAAGTTGTATGGCACACACACACACACACACACACACACACACACACACAAAGATATACCGTATTGTACACATGCACTAGCCTGCACATGCACAGTCAACAGAATAAAAAAAGTATATTTGATGGCATGTTAAAGTTCTCTGAGTGTGCCCTTATATTACTGTCCGTTGTCGTGGAATCAATGGCGGAATCACTTAGGATGATAACAGCAGTGGTGGAATATACGGTACCTCTTTGAAAATGTGTGTGCGTGTCTGTCTTTGTGTGTGTGTGTGGGGGAAGGGGGGAGGTGGGGAGCGTTTGCGTGGTTGTGTGTGCGTTTGGAGGGAATGAAAGGGGAAAGTGGGTGTCATTCAGCCGTGACTAATGGAAACACACAGAGGGGGGTGCTGCTAAATTGTTAAATCGATGCCACTTCCACCACGGCTCCAGATATAGCTGCAATCAGCGATGCGTCCGTTTTCATTAGGCGACTCCTGACTTTGTCAACCTGGAAGTGCATGAAAAAAAAAACTGTTATCATGAGTAAATTGTCTCTTAAAGCATGTTAAGAAAAATTATACGATGGGGTCGCACCTTCAGGAAACCGTGAAGTCACCAGAGAAATCCAACTAGCGTCTACAGTATATACTGTACATGTGCTATGTCTTCAATTATTCAAGAAAACGTCACAAATTTAACTCGAAGAACATGAAAACCAACACTTTTTTTTTTCAAAACAAAGCACAAGGAAGTGAGAGTTGTGTTTTTTTTTTCTCCATCCTGTTTTTCGATTTAGGAAAAGTGATAAAGTATTAATCAGAACAGAGGAGGGATCTGCCTGGGCTTTGTATGGAATTAACCATTTCAGATTAAATTATTCAGGATGAATTCAACCGAGAATTTCATTCTGTTTCTGTCTTCATAAATAAGTGATCTTTTAGATGATAAATAATGACATCTGACTTCTTATTTCTGCAAAGTTTTCTCTTTTTCATGCAGCGGTGGTGGACGGGATCCTTTTATGGCAATGATTGCCTGTTTTTGAATGTTGGGTGTTAAAACAAACTTTGGAGAAAAAAAAAAGAAAAAAAAACTTACATGGAACTTAACATGGACTTTAGAGGAATACGTTGTAAAGAATGTGAATGGCAGTCAGTCAGAGGAACGCTCAATGCTGAGTGATGTTTTAAATGACTTTTCTCCTGCACACTGATTAATAGCAGTAATTCTTATAACTGGGTAACGCTTCGTGTTTTGATAAAACAGTTCCTATTCATCATTACCAATGGTTTAAATTTAACAAACCAAATCTCTTGTCTGATCCACATATGCTGGCCATGTAAATCATTCTGTAAATCCAAAAATTGCGACAAATATCGTTTTGAGTTTATTTTAACCACAGCTTTTTATTCTACAAACACAGACTTGGCATCAACAATACACTGTATGATGGTATGAAAAAAAAATGTTTTCCATATTTTGCCAGATTGCATTTTGCCTTGTTCCATTTGATATTTTGAACATCTGTACCAAGAATTGAACCAATATAACATCCGTAAAGGGTGGCACACTTTTTTCACCATTTTTATTGCTCAACCAAAGCATGCGTAACTTTCACGGATATCAGAAACTTGAACGATATAAAGGTAAGTATGATCTTTGATTAATTCTCCCTGTATTTAACACTAAATGAGTGAGAACATTACAACAGTTCAAACACTGTTCCTGAAAATAGGAAAAACTTCAACATTGTGGAAAAAGTGTGCCACCCCTAAATGTGAAGCGATTGCTCCACACTTCGAACATCATTGTGAACAAGGCAAACAGCAATCTTGCAAAATGTTATTGAAAATACATTTTGTGAACCACCTTATTCACAGCCAATTCTCTGAGTCTGAAAATGCATTTTTGGACTGTGGGAGAAAACAACAGTGCAAGGCCAGCAAAACTTTAATTTATATGTACTTTATTCCAATGATCAAGGGGTGAGATACAAACCCTGGGAATGAAATATCTCCTCCATCTTGGATTGGACCTTTTCTGAATCAGCAAAGACAGGACGGAAGGTGAGTGCTTTGTTGACCCAGCCAAGCAGATACAGCAGTAGTCACATCACTGTGGTATATTGTTACACTTGTGTATTCAATGAAATGGGTTGTTTTGATGACACCTTTGGCAAGGCAATTGTTTATCATTTACAAAAAGAATATCAGTAGGAAGAGTTTGCATCTTCCTCACAGTTTAGTGAGGGATTTCTACAGGCGGCGTTTTTCACACAATCGTCATCCTCCCTGTGGAGGGACAGATGCAGGATTATTAAAACAGTGACTATAATTAAACAGCAAGATATTCAGTTTGCAACTTTTTAACCCAAAATCAGAGAAATCCACCTCAACCACTTCTTTGCATTTACTCTGAGGTGATGCTGCAGCTGTCTGAGGCTGGGTTTCCATTACAGATTTTCGCAAAGTAAAAGCGATATTTCTAAATGTTGACAAAGTATAATTGCGCTTTCGTGTTTCCATTGAAGGTTGTTTTGGGCAGGAGCCTCGTAACTCCTGTGAAATCTTGTCCCACGAGACTTTGCTTACGCTGAGAACCTCCTTATAACACTGCATTTTCCTTTGTTGTTTCACGTCTAATGTGGCAGTAATAATTTTAAGGCAGTGGCTATCCGTACGGTTGCCATATCAATATACCAACAATCTATCTGTACGCAGTGCCCCTCATTGGCCAGTTTAGGTCATGTGACAAAGACTAAACCTAACCGTAAACCTAACCCTAAGACGCTACGTACGTGTACTTTGGTAAACGTACCAATAGCACTGGGGGTTGTGCGTACGACAACCGTACGAATAGACACTTTCTAATTTTAAGTACTGTATAATGCGAAGAAATGTTCTGGTCTTGGAGAGACATGTGACCATGTATGTCACGTTCTGTGTTTCCTTAGCTTAGTGACACATTTCAATATCAAAACGTCTGAAATTCCTTATGAAAACGTAGAAACTTTTTAGCGATATTTGAGTGTTTTTTTTTTTTTTTTTTTCCGAAATTAATTTGTTGCCATTGCCAGTTTTTATTGTATTGAGATTTTGTGCATTTCCAAGGGTAATGGAAACACAGCTACTGTTGCATTCTGCGTCCTGTCCCTTTTCAAAGTCAGATAGCGTAAAACAGGCTGCATAAATGGAAGGTTTCACATTTCTGTGAAGTAAAACAGCTTGATTCTATGTATAATTTCAACTAAAGTCAAACAGTATATCAACTTTTTGGAATAAATGTGTTGATATAAACATCAGAGCTCCAACAGCATCTTTCACATGGTTGCACACGTCCTTTTCCAACGACTCCTGCTGCATAACGCCAACTCCACCCATTCTGCCTCACCCCCTCCCTCTCCATCCTCCTTCCCCTCGTCTCACCTTACCTCTGCCTGTTTTCCATATACACCAGAGAGCCACTCAGCAGTCCGTCTGACACGCAGGCCCTGCTCCCTGGGCCATATAATGTGATTAAGGCTCAGTGTGTAGCCGCACAGGTCGGGAACGTTAGGCACACTGTTTACGATTGTCTGGCTCACAGCAACAGGGGTTCCTCTCCTCTTTGGGGATGGACTCAGACATGATAGACACACTTTTTCTAACACACTTTCAATTGTTATCAGTGTGGCTTTAGTCATTTTGAATATCTGCACAGGAAGTATTGGTAACTTGAAATTACTCCTGTCGACGCCTTTCCTCTGACACCTATTTCCTCTTAACGCTGTCTGCAGGCCTCTGTTGTATGCACACACACACACACACACACACACACAGTTCTGAGCCTCTTGTGCCTTGTCAGACACACTTTGGTTTTCCGGGCCTATCAAAGTCCTGAGTGCAAACTCTTTCCTCCAAAAAGTGTCACATGTCGCCAGAGGTGTCTCGCTCCTTGCGGTAACCCTTCGAGCTGCTGGCACCAGAACAAGTCATTATTTCCATGGTAAAGGTCAGAAGCCCTGTCACCTGACTCTAAAGTGGAGCTGAGTAGAGTCAATGACCAAAGGTCAGTTTTCTGTTTTGCCTCTCATACAGTATAAGAGTGGATTTGAGGACTGGGAGCTGCACAGATCAGCCTGAGAGAAGCTTTTGGGGCTTTCAGACACTGAGGCTCAGATAATTGGCTGCAGGGAGCTCCAATAATGAGCCTCCGGGTCTGTAATGTGACACATCTTCAAAAGGAAATATTCTAATAGGGCAATTACAGCCACGAGGAGGATGTTTTGTGTAGAGTGAGTGATTGTTGTGCAGGGTATCTGTGTTAAAAGACTCCATGGCATTTACCTCCGTTATCTGAAGTGAGGGGTTTCCACAAAAAAAAAAAAGATTACAGTCTCATCTGAAATGATCTTTGTCTAAATAGTCTGACTCAGACCTGCAGGTCACATTTACAATTAATATCAAACATAACCAGAAGTGAAAGTAACAGATCACAGGTACAAGTACTAAGTTGCTTTTATGGGTACTTGTACGTTTTTTGAGTATATTTCTAAATAGGTCATTTTAATTGCACCCAATCGTTACTGAGTAAATTATAAAATGATCAACGGACATTGTGAAACTACAAAAAATGAAATAACCAGACAACAATCAAATGCGTCACATCATAGCCGACCAATCAGATCAAACGTAATGCACCGTGCCAAAACGGCACTGAATGCTGGTTATTTTCTCAGGTTTAGAGTTCATTTAATGTTTTTAATTGAATTTATTGGTGTTATTTTATTATTTTTATTTCTCAAAGAATTGCACATTTTGACAAACCTTTTATTTTATACAGATTCCTTTGTGGAAAATAAATGAAGTTCCATTTGTGATTTGATTTGGTCTCTTCCTTTTTAAGTTTATACATAGAATAGAATAGAATAGAATAGAATAGAATAGAATAGAATAGAATAGAATAGAATAGAATAGACCTTTAATGATTGATCCCCAGAGGGAAAATTCACTATATGTAAGGGAACCATAACAATATTTTTCCCAAAAATAAACATGGGAGGTATAAGTAACTAGTAACTTTTACGTTGAGTACTATTTAATTAAGCTACTTTATACTTGTACTTGTGTATTTTATGTATGAATTACTTGAGTAGGATACATCAGTACTCGTGTGTGTGTGTGTGTGTGTGTGTGTGTGTGTGTGTGTGTGTGTGTGTGTGTGTGTGTGTGTGTGTGTGTGTGTGTGTGTGTGTGTGTGTGTGTGTGTGTGTGTGTGTGTGTGTGTGTGTGTGTGTGTGTGTGTGTGTGTGTGCGCGCGTGTGTGTGTGAATGAAGGGAATCCACCTCTACAATCCAGAGATACTTGACGTATGTGACGTGGGAGAGACTATTTCCTCCTGCCGGGTGATGCATTTAAGGACACTTAATAATTAAAGGCTTCGGTTCATCATGGTGCAAAAAAAACACTGTGCTGTTTAATTCAGAACAATTCATATGCTCAGTTTCATCTGCAGACTTTGCCTCTGGCTATGCCTCCAACTCATCCAACCGCCATCGCCCAACTGCTCAGACCTCTAACCACAACAGCTACACCAGCTCAGCTCCCTGACACTGACCCTACCAACCTGTTCCATCACACTGTGGTCTGACTATAGCTGAGGTTAAGTACAGCATGAGACTCCCTTCCAGGAGTCACTAGGGCCAATTATATCAGCCTGACAACTCTTCCCAACCTGAGTTTCGTGGTGTGGAAAATGCAGCTCCACCGGCTGCATCAGGGGACAGAACAGGCTGTCTGGAGCCCGAGCCGAGCATGGGCTAATTTGGCATGCAGAGGTCTGCGGAGAATAAACTGATGAAATATATATACGATTTTCTTCAAACATGTATTGTTCCGAGCCACTGTGTCGTATCTTCCATCCATGGGGCCACATGGGCGGGAATATGAGAGAGGATTGTTGTAAGGCAGCTGATGTACAAACTGCAGGGATTCACTCTGCATGTCTGCTGTTATAACTCTTAGATAGACCTATAGATGAAAACGGTCAAAGCAAGTTCATCATCATGTCATCCATTGAAGTCTTTAGTATAAAATAATGGGCACCACTTATATTTGAAGTGTTATTTATAAATGCTGTCATTATTATGACATGACTGTCATTAGCTTTAATAAGGTGTCATGAAGGCTGTCATTAAGGGCCTGTACTACGAAGCTAGATAATTCTATCCTGGATTTATCTCCGTTAGTGGGCTTCACGGAAACTAAACCATTCTCAGTCAGACAGAAGCTGTACTACGAATCAAGATTACAACTCGCTAAATTATGGCTATGTGCACGCCCTAGTGTCAGAGGTGGAGATTACGTCGTCAGACCAATCACATTCACGGAAAAACTGGAGGGCAACTTAAGTCACAATTGAGGAATAGTTCTTTAAAAATATGAAGAATAAAAAAAATCAGTATTTCAGACCAAAAACAACACTGTTGCTGCAGTAATAACAGAAAGTAATTAAAACAGGAATTGATGAGTGTTAATGCTTAAAGCTGATATCCAGAGTTTCTGAGAAATCTATGTCTATGTTTAATTCTTTTGAAATGCAAAAAAATACCTAACTAGTCTTTTACTATGATCTACTGCCGCCTTCGTCCTATAGACCCCAATACAAATGGAAACGATCGCCGACTGCACCCAGCCAATAGGCTTTGACTTCCTGTTTTCGAGACTGTCAATCAAAGTGAATGCGGAACTGTGCACGGAAACAAGGCCGTGAGTCACAACAGCAAACATGTAAATATGATTTTGGCTCTTACCTGACCTATAGACCTATATCATTGTGACCTGATGCGACCTTGTTATGTTCCACGATGCACGTGCAGAAAAGTAGAGGCGTGGCTTCTGGAAGTATAGCTGTTGAGGGCGGGACATCGAGACGTCCTCTCAGAAACGCCGGATATCAGCTTTAAAATAGTGAGATTATAAACGGAGAATAAACAGGCACTCTGATCAGTTTCACTTTGTCTTTTACCTTGTCTGTGGCTCTGGTGTTGCGTTCATGCGGATCAGCCTAAATCATAAGGTGGAATATACTTATATTTTATATTATCTTATTGGACTGAGGCTCTTTGCATCACCACAGAATACATGAATGAATGCATGAATTAATTAAATAATTAATCAGCCTGAAAGCGATGCATGCAGACTTTTTATCACCTGACTTATTTTACTTTATCAGTCATGAGATAAAAATATATATATATTTCCTATAGGATGTCATCGGTAAATGAAAGGATTACATTGATGTCTAAATATTCTCTCTTTCCTGTCAGAGTCAAATCAGAGCCACAAAGTGACGTGTTCACACAATGATCCTTCTTTTATTGGACAGGTCGTTTTCTAAGAGAACTGATTGGTCAGGAGGCGAGGCTTAAATACTCCCTCAGATCGTAGCCAGAACAAAACCTGGTCCCGACCAGGCTAGTCTTTCAGCCTAAGTTACCATGGTGATTTAGCCCTGTAAAACGTTAGCCAGCTTCGTAGTCCAGCATACATATAACATACATTACTTGGTCAATAAAGTTAATTCTGAATCTGATGATTCTGATTATTTTGCCATATCTTTGTTATTGTGTGGAAATCTGGGGAAATACGTACATAAGCAATACAAAAACATAATTTTTATTACAGAAAAGAGCAGTTAGAATTATTCATAAAGCAGGATACAGAAAACAAACAAGCAGTGTGTTTATTAAATCAGGATTGTTAAAACTTAAAGAATTGATTGAGCTGCAGACACTCACTGTGATGTTCAGAGCTAAAAATAGAGCATTTACCAGAACATTTACAGAACTTGTTTGTTTTTAGTTTAGAGGATGGGAACCATAGAAGTCAATGTATTTTGCACAAACAACCTTAAAGCAGATGTGGATTTCTGTTGTTGGGGTCAAAATGTGGAATTCTTTATACATAGATAAAGAGCTGTTTGAATATATTTCAGTTTAAGAGAAAAAAAAGACTCTTAATACAATATGAACATATGGATTAGTGTTATTTGTTTTCCTATTTTGGTACTGAGAGTAGGCGTGTCCGTCCTTGAATTTGTTAATGTATTATTATTTCTTTCTAATAATGCTGTAGAATCATTATCTCAGTTAGTGTAAACTTGGCAGACCAATTGCTTCATATTTTCTGATTGAATAAGGGGAAGGCAATATAAGAATTTGGACATGGAATATAACAAGGTTGAATATTCCTTGTGAAAAAAGAATTGAAAATATCTTAAATGAAATTTCGCAAAAAGGTGTCAGAATTTAGCAAACGACACTTAATGACAGCCTTCGTGACACCATTTTCATGATGACAGCGTAATGTCAGCCTCATGTATGGAACTTCAATTAAAGTCTGACCAAATTGTGAACTATTGTTTTTAGGATGTTTTTAATTGTCTAAAAGTGTTACTGGTTTACTGCAAAGGGCCAATCGGCAGCAGGATCAGTTTAAAGCATCATTTCCGCTCAATTTATTGACCTATAATTAGAGAAAACAGGATCTACCAGTGCTGTTTGAATATGCAGTGATAACTCCAGGTTAATTAACAATTGGAGATTTACACACGATAATTCATGATAAATACACACGCATAAATGAGAAAACTGAAAAACACTTGTGAAAATCTAAAAAATACATGTGAAAATTGTGGATGTATTTGTGAGACATGTCTCTCCCCATACAGGTCAGAATACATGGATACTAATGATGGCATCACTCCATGGACCATAAACACAAACAGATGTAGGACAATACTGACCTCTATTGGACATCAGTAGCAATGGCAGGAATAAAAAATAAAAAAATAAAAACCTCAGAGTTCTGGGACTATAAACAGCCCAGAATAATTCAGACACTTCCATATATAAATAACTATTTTAATTGTAGTTTCCTAAGGCGTAAAAGTTATTTCAAACGAGCATTAGCTACAAACACTGATACTTACATGGGATGGCTGTGGTTTTCAGCTGTCTACGTTTATTGCACTAGTACAGTGCCAGTTGGAAGTATGTATTCATATAGTGGGAGGAGCTTAAGTAGTGAGTTGTCAATTATGGTCAAATGAGTATGTGTTTGAAGGTTGGATGTACAAAGAGGTGTACATACTATGTAGTGTTATAAAGGGGTTTATTTGTGGGTGCAATTTCCCTGGTTTAATTCTATGGGAGATGTGCATGATTAATGTTTGTTGTTTTTTAACTCATTTTTAAATTTTTGTCAATTGGTGTATTTTTCTGTAATGTATTTTTTTGGAGTCATATATCATTATGTTGTCTTTTTGTGCTTTTTTCTATAATTATTGTTTTTTGTTGCCATTTCAGTGTGATTCTGGAGTCATTTTGTATATTTTTGTGCATTGCTGTTGCCGTTTTTTGTACTTTTTGGAGAAATATTTAGTTTTTTGTTTCATTTTACTCATTTAGTGTATTTTTATTATAAATACCTGGTGCGTGTTTTGAGATGTGTGTTTTTCTGTAGCATTTGCCCAAGATCAGAGGGACAAGACATAATTTATTATTAACCAATATGGAAATTAAACAAAGAAGCAAACACAGAAGAGATGGTTTAGTGATGATGCGTCTGCTTGAACTGAAGTCCACAGTAGCCACATGTTCCCACTTTAGTGTCTTTGTCCTAGAAAGAAGCATATTAGAGCTGAGGTTAGTTATAACGTTACGACAATGTGGGAACATTGCAGAAATAGGTCAATGACAATGTTTTTCTCTCCTTCACAATAAAGTGTCAATGCTACAGTGATCAAATAACCAGCAGTTAATACTAGTGATGAATGGTCAATATTGTACTGATTACTCAAAAACCAAAAATGTCAAAAGTATTTTTTTTAATGGAATCTTGAGTGATAAAGAATATTAACTGTTTCTTGCTTAAACAATGATCCTATTGACTAAAATCAGTGGTTACTGAAGTTATGAAACACTGCTGCCTTTAGCTTCCACATCTTCTCTGGCTTATTTTAAAAGCATTGTTATTTCTTTATAAGAGACTCTGACTTTCTGTGATCGCAGAAAAATTGACGGAAAACGTGTAAATTATTTCTGCAACAAAAAACAATCTGAAGCAGGGTTTTTTTTTTACCTCTCTCCTTATTTAAATAAAAAAAAGACAATTTCACATATTATCTTGTTAGAAATCTCGCACTGTGTTAAGTAGGCTGCACGATTTTGAAAAAAACCTAGCTGCAATTTTCCACATCAATTTTTTTTTTTAATTTCGTAACGGAATTTAAAGAAATCACCCCCAACCAAGAAAGAACCTCCAGCATCTGAGGTTACGTTACCGCAGTAGTGAAAACATTAATATTGACGCGTTTATGGTTAATTATTCAGCTTTAGTGTTAAGGTTCAAATAATGATCATGTTATCCTGTGGCCAAAAGAATGAACGTAGAGCTTCATCCAAAGTGAGTTTTTAACATGTTGTGAGTTGAACAAGTAGTTTGGATTCTTATGAGTGCATACAAATGTCAAACACAGGTTCAGCTGTCGGTGTATTGGCTAAACTGGTGATGAGTTTACCTGGTGAAACGTCCACATACAGAAAGATGGCTGTGCAGGATTTAGTGCAAAACGTGAGAGTGATTGGCAGGAATTAAAGGTGCAGTCTGCAACTCTTATAAAAGTGACTTTTTGTCATATTTGCTAAAGCTGTCACTATGTAAGGACAGCTTTACATCAAACTAGTAGTTTGTGTGAAAAAGAAGAAGAAAAAAAAACAGGCTCATTGAGTCCCCCCTGCTGCTCCTGCAGCCTTTGGCAGATTGCCAGAATGCACCACGACCGAGCAAAAAGAACCAATCAGAGCCAGGAGTGTGTTTGATGGACTGTCTGACAGCTGTTGCTCACAATGTGCACAATTGTGAGAGAGAAGCGCTGCAGTAATGTGTTTTTAACAACGCATGTTTTATTACTGTAATGTTGCTGTCAGGCTAACATTAGCTTGCTAGCTCCTCTGAGGGAGGGACTTTGGAAAGTTTGGAGGCAGGGCAAGAGAGCAGCAGGGAGGGAGGGATCTGAGAGTTACGGACTGCACCTTTAAAGGTTTTGCAAATAGTTTTGGGACAAAAAATCACGCATTCCCATGGTATCTTTTCTGTAAAATGTGTGGCTGAGGTTTGCAAGTATAGCAAACTAAGACGTTAGAGCTCCCGTGACGTCATACCAGCAAAATTTTCAATTGGAATACCAGAGTCAACACTTAATTTATGTCGCTCCTTCCTAATGTAACAATAAAAAATTAACGGTGTTGTACATCACCATTGGTTTTTAAACAAATTTTGCCATAAAGGATCTTTAGTTGTTATATTTAATATTTAATGCATTTGGTAAACAAGGGCCCTTAGGTTCAGTAGAAAGAGGCAAAGTGAGTGTTCCTTCTTGTTAGAAAAGATAGAAAACGTCTAAAAACATTTATGTTGTTTACAAAAGATTAAAAAAGTCTACTTGTAAATATAAATAATAATAATAATAATAATAATACATTTTATTTGTAATGCACTTTACATTTTACACCAAATCTCAAAGTGCTACATTGGATGACACAATGAAAAAACATATTAACATATATTAAAAAGACAGGACTAAAAACATCCTGTCTTGGTGCTTGCTGTTTTTTTTCAGCTCATTTTCTCATTTCAGCTTCATCTTTATTTTGCAAATTCAAGTTTTTTTCCCCCACCAGTTTTTTCTGACTTTTTTGCATTCCATCCTTGTGGGTTACCGTAGCGTGAGCCATCCCCCTCTTTGTTTATATTTGTTTACCTTTTAAGTAGGCTATATGTGTGTATACTTTTGACAACATATCTGATGTCAGCAGTCATTTTTAAGTGCACTGAAAAAAGAAATTGAAAATCAAAACTTTTTCTTTAAAAAATCTGAGGTTTTTTTTTTTTTTAGGGGAAAAAATCACCCAGCTCTAGCTCCCACCCTGGTCCAAACCCAGGTTTTGCTCTATGAAACGTGCCATCACTTACTAAGTTGATGTAAACTTTGGGGTGTCCCAGAGCTCCTCCGCCGCCATCGCAGGAAACAACCCGGGCAGCGACGTCACTCACTGGCTCCTCGTACACCATATCAATAGCAAAGTTCTTATTGACCTTCACAGAACAGATGGAAAAAAAGGGATTTTGTCATTACATCACAACACATGGAAAAGCCAGAGAAGCTAATGTGATACACAGAGAATGTCACTGTTTGGCTATTTAACTATTGATGTGCTTACGGTCGGTAATACTGACACAAAGGCTGAGTCCCAATGCCCATACTAGTGTAGTGTAGTGTACTATCAATTTTCATTTTTGTAATAGGTATTATATTAAAATGCAAAAAAATTGTAAAAAATAAAATTAAAATAAAAAAAAAATCGATATGGCTGCATTTAGAATCGATCCAAGAATCACATGACGTAATATCGTATAATATATTCCCAACACCCCCTACTCATCATTTTAAATTACTTATTATTGTGGTTTTCTTTGTTTTATCAGTATTCATATTGTGTTCTCACAGGAGTTAAAAACTAAAATATTCTTTAACAAAAAAAAAAAATTAATTCATCTTAAAGAAAGGAATTTTAAAAAAATATGTGGAAAACACTGAATTTGGAGAAAGAAAGAAAAAAAAAAAAGGAATTTGGAGAAGAAAAAAATAAAGATTTTATAGTGCCCCACACTCCGGAGTGTAGTGAAAGTTAACAGATAAATATAAATCTTCAACATGTGATTTTCTGTGTAGTGTTTTACCTCTTTTCGCCTGCCAACAAATCTGGCTCTTCTTGGATCATTATCTTCAAACACCTGGAGACAAAACACGAGTTATTCGTCAACTGCAGTAATAGACATCAATACGGAATTTATCTTAACGTGTTTTTGAGGAGACATGGTGCTCTGAAAAAGAGTGAAATCATTAAAGATTATAAAACTAATACAGTATCATCTTATGTCCGACAATGGAACCAACGATGCAATCTCAGGCTAAGCTAAGGTTAGCTAACTGCGGGCCATTTACATGAAAGCAGTGAAACAGTTGTTCAAACCTGTCCAGTGTGACCGATGGGTTCACCGGTGCTGTGGGCCTTCACACTGAGGTGTTGAGCGGGCACAGAAGCCAGCCTCATTGTAGAAACCAGCAGCTTTGCATTTGTGAAGGACAGAAGTCTACGTAGAGCCGCCATGTTGAAAGCAACCGATTCCCAAGATGCATTCATTTGATTCGCGCATGCGTTGAAAGGATTCAAAAAATCAGGCACGTGAAATCATGCGTCGACTGCTGCCGCCCACTAGAGCGGTGCGTCAACAGGACGGCCATCTTGGACCAGTGGCAATCACTCCTACAGTTTATTACATCTATAGAGGAATGATCTGCTTACACTATTAAAGTTGTCATAAATCACTCAATTCTCAAGCAATTTTCACGGGGTCTGTTTGTAACAAACGTCAGACATAGATAGATAGATAGATAGATAGATAGATAGATAGATAGATAGATAGATAGATAGATAGATAGATAGATAGATAGATAGATAGATAGATAGACAACACTCAGATGTGCTCAGGTTTTTATTGACAACATTGTTTAAGGCTATACATTGCATTTGACTATTATTATTATTATTATTATTATTATTATTATTATTATTATTGATTGTTGTAGCCAAAGAACTGAAATATTCAAGGATGTGTGTGTGGAGATTATGTGTTAAGTGGTATAACCAGCATTTTAAATATATCCAATTACCTTGTATCATAGCTACATCTAAGACGTTTTACATTTTTTTCAACAGTTTGGAAATGGGTTAAAAAAAAAAAAAATATATATATATATATATATATATATATATATACACCACCATACTACCAATGTCAACACGACAATGACAATTGTATATGTTTCTGCTGGCAAGTGTTAATTCAATTTGTATAGCGCAATTTACAACAAAGTCCTCTCAATGTGCTTATCAAAATATAAAATTCATATTAAGAAAGAAAAAAAACCAACAAGATTCACATGAACGAGCATTTAGCCATCTAACAAAATCAACCTCATAAAAACCATTAAAGAAACATAAACAATTATTTTATATAGCCTCCATACTTTCCCAACAAGATATATCTCATGACATGACAGCGCATCTACTGTTTGTGTTGGAAACACAGAAACACGGAGAAAATGTAGTTGCAGAAAGGGGGGTAAATATAAGTAAATATGGGCTAAAATTGTTCAAAAATATTTTTAGTTTCTTGAAGGCATCGAGCGTCCCCCTGTCAGACCGGAAGTAGAAGCGGTAAAACAAGAAGAAGAAGAAGTAGTACCGGAAGTAGAAAAACGAGCTCTCGGTTCATACACGTTCGGTACCAAAGACGCGTCCAACAAGGGGCATACTAAGCCGTTTCATACCCCTTGGATAATCGACAAGGTTTGTTCACGTTTTTCTGACTGTTTTGGTGCAATGTAGTGCTTCCTGGGACAGACATTCGAGGCGTAAATGTCCGTTTTTAGCGCTAGCATTAGCAGGTCATGCTAGTCCCCTTGGCTCGTTGCACAGCTGTCCTGTATGGTTTAATGTGTCCGTATTCAAAGCCTGAGGAATGTTCTCATTTATCATCCACCTTAGACAGCCGATAGATGAGCTGTCGTGTCTGGAAACTAAATAATTAAATCAAATTACTGCCGTAAATGCGACTACAATAACAAATAACTTTAAAAACAAAAGGCACTGAGCTGTTTTAATCCTTTTTTCTCCAATAGCCTGGATCTTAAACCAGAGCCTAAATCATAGCGTTATAGTAAAATTATATACATCTCCCTTCAATACAAGTAAGTGGTTGTAAATAACTTTCACATTTATTTTTAAAATGCAATTTAACAGTTTTTCTCCCGAGCATGGCAATAAATGTTCTAGAAATTTTAAATCGAGCAACCAAACAATGAGAGATCCTTTAGCAGCAACCTTTAAAAGATCCTCCACTGTTTTAAAAGTTTGGCCTAAAGTCTTTATACTCATGAGAAGATCTATGCCGAACAAAACACAATATTGTGCACCGTATTCATTGTATTGCTTTTTTTTAAAATGGGACTACTTTACCATTGACATTACGTGATTGATGACGTCACTCGGCCCCACTACCTGTAAACATCCCATTTTTATTTATTGAAGTGAAGATTTCAGCCTGCTTTTTAGATCATTTTGTGCTTCTTTTTCAGTCAAAACGCCAATTTGTGCTGCTTTTGGTTGCTCTAGGTAATCAGGAAAAGTTAAAGATGTCAATATGTAAACCTGTTTTGTTTACCGAGAGGATAAAAACAGTGACCGCAGGGGCCAACAGTTCCAACTCTGAAGCATGATGTAATTGACCCCAACCCTGGTCTACAGTAAATGCAAATATTACAACATTTTTTTATCTCCTTGAAAAGAAAGAAGTTAATAGGATATTTAATACTGTAAAGCCTGATCAATGAACGATGGTGTGTATTGTTGTCTGTATATGTGTAAAACACTTTATGGCTTGTGTTAATGGGTGGATAATCAGCAGCCATGTTCTTTCTCCTGTCTCTCTCTTTGCAGGCTCTGAGACCATGACCCCCCTCCTGATGAAGCACCTCGTCACCTCCCTGACTCGCCAAGTGGTCCAGATGAGTCGCTTCAACCTAAACTTCTCATTATCTCCAACCAGCGCGTACAGATGTTTCTCAGCGCTCACTGTCACATCTCCAAGGACGTTGCTGCTGTCGTCATCCACGGTCTGCTCCTCCTCCTCTTCTGCTCACTGTGGACTGTCACTTTTAAAAAGGTGTCAGAATCTCCTCCTGAGCTTCCAGCCGTCTGTCGGCATGAAAACCAAGTCTGCCCTGAAGAGGCGCTGTAAGGACTGCTTCTTCGTCGTTCGCAGAGGACGTTTGTTTGTCTTCTGTAAGACACACCCCAGACACAAGCAGAGGCAGGGCTGACAGGTTCAGGATACTGGTCTGATGGTTGTGGAGATGTGTAAGATCTGTTCTACAAAAATAAATTGTAAAAAAAAGTGACACCAACGTCTCTAAAGATTCTTTGTGTTATTTGAGCAATGTTGAGGCTTTTACCAGTGTGAATTAAACAATAATCAGGAAACATCAACATCAGGCAGCCCTTCTATACTGGTTATTGTGGGTAAATGGGACCAAGTGAGCTTTAAAATACAATCATGATTTTAAAGGGTTCAACTCAGTCATTTTAATGTTGAAAGTGTCTATTCGTATGGTTGCCGTACCGACAACCCACGGTGCTATTGCTACTTTTACCTAAGTACACGTACGTAGTGTTTTAGGGTTAGGTTATAACCCTATAGCGCAACAATTTTTAGGGTTAGGTCTACGGTTCGGTTTAGTCTTAGTCACGTGACCTAAACTGGCCAATTAGGGGGGCTGCGTACAGAAATGTCGGTAGATTGATACGGCAACCGTACGGATAGCCACTGCCTTTAAAATTTGCTGTGAAAATGGAAACAGATTTTATATAGTGATACATTATATTCATCCATTTTCTGACCCCCCTGCTCCTCTTTTCAGGGTTGCGGGGGTCAGCTGGTGCCTTTTTTCAGCTCTCATTGGGCGTTGGGGGGGTACACCCTGGACAGGGCACCAGTCCATGGCAGGGTAACACACAAACAACCACTGTCACTCCCATTCTCTCCTAATGGGCTATTTAGAGCCTCCAATCACCCTAACAGCCATGTTGCTGGATTGTGGGAGTACCTGGACAAAACCCACACAAGCATGGGGAGAACATGCAAACTCTACACAGAAAGGGCTTGAACCCAGGATCCTACTGTGAGACAGACATGCTAACCACTACTCCACTGTGTGCACGCCCACATATTTTAGTCTCCCATATTGTTTATGTGATGAATTAATTGACACTTTTAAAATAATAAGTAATTAATCTACATTTTAAAACTGGCTTTTGTTAAATATTAATTTTGAAAATGTTTACTTTTACATGCATTTTCCTCTGTAATTCAGGCCTTTTCACATTATGTCCACTAAGGGGTGCTAAAGAGTTAATCTTTAACTGCAAAAAGACATTGTAACATCAGCAACATGTCCATCTCTATGTGGGCTGTACCTTAGAAGTGGGTCTAAAACTGTTTTGGCTCAAGTACCCCTTTATTTTATTCCTGAATCCAAGTACCTCCTTTGTTTGACTATAAAATCTATCTCAGAAAACTGTGAAAAACAACAATAGAGCATAATGATGGAATGAATGAGTGTTAAAACCTATTATAAATAATCTAATTTTGTAAATAAGTGGAATAAAAGTGTTTAGTGACTCCTGAATGGGTTCATTTTTATAGTTTTTCATCATTTCCGATTGTTTCCCACCTGGTGTGGGGCCACGACTGAGTTTTGTATTTTCACTTCATGTTCTAATCAAATATATTATAACATGGCACAGCTGTGTGAATAACATGTGATATATTGCATTAAACATAAAGATAAACCGCTCAATTGTAGCTGACTTCCTGATAAAGTCCTGAGGGATCTAAAAATATTTTTATTTTTCATAAACCTGCTTAAGAGTATTACAATATTTTGTTATTGCAATTAAATGGTTTCCATTTCCACTATTAGGGGCACGTGCTGCTGTTGACGTGATACCATAGAGGAAAAGGTTGATTCATTTATCTGACCTGTTTTTTAATCAATATTTAGTGGTAATATATTAAATTGAACAATACAGTCAGATGAGTTGATATTATCTGGGATTATTTGTCTTAAGAATTACTAATGTTCTTTGAAGGTTTTGTAAGAGACATCGTTGCATGTGTTTAACTCAAACCAGTCTGAAGGTGTTTGGCAACAAACAGAGTCTAGGCCAGAGACGGGCAACTTCTATCAGAGCGGGGCCCACAAAAATGTGATTGCCTGATCTGAGGGCCACGTTATCAACATTTAGAAAAATGACCAGTCAGAGCATTAATACAAGCAAGAACAAAGGGTTTTGTCTTTGTAGTCCTTTTGTGTGGGTGTTCTTGGTGTTTGTTTGTGTTTTTTTCAAGTCATTATGTGGTTTTTTTTGTTTTGTTTTGTTTTTGTTTTTGTTTTAAATTTTTTGTGTTATTGTGTTTCTCTGTCCTTTTGTGCATTTTCGCCTCCATTTTGTGTGTCTTTGAAGTCCTTTTGTATCTGTGTTGTTTTTGTAGTCATTTTCGGCCCATGTTCTCCATTAATTGGTCAGACGCTGCAATCTCCACCCCTTTTATGTGAACGCGCACGTACCGAGGCTGAAAAGTCTTAAATTAGCGAGTTGTGATCGACCATCGTAGGACAGTTTCTCTCTAACAGGGAATGTTTGGTTCGCTGAAGTCCTCTAACAGAGATTAATCCAATTGTTTAGAACTCTTACTATAGGCCCTTTGTGTTGAAGAGGTTGTTTAGTGTGTCTTTTTTGCTCTTTTGTTGACATTTTGTGCATTTTGCTGTCGTTTTGTGTGTTATGTTGGGCTTCATATAACTTCTAACTTCATGAATTACAAATTTGTTTTGCCGGCCGCACAAAATTATATCGAGTGCCGCATGTGGCCCCCGGGTTCCCAGTTGCCTATGTCTGGTTTAGTCCTTGACAACATCTGAAAAGGTTAAATGTTGTGACAAAGGAGCAAAGCAGTGTGAAGTGCATGTGAAGCACTTTTCTGCTCCTGTGTGTTGTGAGAGTGAGTTCATCCACAGTCCATTGATTACACTACAAACTACACACTACAAACTACACAACTACACACTACACTACTACACACTACACTACTACACACTACTCTACTACTGTACACTACATTACACTACTACACACTACACTACTACACACTACACTACTACAGTACACTACTACACTACACTACTACAGTACATTACTACACTACTACACACTACACTACTACACACTACACTACTACACTACTACTGTACACTACTACACTACACTACTACAGTACATTACTACACTACTACACACTACACTGCTACACACTACACTGCTACACTACACTACTATTGTACACTACTACATTACACTACTACTACACTACACTACACTACACACAACTACACTACACACTACTACACTACTACTGTACATTACTACACTACTACTACACTACACACTACACTACTACACTACTACTACACTACTGCTACACTACACTACTACACTACACTACTACTGTACATTACTACACTACTACTAGACTACTGCTACACTACTACACACTACACTACACTGCTACACTACACTACACTGCTACACTACTACACACTACTCTGCTACACTACTACACACTACTCTGCTACACTACTACACACTATACTACCACACACTACACTGCTACACACTACACTACACTACTCTGCTACACTACTACACACTGCTCTGCTACACTACTCTGCTACACTACTACACACTGCTCTGCTACACTACTACACTACACTACACTACTACACACTGCTCTGCTACACTACTACACACTGCTCTGCTACACTACTACACTACACTACTACACACTACACTACACTACACTACTACACACTACACTACACTACACTACTACACACTACTCTGCTACACACTACTCTGCTACACTACTACACACTACACTACTACACACTACACTACTACACACTGCTCTGCTACACACTACTCTGCTACACTACTACACTACACACTACTACACTAGCTCAGTGAGCAGAGTTAGATGAGGAGCTGATAAACCAGTCAGCCACACACTGTGTAGATCAGACATCTGTGGCTTTGAGCTTCACAGTGTGTGTTTGCACAGACGGCTGTAGTCAGCAGAAAGTGATGGGTGGATCAAAAAGGAGAGGAAACCATTTCAAAAGTTGTTTTAACGCAGAAATGACTCTGAACACTGGAGCACTGAATCAACTCTTTCCAAGGTGACAAAACTGTATTTCAGTATTTTTTACATTAGAATTATTCGCAACCCTGAAAAAAGGGGCAGGCGTGTCCAAAAATGGATGGCTGGATGATAATGATTATGATTGTTATAATAATAATAATAATAATAATAATAATAATAATAATAATAATAATAATAATAATAATGATAATAATAATAATAATAAATGCTTATTTGCCAATTAGCTTCTGATTATGGGAGAAACTTTAATCATGATTACAGAGATAAAACTACCGTAATAAGCGTAGTTAGATCACACAGAAAGTCCCTCTAGACAGTCAAGTGCCATAAATTCAGTACAGTGTGCTTCGCTTTTGGCCTTTCACAATAAGAGCCACTGCTGCAGACTTGTAATGAAGAGATAACCTCAACTCCTGTTTTCTGTGATACTGTTATAAGATTAATTTCCTTTTTAAAAAAGGATCTAGAATTTTTAAATAAAATAGTGGTAAGGGTGAAATGTATATTGAATTTAGTCACGTAGCAGGGATAAAAATTTAATTTTTTTTTTGTTTTAGTTTTTTGTTATTGTTTTCTTTTGTTTTGAAACCCATTACCGGAAACTCTACTGTTTGTTGATTGTGCTTGTTTTGATTTTAAAGTCCCCCTCCTCTCTCCGAGCAGTCAGCATCCGCCTCAGCGGCAAAGGACGAACTTTCTTTAAAGCCTAAACAAACACCTAGTGACACAACTTGGCGGAACAACTGGAACTTTAATTTTGCTTCTTTTTTTTTCTGTCTTTTTACAACAATTTCCTCTCGGTTTCCTGTTTGTCAACAATGAAGTCTTCTTACAGTCGCGTGTCAAGAGTGGAAACAAACCCCTTCATCCACGAGCTGAAATTAACCCTGGCAGAGAAGATAAAGGTATCACACGCATCACACAACAGCTGTGTGTTATGTTTGTCACGTGTTACATGTTTTATTTTCACGTGTTACTGTTTAAAAGGGGAGCGCGTGTGTTGAAATCGTCGCGTTCTCACATGGAACGACCGCCTATCACTTCTGACGTCACGTCACACGCCTATAATGGTGTAAATAACAATAATGAACGACACAAAACTTTAACATTTGGCCCATAGATGTGTTTATTTTATACGTGTGTCAGGATAATTAGGACTTTAAAAGTTTATCAGACATGTCACGTGTCATGGAAAAACCTAAAGAAGGGGTGTCTTACCTGTCATGCAACAAGTCATCTGATTGGTTTTCAGGATTTCCACTTGACATGCTCACTGTTAACGGTTAATACTAATGATAACAACTAGGGCTGGGCGATTTTGCCTGGAAAAAAAAAAAAAAGAAAAAAAATCTGTGATTTTTTTAAAGAAAAATTGGAGTTTCGATTCGATTTTCAATTTTTTTTTCTTCAATGCACTTAAAATTGACTGCAGACATCAGATTAAAAAGCATAGAATAATCCCAAAATAAAAAAGTAAATGAGGCTCTGTCATTCAACAATTTCAAGCTGGGGCCTGCTCACATCCGCGCTACAGTAACCCACAATATATATATATATATATATATATATATAATGTGTGTCATAAAATCAGGATTTTTAGGCTGCAACAAACACAGAAATTGGCCGTGAAATCCTGGAGGGACTGTATAATCATTTAAGTACAGTAGAAGTAAAAGTACCCATGAATATAAGTACCTGAGTAAGAGTAAAAAAAAAAAAACCTCATAAATAAACTACTCAAGTAGTGAGTAACTTCATATGCAAATTATTACTTCCAAAACAAACCATCACTCCCTGAATGAGAGGCTTGGATGCAGTCATTTAAAAATAATAATTGTTGTCTGCGTAAAAAATAAAATTGACACAAAAGAATTTTATATATATATATATATATATATATATATATATATATATATATATATATATATCAAAGGGAGTTTTTTTCTTCCCACTGCTGCTTATAATTGCTCATGTGAATTTGTTGTTTTTTTAAAAAAAAAATTATTACAAATTTTATATTTTGAAAGCTCTTTGACATAACTTTTATTGTAATTGCCGCTATATAAATGAAGTTGAATTGAATTGAAACCCCGCAATGTTTTAAACTCAATCTGTCTCTAGTCTAATTATGTTCCAATGACCAAAATAGGAAGCCTTGCTGAATATTTGGTAAATCAATTTATATTTAGGGGTCCACCTCAAGGTTGACATTTTTAAATATGTCCCATTATGAGCGATTTTTTTTTTCTCATTTATTATAGCATTTGGCTTATTTGTTTTGCTGGAATAAAATATATATATTTATTTAACAGAACTACTTGATTTGTGGGCTTGTGCACAAACTATTGTCAATATGACTTTTGACACCACAGCATCAAACAGTGGACATGTGTCAGCGACATGTACAGTATAATTGTCCTGGAACTCCTCTTAGGCTATAAATGCAGCACTAATGACACGTATGTTATCTCATAGGGGCAAAGTCACAGATGCGCCGTCGACCTTTTTTAGCACCAAAATGTCAAGGTCAAGGTCACGTCAAGTGTCGAAAACCGAAATCTTCCATATCTCTATGAATATTGATTGTACAAGTTGGATGCTTACATTTATGGATGCTTACACTGCCTCATATTTGATACACACGATGACTGTCCATCCATAAACAAGACTCAATGTAAAAAATTACGCCTTGCGTTCTCGACTGGCGCCATTTAGCACGCCATAATAGAAAAACCGCTATAATTCTCATGTACACGGTCAAGCAGCTTCGTATTTGATACACATGATGACTGTCCAACCCTAAACAAGAATCAATGTGAAAATTACCCATCATGCCTTGCGTTCTCAGAGTGGCGTTCGACGCTAACAGTTCTAGCGGAAAGACGATATATCGTGTTGACTTCAAAATAATGTTGGATGAATCTTATAAGAGGGGAGCAGGTCGCTGATGGAGAAAAACTAGGCTGTGATCAGTGGGAGGGGCCTATGATGTCACTGGAAAATCCTTTGCCATCACATTCTAAATGCTGTATCTTGGCTATTTTTCAATGGATTCGCATCAAATTCACTGAGAGTGATTTTTAACTAATTTCCCCTAAAGCTGGGTTTTTTCGACCGGCGCCATTTAGCACGTCATTATAGAATAATCGCTATAACTCTCATTTACAGCGATCAAACAGCCTCATATTTGATACATATGATGGCTGTCCAGCCCTAAACAAGAATCATTGTGAATATATATATTTATATAAATGACCTTCGCTCAAGGTCATACTTAAGGTCAAGGTCAGTCTTCTGTTTTTCCTGCAGTATTATTTTATTATTTAATTAGTAAAAAGAACAACATTAAGGGGCATTACTCAACAACAAAATACACACAATAAGATGTCTTTCACATGAACAATTCTTACAATTCAGAAATGTGTACTTTTAACCAGCTTAATGATATAGAATTTTTTTCCACAAATTTTGCAGTTTCAATTTTTAATTGTCAAATACGTATTCGTCTTGCGAATACAGGTCTTGCCTAGTTATTCTTATTATTATTCCTATTAATAATGATAATGAGCATCGGTTACTGGTATATCAAAAATAAATGAATTACCATCCCTAATTTCCATGTTGACACATTAGTTTGGATGCAGGAAGGTAGAATGAGGGAGACACATAATATCTTCCAAATGAATGCAAATGTATGTGTCTTGATGTAGATTATTCCACAGTCTAACACCACAAACAGGTACACATACCTTTCAGAGTTGAATGGATGGCTTGTTGTTTAAAGCTATTATTCCCTATTAAATTGTATTTTCCTTGAGTGTTATTTGGTAACATATTTTTCCTGGCTTAAAACAGAATCTGCACAAGGTCAGACAAATAGTAACGTCTACGGAAGCCTGGTTGGTGCTGTGCTGCACGTGGCCTGCAGGGCTTTATTTGAAAACCCCACATATACATGTTCTCTGAATGTAGGTGACTGGTTGCTGGTTCCCTGCTACTTATACAGTAAATACTAAGCACTGCTAACCTGGAACAGCACGCAAGACCTGCAGTTTAAGTGATTCTCTGGTCTTTTGGTTCCACTTATTGAAATATATCACACACCTGTCAATGGTCATGTTTGGTTATTACTTATTGTACTTGTTGTTGTAATTGTAATATCAGTAAATAACTTTAATAAAACCACAAACATCTACCTTTAGATGTTTAACATCTACTCAGATGAATACAATCTTATGCCACCCTATAAGTTTTCTTAAGTATATATTATGACCTATTTACAGTATTACTGCCACATGTGTACATGCTGTCCTGAATGTCCCTTCAAAGTCAGACCTGTATACAAACTGACTATTTGCGTCTCACATATTTGCATGTGTTCTTTTGCAACAACTCACCAGCCCTCACTGGGAAGTGTACGCTTTGAAATATGACACATAGGCTGTGTTTGTTATGGCACACTCCTTTTATACACTACAAACCCAATGAGTATATACTGTCTACTATATATTGTAATTATGATTCGGATGATGACTTCCAAGTTTCCCAAGATGCATTTCAAACCTATGAAGACAAATACCTGAAGCACACTGTGGCTAAACATCTCCGTTTGTTCTCGAAGCATTTTAAGTGAGAAAGTGACCAAGTAGAATATCAACATGTCTATGTGCATTTACGATCTGAGAGTAGGGAAAGTGTAACGGCAGATGTTCCAGCAGAAGTCTCTAACGCTGCTTTTGGCACAGCGGTTACAAAGCAAGAGGAAAATTGAAGACCGAGATGGAGAAGTAACAGAATAAAGGCACAAACGCGTTCAGGAGGAACAGACTCCGCGGAGGTCTCTCTGACTCTGTATGTGCGGCGGACTGCGTGTGATCCGCTTTCAGTCAGCGCGCAGTCAGCCCCACATACCGAATCAGACAGAGAGAGAGTGATAATAGATGGGATTAATAGCTTAGAGTAAAATAGGATAAATTGCTTGTAAACCTAAGAGTTATGGAGTTTGAAAAACTGATTTCCCAGTCTTGAAAAGTCATGGAATATTTTAAATGAAATAAATGCATTCCATACAATAACACTATTAAAGTGATCCACATGCACTAATATATTCCATAAAATTAGGGATGCACCGAAATGAAATTTTGTGGCCGAAGCCGAATAAAATATAAACGCTTGGCCGAATATCGAATGCGGTTGTTTTTTAATAGTGCATAAATAGCCTAGAATGAATTTATTGAATATTCGGACATTTTTTAGATATTCCAGTTGGCTTTGCTTTTCAAAAAAAGCACAACAAGGATTTTCATTTATATTAGCCCTTCAAATAAAACAATACATGCATTCCAAGTGCATTAAAGGGAAGGTATGATGAATAAAAAATCACTTTATAATGGTTTTGCTACAGTGATATACATCCCTTTAGCCTTATTCAGAGGGCCAAAGTTGAAAAAGTTCTGTTTCCTCCCTCCCTTGTTATTCCACATTATGTAAAAAGTCAGCTCCAACTGGGCGAGTTGGATTTTGCCCACGTTGGCAGGTGACGTCACCTAACACGCCTCCTAGAATGTGAGCTCCTCCCTCTCCAACTATCTAACAGCTAAAACAACACTGCGGTTTAATATAGAATATATATTGTACTTTATTGCCATATACTGTATGTAAATACAAACTGCACTACTGGACGCCCAAACTGCACTACTTTTTTTTACTGTCGATGGTGTTGGGAGTCACTGCTTGGAGCCACGGAACCACTGTTCACACACATCAGCTGTTAGCACTCCGTGCTAATACTACACCAGTGACACCCGACATCGCTTGTGAATTGAGGAGGAAACAATGGGGTTGTTTACGGATTCGTGGCTCACAGCGCTAACAACGGGCTCGGTGACGGACGACGGAGAGCGGTAAGCGGAAAGGAGAGAGTCTGGCTGTGTTGTGTGTGGAAAGGAGCTGCTGCTGCTGTGCTCCTGCAGCAACGCACACACACTTTTACGACTCAAAATCACTGCACTGCCTTGCTTTTAACTCACTAAAGCAAAGGCCGAATGCGGCTTCTTTTGCAATATTCGGCCAAATATATTCGGCCATCAAATATTCGGTGCACCCCTACATAAAATATCAGCCCATGAACTCTTTGATTCAGCAGCTATTGTAGCCTTTTCTAGTGTTGATGTATTCAGATTCATTTGTGTGTGTAAGAGATCTGTTTATATTTTAAGTTGGGAATTGTTTTATTTATTTATTGTTTTCATTTATCGTAATTTTTATTGTTATCATGATATGATAATTTTTTCAGTCTATATCGCCCACCCCTAATGGAAAAATAAAAACGTGTGAAGTGAAGCTGAGGTGTTTTTTTTCCCTCTGACCACGTGGATTTAAATAAACACATGAGCATGTGAACGGTATGCATTTGTCTTGGCACTTCCTTCCTTGTCTGATCCTTGACCAATATGGAAGCAACTCACATTACTGAACGCTGACTGCCTGTGGACAAAGTACCTGCTGTGATATTCCACAGTGCTGTGGTGTTTTGAGAATATCTTCGCTGTAGCTCGGTTTGATTTCCACATGTGACTAATAGACATGTGTGTGTGATTCAGATGGTGGAGTCATTCCCACAAGTTTAGATATTTCCTGAAGTAAGCCTGTATTTCCCTTGGTTAGACTTCTCTGCAAGGTGGCGCGCAATTAAAGTTAAACCTTCCTAACATGATTGTGGTTGTACAGATGTAAAAAAAAAACAACTTTAACTTTTATTTGATTGCCTTAATGCAGTGGTTTTAGAGGTGTCCCGATCCGATATCGATATCAGATATCGGTCCGATATTAGCCTGAAAACGAATATCGGATTAAAATTTATGGATTTTCCGATTTTTTTAAAACATTTTTATTTAATTGTAGAATACTGTAGATATTATGTTGACGGTTAAAATGTATGTAACCAATTGGTTAATAATAAATGGGTCAGTTTTTCTCATACCTACTGTTGCTAACTATTGTTCTCTGTTTGAGTAACATCTCTTGATCAAGCCTTTTCTAACATTCCACACTAGAAAATAAGTCATTGTTATTTTTTTATTAAAGAAAAGGGAGAAGAAAAAAAAAAAATTCCAAGAAAAAGGATTTATAATACATGCTGATATCGGATCAGTATCGGTATTGGCCGATATGCAAGGCTGCAATATCGGTATCATATCGGAAATGAAAATGTTGTATCGGGACATCTTTAAGTGGTTTCCAACCTTTTTTGGACCGTAACATAGGGCTGCACGATTATGGCCAAAATGACAATCATGATTATAATCACAATTATTTATCATTTTAGGTAAAAATCTGTATTTCTTTTGCACTACTTAAAAACAAAACAAAACATATTAACAGTTTCCAGTGCAAAATTAAGCTTTAAATAAAAATTATACCAAAAACATAACAACCCTGGATCAGCCTGTCACTGTGAATGTTCATGGACATAATATTTTCATTTAAATGTTCACCTGCACTACTCATCAATGCACTACTGCACTATTATCTTATTATTATTATTGTATTATTGTATTTTTATTTTATTTTATTATTACTATTATTATTATTATTATTATTATTATTATTATTATTATTATTATTATTATTATTATCTTGTTCTTTTATTTAGTTTGCACATATTAGTCTAACTACTCTTATATTTATGTTTATACTTCTTTTTTTCTTTATTTTTCTTTATTCTAGTTGATTGTTATTATTTAATGTTACACTATCTGAGAGAGCACAGGTCACCAAAACAAATTCCTCGTGTGTATTCATACACTCTTGGTCAATAAAATTGATTCTGATTCTGATTCTGATTCTGATTCTGAAAAAAGAAATTAACCCAAGAATTTAAAACGTACTAATGGTTAACTGAATAAATGCACTATTACAGTGTGCTTTAAATGAAATGCAACTCATTAGAAACAATTACAGCTCACAGCTCTCATCGATCTACCAAATTACTCAAATCTGCTGCTGACTAAAGGTTAAGAAAGTGCCTGATTTGATATGCAGCATATACCACATTTTAAATGTAAATATTGTAGAAGATCAGATTATTTTAATCGTGGTAACCAAAAATCAATTAAAATTTGATTATTTGTGCAGCCGTACCGTGACCCCCATTTTGATATCACTGATTTCGGGCAACCCGAAATCAGTGATATCAAAGACTTTTTCTCCTTATAATTTGTTTTTGATCGATATGCAACACAAACAGAGAAGCCAGGATTAGTACACAGACAAAATGCACCAGCTCAGATATTTTTATACTGCATTTCATTTATTTTCTTCCCTTTTCAATTTCTTTTCTTTAAGCTGCATTTATTTTGAACGAGATTTATTTTTGAGAAAGTGAAAATATACAATACAGCTATAAAATTGTTTGTGTTGTTTTCATTTGAAAAAAGTTAAATTTTAAAATGTATTTTTAATCAGTCATTTTATTTTTATTTATGTCAGTTACTAGATACTGCAGGTGACCCCATGTGACTCCACATGGGTTCATGACCCCAAGGTTGAAAAACACTGTCTTAAAGTGATACACAACCTATTACATTAATGCAATTTAAATGGAAGGTCTATAGCTGATTGGTAAAACTTTGTTACTAATTAGAGTAATAAGAAAAAGATTTTATTCTTCATATATTACATATGTAATATATTCAGTGTTCATATATTATGTTCTGATCTCACATTGCGGTAGAAGGATTTTAACATTACCAGAAAATGAGATACTGGACATTGAAAATACTGGTGGCCACAGCATTGGATGCCACTATCAGCCAGTTTACAGCCTTCCAGCTAAACAAGGAATTTAAGACACCTTAAAACAGGTAAGTCTACATTACCACAGGGCGATTGGATGCCTTTAACCTCAGTTGGAGTTACAAGAATGTAGGGAGTACTTCCTTCAGTAATCACTATGTCGCAGTTTGTCCAACATCTAAATGGCATCTCTTTTCTACTAGTAAAGTTTACATCTAATAGTCTTTAAGTTGAGTGTTTTTGTGATTTGGTTTAGGGTTCCTTCAATGATGCTGAATAGATTTCATAACATCTCCTGCCTAAACAGAAAAAAAGTTTTCTGCAATTATGTAGCTCAGTGCACACACACAGCCACTACCTGTATTTGCAGTGATAATAATGGCTGCATTCCTCCACCTATCATCATTCAGCACCGTTCCAGCTGCTTGAATGGCAGCCTGCCTTAGCTGTGTGTCGTTGTGTACACATGCACATGTACACATTTCATAACATATGTTTCGATGTACGCCTTTGCGTCATATCTCAGAAGCCCTTTCTCATAAAGCCAACCCTGATTGCAGGGTTCCCGCAGACCCTTAAAAAGTCTTAAAAGGCATTAAATTCATTAATCTAAAAATAATTCAGCCGATGGTCGATATCTAAAGCAGATTTTGGAAGCCGATATTTGAGGTCGATAAACTTTAATTTAAATGGGACATATCATGCTAAATCCACTTTTTTTGCCCTTAAATGCATTTTGTTGTATATTTGTGAGTGTTTAGAAGTACAGAAAAGTTAAAATGAATCTCTTCAGGTGCTCCGTTGATATCTTTTTATCCTGTTTTGGTCATATTTTTCAATCTGTTTCGATTTTTCTATTCTCCATTACGTTTTTTGAACAATAACGTCACAGTATTTGCAGCAGAACTGCCAAATTAGGACATCGACTCCAGGCCCAACACTTCGAGCAATCCGCCATTTTTATTTCTCGCTGCGATTTTGTAGCCCAAGCTCAAGGATGCCGAAGTTACGAGAGGATAAGTCAAAATGTTCGGTTGTTGGATGTAGTAACCCACACGCTTCATTACAACGTCTCCCAGCATCAGAACCTTTTCGAAGTGCCTGGTTGAGCTTCAGCAACCTCCCCCAGTATAAAGAAGGATTTGCCGAAAGACTTTGTCTGATTGAGGGTTCAATTCCTTCTATCTTTGGAGACGACGAACAGAGCACTTCGGTAAGCTGTAAATAACGCTAAAAAGTGTGATGATAAGACGTCCCTGTCATTGTTTTGTTAGCATTAGCAGTTGCACGGTCTTCATATGTTAGCGCTGTGTGCTCGTTTTAGGTTCATCATCTTCATTTTCATCTCGCTCCGCCGGGTCCGACTCTGGCTCGAACATGTCAGGCTGGATGGACGAGTCTTCTGTTGTTGACATTTTGTAAATAACGTGTGAATAAAAAGTTTCTGCGCCGCTAGATAATCGTATCTCTTCTATCAAACTACAAAAATGGCCGAACAGGGTGGAGTTGAACCGAGTGTCACCTCTGCAACCTGCAGAGGGGGCGGGGTATGAAGTGTCTCATTTGCATTTAAAGAGACCTCACCAAAACGAGTTGCTCTCAGAAGCACATCAGAAAAGGGTAGAAAATGCTGTGAACACCTGATTATGCATGAAAAGAAAAATACAGAAACCGTTAGAATTTTGAAAAATACTGTGATATACATTTTTGGCCACACTGGAAAGGCCAGCTCTAATGGTCTTGAATAGATCTTAGCAATTCAGAACTAATTTATGGAAATACGGTAAAATATTTTGGAAAAGTTTTGGAAATTGTGGAAAAAAATTGTGGGAATACATTTGTTTTCAGTAGTTTGGGGGTTTAGTTACTCTTTAAAAACAAAGTGTACATCAACATTGAAACTGAATTACAGTTGAAAAGAAGAGGCAGCACTAGAATTCTACTCATCAGCTTCTGTCTAACGTTGTTTTTCGAATGCTGTCTGTCAGCTTTCAAAGCCTCAGGCAAATGTTGAATGCAATTTGAATGACATCATTGGCCGTTTTTTCCTCGAAAGATACTCATGTGTAAAACCCAGAAACCTCAGCTCTGTATATTATTATAGGCATTATATTACAGGCCTACTAACTGACATAGATATAAATATTTAGTTTGATTTATAATCAGCTGTCAATCCGTTATTGCTCTCATAAAGCATTGAAAACGGCTCCGCCCCACCCCATGTCGATCTCATGCCACCTCCTGAGAAAATGTCAACAGATCCTCCCAGATGGATTTGTTGGACTCTTGTTGGATGGTGACGCACAGGAAGGGGGTGGGGAGGGGGCGGTAGTCACGGTGAGGGGTTAGAGCATCATAAATCACTTCTATTGCTGTTTATTTATTAATGCAGCATTGAAGTGTGCACCTGTGCGCCTACATATAGAGAAAAGGATATTAAAGGACAGGAATAATGAGAGGGTGGAGATGAGTCCCTTGAGTGGTGACCAACAGCCCATCAATGCAAAGGAGGAGGGAAACAGTTGTAGGAAGAGCAGCATGATAAATGGAGGTGCAGCAAAGCAAAGAGACAAGGAGAGCAGGAGACTGATGGATGGATGGTTTGATGGATGGATGGATATGAATGGGGGTTCCTTTGGGACAGAGGATTATAGTAAAACTGTCGAGGATGGTGATGATATAAAAATAAGGGCACATGATGTAAATGCAGAATGAAGAAATCATGCAACAAATAAGGAGGAGGAATCTGCTTATTCTGAATTTACAGCAGAGGATTTGACTTCGTGGTGCGTACGTACAGCTTCCCTGTACGTACGCACCACATCTCTCATGGGACTGATTTGTCAGGTGACTCTGATTGTGGGGCAGTTAACTTTTAGTTTTAATGACAAGCATGCCACCAATTTGTTACAACAGATCAGATCACTTTAAGGTCTCAGACAATGTTTTACCTTGTACATTTATTTATTATCTTTCCTCTGGCAAATTAGGCAGGCTCACAAACAGAAAATCAAGAAATCTGGTGAATCACCAACATATTTTGCACATTCAAGAGACTTAAGGGAGTTTTCAGAGGCCAAGGCCGAGACTAACAAATCAGGACCTTTTGTGAAGCGTTACCAGCCATGGAATAATTCTCTTTCAAGCAGAGGTATTGTAATAGGGTACCCGAGGATCCCTAAAAAGTCTTAAAAGGCATTAAATTAATGAATCTAAAAATGCAATTGATTAATCATGCTCTGTAATTAATTAATCTAATTATTCTCTTTTTTAATCTCACCTAAAAGTTGCTGAGAAATGCCCTAAACTTGAGGTATTTTCGTTTAAATTACATTATTGTGGCAGATCAAAACATTGATATATAACAAAGTGTCTTTATAAAGTCATTTATTGTTAGTTTTTAACAGACGAGAACAGATGCAGGCGTAGACTTTTACATTCCTCAGTATGTGAGACTATAGTCCCCAGGGCTACCTGTCATATTGATGTGTACTTCTGTCAATCTCCAAATAATAGAACATACAAATGAAATAAAACGTCATACTGTATGTAGCGCTATAAGTTAGCACATCATAAACAGAACATAAACACACCGAACTTGTTGCTTTCTATCGCTCCTTCAAATAATGATATTTATCCAGTGAGTTTGTTCATTTGTCAGTTGCAGCATGTTGCAGTTAGCACTGTCCGACTGTCCACGCTAGCTGTCTGTGCTAGCTGTCTGTGCTAGCTGTCTGCGCTAGCTGTCCATGCTAGCTGTTTCTGCTAGCTGTCTGTGCTAGCTGTCTGTACTAGCTGTCTGTGCTAGCCGTCCGTTCTGTCTGCGCTAGCTGTCCATGCTAGCTGCCTCTGCTAGCTGTCTGTGCTAGCCGTCCGTTCTGTCTGTGCTAGCTGTCTGTGCTAGCTGTCCATTCTAGCCGCTACATTTTGCACAACTTTTGCACACAACTAGGCTTTAGTTTTTTATCCTGTGTTTTTATGAACCAAAATGAACGCAAACTAAGCCGAGCAGCTCAGCAGTCTCCCATCTTGTATTATAGTTTGTGCATCAGTATTATGGGTATACCGGGAACTCTTGAAATAAGAAATGTTCTGCACTGTTTGGAGTGCCAAAAAAAAAAAAAAAAGAAGCCTTAACGGCGTAATTTTTTTAATCACAATTAACGCATTAAAGTGACAGCCCTAAAATTAAGTTCCTGTAAAGCAAATTCTGACATTTTCTTCTAAACACATTAAATAGATCATAAATCCATCCATCCATCCATCTTCATACCCGCTTATTCCTGTTTATCAGGGTCGCGGGGGTCTGCCGGTGCCAATCTCCGGCTCTCATAGGGCGCTGGGCGGGGGTACACCCTGGACAGGGCGCCAGTCTAGGTCATAAATGTATTCCTAAAAACATGTACAAAGCCATTCAACCATTTAGAATTTAATTGTGGAGCGAGGCTTCAAAGTCTGTGTTTCAAATTTCTGTGTTCAGGATTTGATGGGCGGGTCAGAAATCATAGCCACGTTAACGTAACGGAGTCCTCATTAGCATAAAACCGACCCTTTAAAATGTACAAGAAATTAACCTTAAAAAAACCCAATATCATAATGCGAAGACGTGTATTAGCATGTCACAATTAGAACTTTATGTTTGCTTCCTTTATATATTTTCCATCATTTGCATGTGTGTGTGTGTGTGTGTGTGTGTGTGTGTGTGTGTGTGTGTGAGTGCACAGGGATTAAAGCTGATTTGAGAGCAGAGGAGAATTGCAGATACCAGTCCGTGTTGAGACACAAACAATGTGCACTTGTCCAAATAAGACGAATAGCTCAAGACTATCCGGTTTACAAAAGATAAAAAGCAGCAGGAGTCAGACGACATGCTGCGGCAAGTCTCAGTGGGATTAGCTGAAAGAAGATCTGACTGTTTAGTTGGTTTAATAAAAGAATATGTAGAGAATGTCATAGAACATAATATTAAAATAAAATCAACCTTTAAATTGACCGTGGCTTGCTGAAAGGCGCAAAAGAAAGGCGTGTCTAAGGGATTGACATGTATTACGATTCTTCTTAAAGTGACAGATGGATTACGGGTCATTCCATGTCATTTCACAAATGGCCCACGTACTTCTATCTCAAGAAATTCTGTACATTTTTTGTTTGATCAGATTGATTCTTTTTGAGATATGGCCAATTTAGTGACGGGGTATGTGCCGATTTTCGTGCTTCCCTTTTTTTTTTTTTCCATTTTCAGCTTCAAATATTTCAGGAACTACACCACATAGGAAACTGAAATTTAGTATAGTAATACAGCTTCAACTACTCTCTCAGAATATATAAAAAATATCTGCTATAATAATATCTGGTGGACATGACAGCCCCTCAGATTTTAAAAAAAAAGTTTAGAGGCTCGAACATGTTTGGGTCTTCAGTAAACAGCTTAGCATATGTCTAAGCTCCCTGTAATTTCATCAGCTTTCAGCTATTTACATAGACTGTTCACATCAACAATGATTAGTCACATAAATGCATCAGTTCTTAGGTGACAATCTCTTGAAATCCGAAAAAAAAAAAAAACAAAAACTGATCTCTTTTAATTTGTAGTATAAAAAATGACTCTTTCTTGGGATATAAAACCATTTGGAGCCCAACTTTGGGCTATTTTCACTACTCTCAAATATTGAAAATCCTTTACATGAGGTCATTGTAACTCACCTCTGTGTCTTAGAATCATCACATACCACACTAATAACCTGAATGCACAGCATGACGAAAACCTGAAGGCATTTGAGCGTCACCTTAAAAAGCCACACGAATTTTTGGGCAAATCTTAGGTTGTTTTTTTTTCTCTCTTTGCAGATAGCACTGATGTCTGTTACAGTTTTTCCTGTTCGGCTGCTACTGGTTTCCTTTCTCATGCTGCTGGCCTGGCCCTTCGCCTTCATCGCGTCCCTGGGTCGGTCGGAGTTTGTCATTGAGTCACAGTCTTGGTGGAGAAGGTGTGTCACTGAATGTAAAGAATGCTCATGTGCTACTTAGACACATGAAGTTACACGTGCACGGGGAAAGTGTGGTTTAGAACAGTGTTTCTCAAATGGGGGAATGCGATGGCACTACAGGTGGTACTTGAGAGAAAGGGAAAGGAAAATAGACAAATGAAAGCTTGAAAAATATGGGGTTTTATAATGTTAATTTTTAGTTAGATAACCACAGTGAATATTACCAGCAACTCACAAAACGACAACAAAAACCAACGCATTCTCACTCCCACTTGTCACATATCGACGTTCGGGAGGGTACCTCAACGGTCGGCCCGTGGAGGTACAAAACAATTGTTTTTATGACATTTCTCGTGAGAAATTTACTCATAACTTGTGGTTATGGTTCGGTTAGGTTAGGTTTAGGGTTAGAAGTCTTATTTTGAAAAGTTGCGATGAAAGACGCAACACCAAAAGGGTCATTCCGGAACGTCGATATGTGACGAGTTGGGAGTGAGACTGGGTTGCAAAGACACACAAAATAAGAGAAAAATGTACTGAATAGTAAAAAGATCAGACAAGCAACAACAAAATGACATCAAAACACACACAAAGAGAAAAAAAATACTAATACCAGCAACACAAACACAACAAAGACACACTAAATGAGAGAATAAATACACAAAATCACTACAAATACCCAAAAATAACAGATAACATACAAAACTACATAAGAAACAACCAAACGACACCAAACACACACATACTGAGATAGAATAATTTGAATTATATCAAAAACACACAAAAACTATAACAAAAACTGACAAAATATGAGAAAAATGTACAACAAAATACATAAAATGACACCAAAAAGATAGAAAGGACCTTGATTAGAACATGAACTGTAAACACAAGGGTCAGTCTTGGTCCCACATCAGGAGGGAGATGACCATACATGATAAAAACTATAGAAATAAGCATGTGCGGAAAATATGTGTTATCACTCATTCATTCCATAATTACGCTCTATAGTTGTTTTTTCAGTTTTCTGAGCAAAATGTAGTAGTCAGACATAAGGGGGGTACTTGCATTCAAAAGTAAGAGAAAGGGGGAACCACTGGTTTAGAACAAGCATAGAAAGACTTTGTCAGCAACTGCTTTAACGCAGAGTCTGTTCTCAGGTTTGTAGACGTGTGTCTACAAGTGATCATGAGAGCCATGTGGTTCTGTGGAGGCTTTCACTGGATCAAGGTGAAAGGAGAGCGAGCGGCTTCCTCGGACGTTCCCATCCTTACCATGGCCCCTCATTCATCTTACTTTGATGCCATTCCAGTCACCATCACCATGTGCTCTATGGTCGCCAAAATGGAGAGCATGAGCATCCCAGTCTGGGGTAGTAAGTCGGACGGAATTTCATTGTTACTCACATTCCTGGTGTGTGCCAAAAAGCTCTGCGAGGCAATGATATGTGTGGGAGTTCAAAACCATTACACGAAAAGCAGTAGCTTTTTAATCAAAACACAACGTTTAGTTACCCACGATTTTTCATTTCAATATTTCCCATTTCCGTCACTTTACACTTGTCCGTTTTGTTTCCGTGTCATCCTCTTTCCCTATTTAGATACTTTACTAGCTGTTTAAAACTAGCCTAAACAGGCTACTTAGAGTTAATGGAGTCAAATACTGTTTTTGCAGGGTTCCCGCAGATCCTTAAAAAGTCTTAAAAGGCATTAAATTCATTAATCTAAAAATAAGGTCTTAATTGTCATTAAAATGTCTTAAATCAATGTTTCAAAAGTCTTACATTTTAACACATAATAAGTATGATTTTATGATTGGAATTGATCTCACATTTCAAAATAAATGGTAACATTCGTTATTTTAAAAAACATGTATAAACAACACGGGAAATGTAAATTTAACAAAAATTGCCTCTCCAACAAGGATTTTCTTGATGGATTGGTTGTTAATTTATGGATTTCTGGCTAAATTTGTAGTCGCCTTATGTTTTTGGTGTGATTTTGATTATTTTAGCATTTTTTTGTGTATTTTACTGTCATTTTGTGTATATTGTGTGTTTTACTTTGGGGGCCGCCAGTTGCACGTCTGCACTAGTCTAGAAAAAAATGACCCTAACTCTATGTAATATATGTGGCGTTTTTTTTTCTTTGGCAATAAAAAGTCTTAAAAAGTCTTGAATTTATTTTGACTAAGCTGTAGGAACCCTGTCTTCACACTTCTGACTTATGGAAGATGTAACTCGTGTTAGCTACAATGCTAGCCATCTGTTTTATGGGAATAAGAACATGAAAATGCGTGATCATGTCCCAAGACATGTCAGTGAGGTTTTAGTTTGTGTCATATAGAATTCTGAATGAAATTATGACCAAGTTTGACATATTGTTTTTTTTTTTTAACACTTTTCAATTGTTTCTGGGAAAATTGCGTTTAGATGTGACATTGTCCCAAAACATGGATGTGAGGCATTTCTGTGTCATATTTAGGCCTGATTTTAAAAATAAGTTCAGGTTGCCTTTTCTGGTTCAGAATGGGAATTCTGTATTTTTCATCAAAATCAGAGACCCCAAAATACCAAAATATCACCAACACATGAGAAAATATCAATCAGTTCCCATGCTGGTACAAATGTAACCGTTCACGCATCTTCCCATCATATTCAGCCCCATCCTTATAGAGAATAACACTTTGATTTTGAAAAAAAGAAGCCAAAAACATCTCTCCATCGCGGCTCGTGTTGCAATGGTTAGTGTCACTCTAAGGGGCGGATTCACTAAAGGTTTAGGGGTATTAAAACGTCTCTCCACGCGCTAATGAGGGGTACAAACCCCAGGAAATCAGGACCGCGCGTCTTCTGTGTGTCACAATACGCCCACAATCCATTTAGCGCATTTGCCTCTGATGAATATGTAAAGTAGGTGGATCACAGAATCGGTGCAAAAAAAATGGGAGGAGGAAATGCAAATAAATTACTGCAGTGGATGCAATGCAATTCATCAAACCTGGAACTGTTTGCGGTGACTGTTTCTGCGCCGAACAGTCACAATTTAATTAGTAACTGTTTTTTTTAAAATTGCAATTATAATTACAACATAAATGTAATTAATTAGCAATTACGCAATTCCAATTATAATTGACTCCAACCTTGCATCCTGTTATGAAACCCTGCCTCTTTGTACTCTCAGCTCTGATTGGCTACATCAGGCCCGTCCTTGTGTTACGGTCGGATCAGGACTCAAGAAGAAATACTGTAGAGGAGATAAAACGCAGAGCCCAGTCAGGAGGAAAATGGCCTCAGGTGAGATACAGTATGTGATTGATGTACGTAAACGCTGGTCTTCAGCTCATAGCACTAGAAATCCTAATTGTGACAGTTTGTTTACACCCACAAAACAAGAAACTGCAGTTCATTTCAGTTGGTTTAACATGTGCATAATGTCATTATTGTTTATCTGTTCCAGATTATGATTTTTCCTGAGGGGACGTGTACCAACAGGTCGGGTCTTATCTTATTTAAGGCTGGTATGTGCTCAGTTTGTTATTGCTTTAAGCTTGTCTCTAAGCCAAATGGAAGGCTGTCGTCTTTTTACTTTTGGTCCTCCTGGACCCTAAATCCTGTGAGAAACATCTCGGTTGTTTTTTTGTTTTTTTTTCAAATAAAAAAACATTTTTCTCTCCAATGGACACATAAGTAAGCTCATAAAAAAAGAAGATGTGTATTTATTGATCAAAGGTAAAAACTTTGGCTTTTATGTCGAGGTGACACACACTGTCATAGCTTGTTTTTAATTCCACAACCTGTCAGTGTGTTTCTTACTGTGTTGGACAGGGTTGGGGTCAATTATAATTGTAATCGCGTAATTAGCAATTATTTGCAATTATGTCATAATAATAAATGTAATTGTAATTTAAAAAATCTGTTGCCGTCATAATCGTAATTAAATTGTAATCGAGTTCAGATAATTGACTTTGTAATTGTAATTGCCATGAAAATTGTGTAAATATAATAATGTAAAATATAATTTAACGCAAAACTGGAACCATTTACAGTTGTGTGTACAGTTTACACATATGTAGTACAGTTAATAAATATGTTTCATAGCAAGCTTTGCACATTTAACCATTAATTAATTAATTAATAAATTATTCAAAACCTATATTTCATTGATTTGAAGCACAAACAAGGTAACCAATAGATAGGAAATAAATTAGATGATAGATACATTGTTTTTAGTGTTTTTACAGCTGATTTAGGACCAGTTATCTCAGAGATGCTAACAGCAAACACAGAGGAAGGTTACGTTTTATTAGGTTATTTATTTCCGCTCAGTAATTTTGATTCTTTGTAATTGAACTGAACCAAAAATGTAATTGACTCCAACCCTTCTGTTGGCTATGTTCACGCTCTGCTATTTCTAATATACTTTTATATATAGATATATATCAAGATATATCTATATTTTTTTACTTGTTTTTATTTATAATCACCCCGTACAATCACAAAACAATTGTATTTAATTTATCACAGAATTCAGTCCAGTGTCCTTCTTTACCAATGTTTCCATATTTGAGCATAGATATAGCAGATGAAAAGCACAGTTACCGTAGATGTATTGCAGGTGCGTCCTACCCAAGCCATCCTCTAAAGAAGACACTACAGACTATTGTGCAACTGTTTGTTAATAAATGAACCTGTGTGGCATTTTTCATCAGCAAATTTAACCCAGAATTGTCTTTCTGGTCAGACTTGATGGAGTTAAAAATATCAAGATTAATATTGTATATTGCCATTTAGAGAAAAAATATTGAGATATGAGTTGTGGTCCGTATCGCCCAGCCCTGCCTGCTAAAGCTAAACATGGACCACCCAGTTTATGGAAATATGAACTCGAGACAGAGCATGGGGGCGGGGCATTCACCGGTACATTCATAGACTGTAGAAAATACATACATAGCACTGCACAAAGGATGCTGAAATGCTCACCTTTGTGGGCGTGTCTGTTTACATGTCAATCACGGCAGAGAGTTTCTTGGAGGCGTGGCTTCTCCAGCTCAGTGCCGTGGGAACGCGTCATCAAATTGGAGCGAGGTGTTTGTGCTCACCCTGCAGTAAGAAAGGAGCAAATCACCCTCTAACTAACGATTGAGGGAACCTATGAAAAAAAACACTTTGAACATGTGTTTGAAGCCCAAATATCACTTTTATCATGTTTAAAGCACAGAAAAGTTGATTTAGCTTAACATGGGTTCATTAATTTCCTTTTCAGAAGGTGAAATCGATCGTATCATCATGTTACATCAGATTATTTGCAATAATTAACATTTCCCTCTCTTTGGTCTCCTGTTTTTGAAGGCAAATGCGTGTTGTTTCCCCAAAACATGCACGTACGGCTATAATCAGGGTCATATTGCCATGTTTGCTTGATTTTATTAAATAAATAGGTAAATAAAGAATAACAATATCGCCTCGTCTGTCGCTCCCACATCACCAGCTTGTTGTACAAGAGACCAACTGTTTATTTGCCGATGTCCTTTTGCCACCTGGCCAAAATAAAGCTTTACAAAAGTTTCCAGTAATGTTCTTATTTCTTAAAGTCTTCTTACTGATGCTGTCGCTTTTAGCAACTTTTGTGGTTGCTTTTATATCTTATGTATCCTTTTATCTATTCATGCCCTCTCAAAGATTTTTGGCTGGAGTGTTTAGTTTTTTTTTCTTTCTTTCTTTTAACTAAAAAACACATCAATCATTCTAGTAAGAACCGTGTATCTTCATTTAGGCTTGTTTTTCTCTTTCTGGTAGATCTTTTGATCTTATGCCGCTGCAGCTGGAATGATGAGGCAGTGCCTGCTCATTTTTTTATTTTTTTATTTTTTTATATATATCAGCGGAGCACTTTAACATAACCTGCTCAGGAGCAGCTTAAGCATCCAAGTTACCATGGCAACATGTTCAAATTTGAGCTTTGTGTCACAGAAAACCTTATAGATACCTACAGTAGCTAAGCAGAACTCCAGCTGTTTCATAACACCTTTATTTACAGTTCAATAGAAATGTTATATTAAAGATTGTCCAGCAGATGTCACTGTATTTTGCCTTTTCAATTTCCAAACATTTCCAAAAAAAAAAAAAACAGTTTCTCAAATAATAATATATAATAAATCAATCAAATGTTATGTATAGAACACTTTTCATATATACAATATCATTCAAAGTGCTTTACATCATTAAAACCTTGCATACAATATATATAAAAAAAAAAAAATACCCACAGGAATCCACAGGAAACCCCACAATAAGATAAAAAAAACCACAAAGTGTTAAAATAAGGACAATGTATATAATATTTCACTTGTATAAAATGCAAAATTATCTTACAGGCTAATGGGATGTATCATAGATGTATCATTTTGTGATATTATGATATTCAAATGCTCTTTTGAAGTGTAAATTGTTTTTTTTTTTTTTTAATTTATGTCTTCCAGGGGCATTTATACCAGGACTCCCAGTGCAGCCAGTTATACTACGCTATCCAAACCAACTGGTAAATCTTTACACGCAGTCGTCTCACCTGTGATGTAATGTTCATCCACCTCAGCAGCATGTCCCTCTCATGTTCAATGACTTCATGTTTAAGTGGAGTGATATTTCATCCTCCTTTTGGACACACACACACACACACACACACACACACACACACACACCACACACAACACACACACACACACACACAACACACACACACACACAACCACACACGCAGTCAATAACAATTACGTTCTCAATTACTAAAGTTCAATCACAGTAACTGAGCCTGAAATAAATAACCTAATACAAGTTAACCTTCCTCTTGTGTTAGCTTTCTGTTAGCATCTCCCATGGTAACGGGTCCTAAATCAGCTGTAAAATACACTAAAAACACATATTTGTCATTTAATTTATTTCTTATCTATTGGTTTCCTTGTTACGTTTCATAATTAATGAAAATATAGGTTTTAATATTTTTGGTGTGGGCGTCTGAGCCTTGTTTTGTGTCAGTATTCTCGATTTCAAATTTTTTTTATAATGGTAAAACGTGGAAAAGCTCGATATGAAACATATTTTAGTAATTGTTGACTACATACTGTATGTGTATAACTGTACATAGAACTGTAACATGGTTCCCCAGTTTTGTGTTGAATTATATTTTTACAATTGCAAAGTCAATTATCTAAACTAAATAACAATTTAATTATGATTACGACTGCGGCAGATTTTTGAAATTACATTTATAATCATTCCATCCATGTAATTCATAATCAATTACACAATTACAATTATAATTTACCCCAACCCTGGTCGTCGCTGCACTGAGAGCGATGGGGGTTATATTGTAATTAAAGCACTCAGTGACAGGATTTTAGTTCATTATACTTTACTTAAAGTTTTCTACATAAAGGCTGACATTACGCTGTCATTAGCATGAATAAGGTGTCATTAAGTGTCGTTATTTACCCTAACCATAACCCTTTATTACCCTAACCCTAACCCCAATAGATCCCTCCACTTAACCCACAAAATGCCAACATAGCTTCAAAGGTGTCATAATTTAATGAATGACACGTAATTACATCTTAATGACACCTTATTCATGCTAATGACAGCATAATGTCAGCCTTATGTATAAAATGTCAAGTAAAGTGTTACTGAAGTTTCTCTCTCAGAATCTCTACCTTTACTGCTGACAAATTTGTTTACATGCATTTTAATGTCTCGTTAAGTAAGTAAAGTTAAATAATTCTCATTCTTGTTCTTCTAAAAGGTAATATTTTGTTAATTTAAGGGGTTCACATACCTTTACAACAAAGTTGAGCTAAAATTTCACAGAAAGTCACATTAAGGACAGGAACAAAATCAAAACAGAGTCAAATAAATAAACATCTCACTCCTCTGTAAAGTGCAGGTTAAAATACAAACTAATTCACAAAATTCTGAATGATTTCAGCATGGATGCAGGCTGAAAGTGTCTTTATATGCAATATTAAGTAAATATCAGTAATTCATTCAAGTGGGGAAAAAGCCACGTGTCACATGCATGTATTGAAATACTTTTCTTCATGAGGTTGTGTGTATGGATGTTCTGAGATGTTTCCTTCCCTCTTGTCCACAGGATACTGTTACATGGACGTGGCGAGGTCCTGGAGCGTAAGTGAACATACGTGGCTTCAGCCCGTTTGGTTCCTTCCTGGTCCAATATTTCCACTTCTTTGCCCTCAGGTTGAAGATCCTATGGCTTACTTTGTGCCAACTACATAACCGGATGGAGATTGAGGTGAGGCTTTGTTTACCACTAATAAGTTCATGTTACTTAAAAAATAAATTATTCAGTCAATAAAAACTGCACTAAAAAACAAATGGTACCATTGCTAAATGTTGTGCTCAGGAGTCAGAATCAGTAGTAAATGACAGTTTCAGTTCAACAGCAGTGTTCATTTTGTTGATTAAAAGTTTTTGTCATAGTTTTCGTCAACTGCACATTTGACAAGTGACAATAACTAGAATATGGCTAATTTAAAAAACAAACAAACATGTGAACGAAAACTAAACGAAGACACAGTCGTCAACATCCCACGCCAGATTGGTTGTCATTATGACTCACAACCTTTTCCTAAATGTCCTAAATCTAAGAACTTAGATGTATACATAAGAAAATATTATCACATCAGAATATAAAATTACTATTTTAAACTGTTTCTAAGAACAGTTGTCCCCTTTAACTCGGACGCTCAAACCTACCGGTATATCCCCCTTCCACACTTTGTGGCGGGGGATTATAATATTGTTCTTCATGGACAATCACAACTAAGTTTATTTTTTGGAAGCTATCCAATCAAACTCCTTTTGTTGCATGAAAGGCGGGACAAGCCTTAATACTTCTATATCAGGTGGATAAACAGTAATTAAAGCTTAAAAAAAAAGAGCTAAATTATGATTATAGAGTACGACTAAGTAAAAAAAAACATGCATCAAAATATAAGATTTTTTTACAAAATGTTTAAACTTTCAGCCTGTATATTTTAGGCAACAAAAATCTTAATGTTTTTTAATTGACTATAACTGAAACATCCCCTGATGAATCCGTGTACCCTTCGTTCTTTTTTGTTTTAAATAGAAATACAGCAAAATCCAAAACCAGACAAGCAGCACTTTTCTGTTTCAAAATTAAATTTTGTTGTGTTTGTGTGATATTTGGATATTTAAGAGAAATGTGGACGAGAGCTTCATGTTTTAATCTCACCACACAGTCGACCCACAGACTGGGTCGGACTTTTTCTCCTTGACAAAAAAGGAGCAACGCATTAAAAAATAGAAGTTAAAAAAAAGGATGTTACGAAAAACATGCACATGATATGTGATTAAATGGACCAGAAGTGGTGTAATGAATCTACTGGTGCTTCTTTTTCTTGTGATCAACTTTCGTGTGTGTTGACAGCTGCTGTTAGTGGCTGGCGGTGTTTATAATTGTGCAAAATACATATTTTTACAGCCCTCAAAATAGCTCTAATTGTTTTTGCAAAAGTGTCAAATGGTAGAAGTTCTAACATCTATTGTTCCTCACAGTCAATAGTCAGTCGCCAGTTATTTGGATGCTATGTGGACCGTGAGCAGCTTGTGACTGAAACATCCACAGACTGCATGAAAACAGGAGCAGGACTAAAACACTGCTGTAATAAATCTTAAACAGTCCTATTGTGTGCGGAAAACGGGTCCAGAACCTGTGGAGGGAAACCAGGTGCAGTGGACTTCTGTTCTTACTCTAATTTCCCCCCTAAATATCCAAATATCTCACAAACAGAACAAGGTATTTTTTTTAAAACAAAAAAACGCTGCTTATCTTGTTTTCATGGTTTCTTCTGCGTTTCTGTTAATCAGTGGATAACAGGATTTTATTTTTCCGTTTTGTTTGTTTGTGCAAGCCAATAAAGAGAAACGTCTTCAGTCATTTACTTAAAAATTAAATCATCTTGAAGCAACAAGAAGGAGAAAAAATATAATAATGAGGGGGGGGATCAATTAAAAAAAAAAAAAAAAAAAAAAAATCTTGTTTTTGTAGGTTCTGTATTTCTGTTTTGATTTTAAGTCAGTAAAACTAAATAACCACACTGTTTATTTGTTATTTTGATTTGGTTTTAAAACGGAATAACCAAAGAACAAAGGGTACACAGATTTTGATGGCTGAAATTAAGGTAGCACTTTAGTGCTGAGTCGCCTCTTTCTCTCTCTTTCTCTCTTTAGTTCCTACCTCCATACACACCATCCACTGAGGAGAAGAACAATCCTACTCTATTTGCAGACAACGTCAGAAAGCTCATGGCTAAGTCAGTGCGCTGCCACCTCCACCTGTTGTATTGATAATATGAGGAATAAGTGAGAGATGGTGAAGTTAGAAGCGTTTCCCCCGGTGTTGACAGGGCGTTGGGAGCTCCTCTGACTGACCTGTCCTTTGATGATTGTGACATCAGCCTGTCACAGTCACATGACCCACTGTGCATCGTGGATCTCAGCAGCCTGCTGGAGTTCAACCAGCTGATGAGTCGCTTACGGTGAGTAAAGGTAGGCTGGACTTTACTAGAAAGTGCACATAGACTGACATCTATTGGTGGCAGGAAGTGAACACAGCCACGTTTACGGATACAAACATGTCGTATATTTGCTTTGAAATATTAACTGGAGGGAATCTTATTGAACCTTTGCCTCAAACCTGATTAGGAAAGTATTTACTTCTGTCCACACTGGTCTAAATGTTTTATTTACACGAGGCAAGGCACATTAATATGTATCACACCTTTCATACACATGGCAATTCAATGTGCTTTACATGATTTAAAAAGTGCAACTTTTGGAAAACATTAAACAGAGTTTAAAGATCAAAAATAAAATCATTAAAACAGAGTTTAAAAATCAATTAAAACATTGAATATAGTTTAAAAATAATTGAAAAGGGTTTAAATGTCAACAAATCAAATAAAAATATTGAAGAGTTTAAAGATCAACAATAAAATCAATGAACTCATTAAACAGAGTTTAAAAATCAATAAAAAGATTGAAAAGAGTTTGAAATCAACAATACAATGAATAGAACGTCTCCCTCTCAGAAAAGGAGTTTTTAACTTAAAAATGTTCACATTGGATGCTGATTTCAGCACTGCTGACAGTTTGTTCCATAAGATGTTTATAATGTTTTTTTATTCACAAAGGTTGAGCATTAGAAACATGTTCAGTTTATATAATTTTACGAAACAACTCACTTAAAGCTCGTTTGTGTCCCTGTTCAGAATACGTTTGAATAAGAGGCGTATTTGCAATATATTTAGTAGGGATGTAACGATTCACTCAACTCCCGATACAATTCGATTCACGATACTGGGTTCACGATACGATTCTCTCACGATTTTTTCATTTACAAAATGGGACTGTAGACAAATTTTTTTTTTGGGAAAAATACTGTATTTTCATTGTCAAAATAATTCCTTGATAAACTATTCAAAACAATGCAATTTAACTAAAAATAAATCTTGAATTAAATAAATAAAGGAATAATACAAATGAAAATGAAGCCTATTAATTTAAATTCTGGTTCTATAATAAACAATGCAAAAAGTGCAACTGAAAATGTATTTTGTGCCTTAACAATTGGACTTTAAAAAAAAAAAAAACCGTCATTGCACTGATTTACGTCATATTTGTTTGGACCAGCAGAGGGCGCTGGTAACCCAGTGGTCGGTTGGCATGCAGATATCTTGCAGTGAAGAAGAGAAGCTATGCTAGCAGACAGAGCTAATAGAAAAACGTGACTTTTACAGATATTCAAGTAATATTACAGATATTCTTTCAGTGCTAAAGGGGTAATGAATCATTTATTAACATATTTAAGAGTAGAAGGCGGCCAGAAAAAAAGTAGTAGCAGACTCCGCCCGCCGCCAACACTTCCGGATAGCGGTTAAAAAAGGTACTGCGATTCAATTGTCAGAAAATCGATATCAACCGTGATACCTATGAATCGATTTTTAACTGCCTTACGATTAATCGTTACATCCCTAATATTTAGGAAGGATTTTGCATTTTAAGGTTAATATTGTGTTTTACTTCAGTTAATAAAGACGTGTGATTCCTAGTGATGTTGAAGCAAACTTTAAGCAGGGTTTTCTGAATGATTGTTGCAGGTTAAGAGCAGGAACGACGCTGCAGGTGTTGGAGGAGCAGGCGAGGAGAGCCAGAGATCTGCAGGGAGCACGACTGGGTTTGGAAGACTTTGCAGAGTTTCTCAAGCTTCCAGTTACAGACACGCTTCAACACGTCCACAGCCTCTTTGATCAGGTAAACATTAGGAAACACAGTGTCTCATCTTCGAAACAAGGTGAAAACAAGATGTGAATCACACTGTTTAAGATGAGCCTCAAGTAAATATAGAAGCTGTGAATCAAAACTCACGTTATATATAAAGGCACTACTTCTCCATCTGCCTGTGACATATTCATTGATTAACAGCGTTAAACAGTAATCTATAACTCCTGTCATGTTATTGTTACATGTTTAGTTTTTTGTCATCACATTCAATATTTTCTTTATATTTACTTATAATAGTTTTCACTTTTCACGCTTTTTTGTTTGCCTTGTGTTTGTTGTGAGTTTTTAAATTAATTTATACTTGTTGCTGCTTCTAAAAATAATAATAATAATTTAATATAATATTTTCCTGATCAAGTTCTTTTATTTGCATTCAGGCAAACTGTTACTCAAAAACAATCATATCATTTCAATATATTTTCAGGACATCTCATGCACTTGGGTCTCAAAAATTATTTATTATTTGTTCAAATAAATATTATGTATTCAAACATATTTTTTTCTTCTGATGCAATGGTTATTATATTGTTCATGTTAATAATGAAAAACTAATGAACTAAATTATTATAAAAAAACATTTTCAATGAAAAAAAAATCACTGAAATAGTAAAAAAAACAAAAGAGTTTTCAATAAAAAAAAAGTTCACTTCAATCAAAAATAAATATTTTCAATCAAAGACTGTTCAAAAAAAATATCCAAATGATTATTTTTGAATTTTTAATTGAAAATGTTTCTTTTTTTATTGACATAAAATGAAAATGTTTTGTACTTAAGTGTTTTTTTTATATTTGGGCCATATTATGGGTAGTACATTTGTTTCTTTATTATTCAATTAAAAAAATTAAATAAATAAATAAAAAAATACATTTTCAATCCAAGAAAAAGTGTTTGAATGCAACACAAATTTGAGCATTTGAACACTTTTTTTCTTTGACACAAATCTACCTCCATAAAAGTCTCATAAAGAAATAAATATATATATATATATAATTATATTGTAAGAAAGGGTAGCCTTTTAAATTAAAACAGAGATCAGATTTTTTTTTTTTTTTTTAACATTCCCACATGCAGTTATGGGCTAATGAAAATAGTAAAACAATTTATTTTGATCAAATTTCAAGAGACTGTCAGTCAAGAACCAATGCATTATATGTGACTAATCATTAGTCACATATAATGTCTCAGGGAGCTGAGACATATGAAAAGTTGTTTACTCAAGACCCAGACATGTTCTAGCCTCAAACCCCAATAAACTTTTTTCCAAATTTGAGGGGCTGGCATGTCGACCAGATATGATGTATAGCAGATATTTCGATATATAGAGAGGAGGTGGAGCTTTATTACTATACCAAATTTCAGTTTCCTATGTGATGTAGTTCCTGAGATTTTAGAAGCTGAATATGGAAGAAAAATAAGGACGAGCAAAAACCAACACATACACACCTCATTAAAATGTCTCAAAAAGTTTTCATCCAATCAACCTAAAAATGTACAGTGTGCCTAATGAATATTCACGGAACAATAAGTAAAAATCTTTTGAACCAAAGTATGTTGGCCAATATGACCCAATAGATCTCAGTGATTTTTTTACTTTTATTGTATCTTATTGGACACTGAAGAAATCCACTTTCTTTCCCTTTGCTTTGATAAATCACTGACACCCTTTATCCCCAGCACAGTGATGGACACATAGACACCCGGCACTATCTCGTTGCTCTTTCTACCATTCATCGACCGTCAAAGCCAAAAGAAACCCTTAAAATGGCCTTCAGGGTGAGTAATTACTGTTTTTCCTTTCAGCTTTGATGCACACTTCCTAATATTATACTCAAACATGTATGTGTGCAGATGTATGAGAACGAAGACAAGGGAGGAATCCTAAAGGAGGAGCTGGCTGATATCTTGGAAATCATGTTGGGAGTGAAAGAAGTGCAACTCTCAACACTCGGATGCTCAGAAACAGGAAGGATCACTTATGGTGAAAACACAATCATTTAATAAAACAAATATATATTAAGGCTGCAACAACATATTGATAAAATCAATCAAAATCAAGTATTTAAAGTGTTCGCAACAAATTTCATTATCGATTCGTTGCGTTGTGGGATTTATGTCACTGACCGTGAAGCAGAGCCGTTTGATTCACCTGCACCACGAGTGTTCGTGTATGTGCGCAGAGTGTTTGTGTGTGTGCGCAGAGTGTTTGTGTGTGCGCGCAGTTTGTTTGTGTGTGCGCGCAGAGTGTTTGTGTGTGTGCGCAGAGGGTTTGTGTGTGCGCGCAGAGTGTTTGTGTGTGTGTGCGCAGAGTGTTTGTGTGTGTGCGCGCGGAGAGTGTTTGTGTGTGGGCAGAGTGTTTGTGTGTGTGTGTGGCAGAGTTTTGTGTGTGTGCGCGGAGAGTGTTTGTGTGTGTGCGCGGAGAGTGTTTGTGTGTGCGGAGAGTGTTTGTGTGTGTGCGGAGAGTGTTTGTGTGTGCACACCACGAGTATTTGTGTGTACGCAGAGTGTGTCTGTGTGTGCTCGCGCACAAGTGTTTGTGTGTGCGTGCAGAGTGCTTGTTTGTGCGCGTACGACTTTGTTTATGCGCGCACCACGACTGTTTGTGTGCACGGGCAGGGTGTTTGTGTGTACGCAGAGAGTGTTTGTGTGTGCGCGCGCACAAGTGTTTTGTGTGTGCGTGCAGAGTGCTTGTTTTGTGCGCGCATGATTGTTTTGTTTATTCGCGCACCCACAGTGTTTTGTGTGTGCAGGCCGCAACGAGTGAGTGTGTGTTGGAATGTGTGCGCGCGCACGAGTATTTGTTTGCGTGCGCTAGTGTTTGTTTGACTTGCGTGCGTGCACATTGGTGCGTGAAAGACCACTTATTTCAGTTTAATCAGGTTTAAGCCGGGTTTTGAATGCGCTTTGTAGATAAACTGTGATAGAAATCTGATTAATCGATGATGAAAATAATCGTTAGTTGCCAGGTCTATTATATTACTGTATAGGATTTTTTTTTAACAAGGTTTTCCAATTATTCAGTGGCATTATCCAAATGAGACTGTGCTGGAGATGATTGACGCATCTGCCAGTGTATCCCCCTACTTATCTGTGCTGTCACCATCCTCACTTGATTTCCTGTTGGCTTCAGTGAAGAAGATTAAATACCATCTGTTAGATGGAATTGTTATATCCACCATCTGCCTTTTTCGAGAAAACTGTCAAAAGCTTCTTGTACAGCTCCTGTTTGTCTGAGAGGCAATTCCTCTTTTGTTTTTAACCATTAAAGAATGCCAGCACACATACCATCTGCACAAATCTGCTGAAAAGCAGCAACAAGCAAAATCTGACCTGATAATTCCTCACAACGATCGCTATTAATTCACTAATGTTTCAAAGTACGAGGTTCAGAGACATCTAGTTTCAACATGTTTGCAATCAAACCTCAGCATAAAAAAGCATGTTTAAAATCATAAGAAACACCCGTTTACCTGTGTTTTTTGTGTGTTTCTCCTCTTAGATGAGTTTTATCATCCACATCCGCAGAGTTCATCCACACTGGATTGGATTGACTTTTTAAAAACAATCGCCAAATGGGCAAAAGCAGGAAGTGCACAGACGACTAGGAGGCTGATCTTCATCTTCATCTGAGGCTGTGATTTCTCTAGATTTGCCTTTAAGTGTAAGGTAGATAACGCTAGAAAAGATAAGACGCTCTGCTCCTTCTTTTGCACTAATATATGGTTGGTTTTAAAAACACACTTTCTAACAGATAATCATACATTGAGGAGTGCAGACGGTGACGGTTATTGCTGAATGTAAGCATTTTTATATAAAAGCAAAGAAACAGTTTTGAGCTGCACAAACAAAACCAGACCATGGTTTTAACCAGGATTGGGCTCACTTATAATTGGTAATCGTGTAACTAATATTGATCACAATTATGGCGTAATATAATCGTAATTGTAATTTTTAAAAATCTGTCACCCGCTGTCATCGTAATGAAATTGTAATATAATTGAGTTTGTAATTAACCATGGAAATTAACTAAAAACGGTCAATTTACAATTTATGAAACGCAAAACATGTGTATGGCTTACACGTACAGTAATGTAGTTAACATATTTAGTTTTTCCACTACCTGTCCAGTGAATTTTCACACCCATACATGTAGTTAAGGTTAGAGTTAGTTATTGCTGTTGGACTTTTACATAATATACTATAATAAATGCACTAATATAAATGTAAAAAGGCTAAAAATGATATTGTACACATAAACACAATCATCACAAAGCTATATGAATAAGGTTAGTAAAATTCTAGTTGAACTTTTGTAATTGAGAACATAATTGTAATCGAAACTAACGGGAAAAATAATATTCATTCTTTACTCAGAATTGGAAAAATTGCTGGTTATTGTAATCGTAATTGATTTGTAATTGAAAAACCTAATTGTAATTGACCCAACCCTGGCTTTACACAACACATTTTTGATATTTGTCTCCAGAAAATGATTTACAGAAAATTATTGACCAAGTTTTTGTATCAGACACTTTATTTATTTGTTAAATACATTGATAATGGCTTGACCTGTCTCTAGCGCCACCATCAGGCCAAAACTTTTGAATTAGATTGAATTTATCATGAATAGTTTTTCACCAGGGTTGGGGTGAATTACATTATTCAATTACAATTACATCTTCAAATATCCATGTTCAATTACAACTAAGTTAAGTTTTTCGTGTGACCAGCATTTTTTTAGTTACAATTAAAATTACAATTATAATTTTTCCACTGAAAGTCAATTGCAATTACATTCTCATTCTCAAGTTCAAATGAAATGAATCACACTTACTGAGCCTTTAATAAATAGCCCTGTTAAACCTTTCTGTTAGCATCTCTAATGATGGATGATGGGTCAGTTTTGTTTGTTCTTATTCGGTCTGGTACCCAACCCTAACTGTATATGTGTAAGACATAGACCTCTAACAGGGTTCCCCAGTTTGCCTTTAATGAAATTGTAGTATAATTATGCCATACATTGTAATGAATTATCATTTACACCATTACAATACAATTGATCCCAACACTGGTTCTCATCCAAATCTTCTGACATTAACTGACAACATTAATGAGCACAGTAGTATAAACCTACTGGTTGTGGTGAAGATATGACCTTTGACCTTTCTTCTTATGACCTTTTTTGTATCATATTTAAGGTTATTGACTACAAAGTCCTCTGTATTCTCCTCCAAATTGACCCCAGGCAGACACTAATGTGTGCAATACGTGTTCAGCACATTAAAGAAATATCATCATGATAATGTTATGCTTTTTCAAATCCATCAAACCCATGAAATTAGGAAAAGTCATGAAATATGAAGCAAAAATAAATAAGGTTTTCTAATGATAAACATTGACCCCAAGGATAATAGCAGGGTTAACTGACCTTTACACTGACTAATCTATAATGCATATGTCTACCCTGAACAGAGCTAGACTAGATTCATTAAAGATAATATGTACGTAGTTAATATCTAGTAAACTACCTCATCATACTGTTTGCTTTTTGCTATTATGACGCAAGCTATTGTCATTTACCTTCACCATGTATTCATTCAGAATACCAAACATATTCATATCATATTACTGTATAGATGAAGGTTTGGATGTGATATCAAAGAGCACACTTGTAACAGCTCATCAACTGCCATATTTGGTCAGTAGGTGTTATTTCATGCATGCTGTAGAGAGATTATGAACTATAAATAATGTGAACATTTCTCTGTGTACTCTTACTTTGACCGTTTCACTCTGATGAATGTTTATTGTCAATAATCAGGTAATTTTTTTTTTAAATATGTGTGTTTGTTCAGAATTCCAAAGGTCTCTATAATGTCACAGATGTAAGTTGATCTAAAGTAAAAAAAACAACAACAGAGAAATCAACAAAAAATAATGCTGCCATGTTTTTTTTTTATTGCCTCCACTGTCCACTGTCCTTCCTCATTTTTCTAAAATAATAAAAGCATGTTTACTTTTGTATGTCCTTGTGTTTATCTTTCCCACTTAAATAACATTATTTATTTTATATGAGTTAGTAGGAGTCAGGGTTGAGGTTAATTACATTTTCCAGTTACAATTACGTTTTTAATTATCCTTGTTTCAATTACAATACCAGCATTTTTTTCCATTTACAATTAAATAAAAAAAAAAAAAAATGTATCCTCAGAATGTCAATTATAATTAGGTTCTCAATTACTAGAGTTCAATTACAATTACTGAGCGAAATTAAATAACCTAATAAAGGTTGAGTTGTGTTAGCTTTCTGTTAGCATCTCTTATGATAACAGGTCCTAAATCAGCTGTAAAAATATGCTAAAAATAAATATTTATCTAATTTATTTCTATATTTATAAGTGGTAAAATGTGGGAAAGCTTGATCTGAAGCATATTTTAATAATTGTTAGCTACATACTGTACATAGAACTGTAACAATGGTTCAAAAGTTTGGCGTTAAATTAAAAATTGACAATTTTATAAAATTGTATTGACAATGACAAAGTAAATCATCTAAACTCAATTACAATGTAATTACGATTACGACAGCAACAGATTTTTTAAAATACAATATAATTACACACCATCATTGTAATGAATTATCAATTACGCAATTACAATAATAATTGACCAAAACCCTGGTAGAAGTCGTCGCTGCTGCGATACACAACTTTTTCCCACTCGGTGAGGCTGTACCATTACATATTGTTGCCTTTGATGTTAATATCTGCACTCTAGGGTTTCTTTGATATTTAGTTTTCCCAACTTTGATCACACAAAAACAAAACAAGTGTTTCGTTCCTGAGTTTCCTCTGCTCAGGCCACATGGTGGAGCCATCAGCCTTTGTGAATCACAAGTAAGCTCATGCACCAGTGCCCACCTGATGGACAGGAAAAGCATTACCTCATCCCTTCCTTTCATTCCTTCAGGTAAAAATAGACAGATTAAGGCTGGGCTTTGATGAGAGGAACCGACAGAGGAGGTGTGGAAACAGGGAGAGAGCGATAAAGATGGAGGGTAGAGACTAATGGATCGTTCTGCTCTAAATCCAATTCCTAATAGCTAGAGGGAGGGTGGGTGGGAGGGAGGTGGGAGAAGAAAACAGTCAAAGAAAGAAGGAGAGGGAGAGTGAAGATATCAAGTCGACAATTAAGACTTGCCTTGGGGGTCTAAAGAAGAAACTAGCTTTTGTTGAGAACATATAAATTGCTCATTGAGCAGAGCCTCACTCAGATACTCCTGCCTCATAGCAATGAGCATTAAAAGACAATAACACATAGCAGCACATACTGTAGCAGGGATGGAATGTGTGATCCATCCTCAGCATCATCCTGACCAAAGCCAAATCCCCTCCACAGTAAACACATGATTGTAGTCACAGAAACATCACAATGCACCCCCCTGAGAGCCTTTGTGCTTACTTTACTTTTCAGGGTCAAAGTTTCACTTCAGAGCAGTTCATCTTATTTATTTTTGATGTGCAGGCCAAGTTGGTCATTAGCCAGTGTTTGTTCTTCCTTCGTATGTTATTTTGATGCTTTCACAGATGAAATCTTGTGTACTTGTGTTGAATAATGCAGTTATACCCAGGGACACTATGGTGTAATGTAAGATTCAAATATTATTCACTTTTTAAAAAAATGCCAAAAACAGAATATTTAGTATATATCACATAAATGGAGGTAGATTTGTGTCTTTATTATTCAATCAAAAAATAAAGCATTTCAATGAGAGAAAATTAAAAAAACATTTTCAATTAAAGAAAAAAAAAAGTTCAAATGCATTTTTTGAGGCTCTTTTTTTTTGCATTAAAAACACTTTTTTCCTTGATGAATTTTTTTTGCATTTTTTTTTTATTAAAATGCTTTATTTTTTAATTTAATAATAATAATAATACCTATAATATGGCCCCAAATACAAGAAAAGATGACTTCAACTTCAATAGTAATAATAAAAAAAGCATTTTCAAACAAAATAAAAAGCTTACTTTAATCAAAATGAAATATTTTCAATCAAATAAAAAATGAATTTAAATTATTTAAAAGGGTTTTTTATTGAAGTGATTTTTCTTTTGATTTAATTATTATTTTTTATTGAATAATAGACAGTTCTACGTCCATACAAATATACCATCATCATATATATCATTGAATAAAATATGGACCATAAAACAAGTTTTCACCTTCTACAAGTGCTATTTTTGAATACTGTTTCTCCCCATTCATTAACACCAACATGTGCTTTCACTTTACCTTGAAGTTTGTAAATGTGTTGATGTTCCCACGGAAACAGTTTTCAAAAATGTGTCACTCCAGGGTGAAATTTACAATAGACATTAGCAGTGGCTGTGATATTTACACCCCTGTAGCAGGAAGATCAGAATAGATGAAAAACTATTATATATATATTTTTTTTTTTTTTTTTAATTTTGTGATGAACTAGTGCCCGGTCCAGGATGTACTCCCCACCTAGCATGATAATTAATGAATGTTCCTACCACTTGGTTAACTGTGGAAAAAAATAGCTAATGATTCAAAGTAGAAGAAGAAGAAGAAATAAGAAGAATACGATATGTAAATAATACACACAGCAAAGATAGTGGATCAAGGACAGTATAAATATTTTTGACATATCGTTTTTGTCGACAATTTTTTCGTGACAATAACAAGACTATAATTTAAAAAAAAATAAAAAAAATACATTGAACGAAAACCATTTCAAATATATTAATATTTTCGTCAATTAATAACAACTAAACTATAAGTTTGTCACATGGGACGAAATCCAATCAGAAGTCATGTGATCAAATCTGTGACCATCAAATCTGTCTCTGTGTATTTACAAACATTAATATCGTCTCATACCAGGTTGATAATGGTCACTGAATCTTCAAAAAGTTGATATTTTAACTGGCTATATCTGTAGCAGAATTAGCTGACTAGAAACTTAAAGCAAAACTAGTAAGTTGTGCTTAGTGCGCCCCCTAAAGGTTTCCTTTTGATTATCCCACAGTCAAAAACTCTGCACCCCACGCCACAGCTACATGCTCACCTTTGTTCTCCCAAGACGATAGCAACTGATCACTGAAAAATCCTAATACAACAGTGACACTAAGGGTGCTTTCACACATACAGTCCCATGTGACCATGTGAACAGGATGAGGAAGAGAGACAAGTAAAATAAATGAATGATGTGGGAATAATACGGAAGGGAGTGTGGACATGTGTGTGATGTGTTTGTTTGTGTGATGATAAAGCTGCTCTGAAATGGATGGATGGATGGATAGATAGATAGATATTTGTCTGTGTGCGTACCTGTTGCGCAATCACACACACCGTCGTCGTTGCGGGGCCATCATGTGTGTGGTTGCTGTGTGTTGCTGCTGAGCTGTCACTGCATGGAGTTGCTCCGTTCCTCAGACAAAGGTCTTCTCTGCTTTTTTTTTTATTGGCTCCGCCATGATATTCAGTTTGAGAAAAGTTAATTTGTAGACAACCGTGTGCAGCCACAGGTCTGGTCATAATCTAGCATTAGTTTGTATTGGGTTGCCATAAAGCAGTACGTCTTGCCACTTCCACTTGGCAGGGAAAGTTGCAAGTGTGGTTTCTGGCCAGAGACAGCAGGGGGAATGAAAGACCCCCCAATCGCCCCATAAACACTTGTATTACCCTCACAGGAACTATGAGAAGCATTTATTAAGGTGAAAAAGTACTCAGTTCCGCTTTAATGTCATTTAGTTCACTCAAACTAGACTATAAGTGAAATGAAATAGTCCCTGATAACTACATTTTGACTGAAATTCTGGGTCAGAATTTCCCCGAGTAGTTCTGCAACTGCAGCGTCAAATGACGCTGATGCGCATTTTTGACGGAGGAGGAGGAGGCTTGGAGGCTGAAAGAAGACAAGCGTGGAGGCATACGTGGAGGTCTCGCACTTAGAGTGCAAATCGGGCTGCGCTTTTTCATTCAAGTCCGACCCGAACCCCACAGGAATTTAGATATTTATATCTGAGCCCGACCCAAAAAACAGAAGTTAAAATGTGACTGTTTCCTGCAAATACAAGACCTGACCTAAGCCTGACCAGACCCCGACGGAAAATTTTTTTTTGTTTCTAGCTTGTTTCGTCTTCTTCTGTAATCCACAGTTGAATAGAGGAAAGTTTCACTCAAATCGCCAGTTTGTGACAAAAAGTTGAGAAAAACGACTTTCTCTGAAAAAATCTATTAGTGACTTTGAAGCATTTTTTTTTTTTTTGCTTTAGGGACACGTCAACATTGGTTTCCTTCTACAAAAGGCTCTTGATGGCAACATTACTATTATTTGTTTTCTATGTCAGAGTTGAATGGATTCCTTACTGTATTTTGGCATTCCTCCAAGTCTCCCCTGTCATTCTCCACATACGCAACTTCCTCCTCCTCTCGGACACGCCAAGTGTCAGCGGTTGCTCTCGTTTTCTCTCACCATGACGACGCTCTCAATAGTCCACTTAGTTCCACACATGCTCTGTCGAGTGTGAGCTGCTGGAACTTCAGCATCAACTCGCCCATTTTCTGTCTCGTAACTCCTTTCCTCTCCCTCTGAGCTCTGCCCATTACGGGTGATCTCTCATCCAAAGGTGTGCTGCTGCCACCTACATGTCACCAGTTGGTCACCTACATCATTGTGCAAGATCCAGTAGATATTCACCGGAGAGGTTCGTCACACTGTCCTCCGAGCAACCCCAGCCGAAAGACACATTAACGTCACTAAACCAATTCTCGTCTATAGACGTGAACGGCACTCAATGAGTTAGTCAGTGAAAAAAAGTCTGGGTCAGGCTTAGGTCAGGTCCTCTACTTGCAGTAAACAGTCACGTGAACAGCGAGTAAATAAATAACCGTGTCACACTATTAGCTGCGCTGCTAGCTCCCGTGCCAGCTTAGCTGATGACTGCATTTACCTTAAAAGTCCCATGTCCTGCTATTTTTCACCCATCTCAATTTGTTCTAAGAACCACAAAAAATAGTCATTGAGGTTTATTTTCTCAAAAAAGAGTTTTTAGCCTCTGAAAAAATCACTTTCTGAGCAACTCTACACAAACCGGCTCATTTGCGGCATATTCATGAGTGGGCGTGTCTAAAGACGGGACACTAACTTCCTCCTCCCCGCACGATTTTGTAGGGCCAGAGGACGGCCCGCCCTTCTCCCACCCACTCCGTAGCCGAGCTCATGCTGCTTTATAAACACGAGACAGAGCGTGGGGGCGGGGCGTTCACCGGTACATACATAGACTGTAGAAATACATACATAGCACTGCATAAAGGACGCTGAAATGCTCACCTTTGTGGGCGTGTCTGTTTACATGTCAATAACGGCAGAGAGCTTCCTGGAGGCGCGGCTTCTCCAGCTCAGTGCCGCGTCAAATTCGTCATCAAGTGGGAACTCGTCATCAAATTGGAGCGAGGTGTTTGGGCTCACCCTGCAGTAAGAAAGGAGCAAATCACCCTCTAACTAACGATTGAGGGAATCTATGAAAAAAACACTTTGGGCATGTGTCTGAAGCCCAAATACTGTAGCACTTTTATGACATTTAAAGCACGGAAAAGTCAATTTAGCGTAACATGAGCCCTTTAAGGGCCGACATGTCACTATAGAGTCGTATTTCTTTATCCTGCCCTATGCTCCTTTGGTGTTTTATAGATGTTAGTATTTTGGCTAATTCTCTGAGTTTTTCCAAACATATTGATTAAATTATAGACTTAAAAATGTGGTTTGTATCCTTGGACATATGCTACACTTTACAGCTGTTTTCTACCTTTTCATTTACAGTAAGTCCTCCCCTATAGCACAAAGTTAACACAAACAACAGTGAAACTATCTACTGTTGATAATGGGTTATTGTCATTTTATGGTCTGAATAGAATGTAAATCATTATTATTTCCTATGGCCCTTAGATAACCTGAGTTCCACTGAGCTTTAGATGTGACTGCATTCTGCTCAACTATTCCCCGCTGAAGTGAAAAATGTATTTTCAGAGGCAAGTGATTGATCACCCTCTGAACAAAAATGTCAGCTTACTCAGCTCCGTGTTGTGGTTTCAAGTGCTAATCAGCCTATGGAGTTCATTGGGGGGAAAAACACATTAAAAACACCAGCGGTGCAATCTTTATTAACGAGGCATCCCGACTGATGTCTCTGTTTAAACAACTGAACCAACAAACATGTCACAACTATTTAAACTACTCTTTATTCAGGGGATTATTATACAGTTTTGCCACTGTTTCAACTCGAATGAACTCAACATTTTTTTTTCTCCTTTGGACCTAAAAACCTAGAGAATGATCGGCACGCCTGTTATGCTTAAATTAATAATCGTATTAAGTGCTAGTAGTTTCCAATTATCAGTCATTTCTGCATCTGTTTGTCAGCACAATCTCAAATGATTTAATATCATAGTTTGAATTGAAGAGACGCCATGAAAACCAGCTGTCCCTGTAACCGGGATCCCATATTGATAGAAGCCAGGCTTTGAACGTTAATCGAACACACGGACAGAAAGTTTCCCAGTGAGTTACAGAAAGTTCAGCACACACGGGAGTTGAGATTAATCTGAGTCTCACGTCACAGCGTTTGTCTAATGAAGCAAACCTGAACGGTCTGCTTTAACTCCAGTTGGAGCTCAGCACCTGGGCATATGAATGAGCTCCCAGCTGTGCACAGAGCGTCATCTGTTGAGCTTCTCTAATTGGTCTTTATATCATGGAATAATTCACCAAGCGCTCTGCATCACATATGTTTACCAAATGTTTTTTCTTCTTCTATGCAAAACACTAAACTATCTCCTCATGAACGTGACTTTAAAAAAAAAAAAAGATTAATTCTCAAATCTCTCGTTAAACTTGGTAAGTTTACAATCCATATATCTCACTATATATCTCACTATATATCTCTACTAGGAGTCACCCAAAGTACAGTCCTAGGCCCCCGCTCTGTTATCATCTCATTATCATTATGCTTTAAAAAAAAAAAAAAAACATCCCAGATGAATCAGGAGAATAATGCATGAACTCTCTATAGACCTCTTACACCAGACATAGGCAACTGGCGGCCCAGGGGCCACATACGACCCTCGGTCTAATTTTATGCGGCCCCCAAAGTAAATACACAAAATGACAAAAACACAAAACAAAAGCAAGAACACATTTAAAAAGATAAAAAAAATAATTTAATTATTGCAGGAAAATACAGTAAAAGTCAAGAAAAACACAGAAAATACTCTACACTACAAAATGAACAAAACAACAAAAATACACAAAATGACTCAAAATATTATACACAATTACAGGAAATGAAAACAAGAGTAGACAAAAGGACAGGAAAAAAAATAAATAAATAAAAAATTACTCCACAACCCCACAGTACTAACAAACAAGCAAAACGACAACCAGAAATACACAACATTAATCCAAAAAAAAACGCAAAATGAAAACACAACAACACAATGACTCCAAAAACACATTTTACAGGAAGAATACACAACAGGACTACAGAAATGCACAAAAAATAACTATAAAAACTCTGTCTTTTCCTGTGTTAATACTCAGATTAGTCATTATTCTATATGCTGACATGAATGTTGGATCATGTGGCCGTTCAATTAACAACACGTCCCGAGGTGGTGAAAGTTGCCCACTATCTGTCTTACACCATCAAGGTGGTCTATGGAAGTTTGAGCATGCAGTTAAATCAGTGATATCACTTTTCTTTGTACTTTTCCTTATTTGTGTGGTCGTTTAAAAACGTTTATTTTCATGTTTAGTTTGACGCGTTCGCTGTTTAGACCGGACAGACCTCACCATTTAGTTCGGTTTTACAGTCTCTGTCACCACACCCAACCATTGGTGGTTAGTGACTGTAGTGTTACGCTCTGAGTCACATCTAAGTGTTTACATGTTACGTAGACGGCGCTGCATAGTGAAGTCACCTGATTACTTAGCCGCTTCACTCACGTCACATCTTGCCACGACACATAACTAATGAAAATAGATAAGTTTAGTGAAAGTTAGGCAGGCAGGACACGTGGATGGACTGGTTGTGGCATACATTAACACACACACACACACACACACACACACACACACACACACACACACACCACACACCACACAACACACACACACACACACCACACACACACACACACACACACACACACACACACACACACAAAACTACACTAAAAAAAGAAAGATACAAAAATACACATAACTCCAAAAAACATACATTACAGAAAAATAAACCAAACGAAAAAAATATAAAAATGAGTAAAAAAAACCAACACATTTATCATGCGCATGTCTCATAGAATTAAATCAGGGAAATTGCACACGCTATTTTACTTTGCACCTGCAAATATACCCCTTTATAATGCTACAGAGTATGTTATTATGCCCATAATTGACAACTCTACTTAAGCTCTCACTATATAAATACATACTTCCGACGGGCACTGTACTAGTACTAGAAAATCTCCAAAAAACAATCTATGCTATGCTAACTAATACGGCCCCCATTTATCAACCAGTCATACGTTCAGATCAGAGCGTACAACAACATTCATGCTACAGTCAGATCTCACGTCAGGTCTGAGCTTGTGTACGCAAATCTGAGTGTGTGGATTAGTGGTGCAGCATAACAAAATCTGACTGAGACTGAAAATAATTATTAAAGCAACCTCAGCTGTCATTTAAGCATAAGCGGACATTCGGAGGGGGAACGCTGCTGCATACCCCAGAGAAAGTGTGTGACATTATATTAACCTGATTTGCACAACATTGCATTGGTGAATGGAGTGATGTCTGATGAATGAGTGCAGCTTGAGAAGCCAAAGCTAAACCAGTGGCAGCACAGCCTCCGTGAGGGCAATGGGGGTGACATGCAGGACCTCATTCATCACTTTAACAGGTAAAGTTTACATAAAACTTTCACAAATGCACTGTAGTGTTTAATCAGTAATGTGTCGAAGAATCCTAGGGACAACATTTAGTCATTTAAATATGTATTTTAAGGCTTTTTAAAGGATCTTTTAACGTGTTACTTATTGCCTCCAGCGTGCGGACAATTGAGGCCGATAAACGTCATATTTAAGGATCTCTGCCTTATTAATATGAGGGTTTGGTCGCTGCGTAGCGTACACGGCAGTCGGCATGGGCTAGTGCTCACCAGCCTGACTTGTCCTTGTCTTGATCTAAATGTAAAGCATTTATTTTCCTCTATTCACAGGCATTAAGCTTTTAGGTTATGGGTGAGAAACATTTCATTTAAACCATCATTAGGCATTGGTTAAAGGTAGTGGATGATGTTTTTTGACTTCTACTTTTGGGTGGATCATCAAGACTATTGGTCCTCCTAATTGTTAATCATTCTGGTGATATATTTACGTGAGTAAGTCGTATGTGCTCGTATTCGTGCCCGGTGCACGCCGGGTCCTTTGAAAATGGATTTTCACTGACCGGTGGCGAGTCTGACACCGGTAAGTGCAAATCTTCTTTTGGAAGGTAAGCTTGCCACCCCGATGCCGACTCCAACTTGTAAACAGAGCTGTGCACGAGGAAAACTGGGCTTGTGCACGCTCTCTCTCGCGCACAAGGCGTTCCCTCTTGGAAGCAGGTGAAGGTGTTGCATGTGAAGAAGGCGTTTTTTTTTCTAAACTTTCGGAAAATCGCCCACTATACCTATTAAGTTAGCTATTGAGAATTTAATTCAAACCTCATGCCCGAGTCCGTTCCATTACAGAAATTCTGTTCATGCTGTAACCCTAAACAAATTCAGCCGCCACATTTATTTGTGCATTTAAGCATAAAACCTGGGGGGACAGAGCTTTATCTGTCGCTGCCCTCACCCTCTGGAACTCCCTCCAGAGTCACATCCGCTACTGCACCGTCCTTCCATCTTTCAAATCACTTCTTAAAACTCACCTGTTTCACTCATATTTTCTTTAATCACTGTACTTGTTTTTATGCTGTAAAGTGTCTGAGTGTCTCGAAAAGCACTTTTAAATAAAATGTATCATTATTATTATCATAAACACCGGATCATCTGTACCATGGGATTGGTCAGGTTAGGTACGAATGTTTCATAAATCACGTGAGTTCTGTCGTATAACCAAACCATTTTCCAACGCAAGGTTGATAAATAAGGGCCTATACCTCTATTCATAATTCTCTCAAGCCAAATCAAAGCATCATGCACCTATAATTAATATTGTACTTTTTGGCTGTTGTTTTCTTATTGTAAATAGTATATGTGGTATCATGTTTTCTGTTTACCTGCCTTAAGACAACGGATGAAATATAGCTATTGTGCCAACTCCAGCATATTTATGTTGACGCTGTTTGCCGACACATTGATTAAAGCAGAACTAAGTAACTTTTTCACCTTAATAAATGCTTTTCATAGTCCCTGTGAGGGTAGTACAAGTGTTTATGGGGTGATTGGGGGGTCTTTCATTCCCTCTGCTGTCTCTGGCCAGAAAACCGCACTTGCAACTTCCGTGCCTCCGACCCAGTGGCAAGACGTTCTGCTTTTCGGCAACCCAATACAAACTAATGCTAGATTATGACCAGCCCCTACAAATTCACTTTTCTCAAACTTAGACCATAGCGGAACCAGCAAAAAAATGGCAGAGAAGAACTTTGTCCGAGAAACGGAGTAACTCCATGCAGTGACGGCTCAGCAGCAACACACAGCAAACACACACACTGTCGTCACGGCAACAGGCATGCACACACATTCAAAACCCAGCGCTTCATCAGGCAGCACACACAAATTATCCATCCATCCATTCATCCATCCATCCATCCTCAGAGCCGCTTTGTCAGCACACAAACACATCACACACATTTCCACACTCCCTTCCGATTATTACTCCCACATCATTCATTATTTTAGTTGTCTCTCTTCCTCATACTGTTCACATGGGACTAATGTGTGAAAGCACCCTTAGTGTCACTGTTGTATTATGATTTTTAAGTGATAGGTTGCCTACCGTGTTGGGAAAGCAAAGATGCGCATGTAGCTATTGGGTGATTGCGGGGGCAGCAGGTGCTACTTTTTAAGGGCGAGATTGGGCCAACATTGATGTAAGAATCCACCAAACAAGACAAACCTCAATTCTCAGTTTAATTTGATTGTAATAGCCTTGTTTCAACCCATAGAGGGCAGTCACCCTTACATTTTTACAACAAAATACGCCAAAATGAGACACTACTTTATACTAAATATATTTGTTTTCATCAGAAAAAAAAGTGGTTGTGGGGTTTAGTTACTTGTTTGTGTCTACAAGAGTAATAGCAATAGCAGTTGTATGAAAGAGTTGACTCAAGTCTCTGTCTTTGCTAATTAGCGATTATATTTGGTTTCCACCTGTTTAGCCTGCACATAATCCACTTCTATATTCCCTCCCGATAGTATCATGATCTATAAACAGAGTGATGTGGGAGGAATGTATGAAAGAGAATCTGAGTCACTTTCCATCTTTCCATGCGCCGATCTGGGGACATTAAATCATTTTATCATTCATCATGTCCTTTATGTTGTATGTTTTTTGACTACATCAAATGTCAGGTGAAAGGATCTTGTAAAAGAGAACAAGAACAGACATCCTGCTGTTTAAGTCACATCAATTCAACCATATTGAAATTATTACAAGAAACAAGCACCACAGGCTATGGAGCTTCTTCAAGATCTTTTAGGATGTGTTTTAATACAAATTACATACAAAAAGCAACAATAGTTTACACATTTACACAATAAAGTTTGATGAGCAGTTTTTGGATTTTACATTTAGAAATTTTAGACGACAGCATCAGAGAACGCATGTGCGCAATGTGCCTCACTGGATGCTTTGTAAAAATGGTTGACGGGCTGCACCAGTGTGTTATCACTGCCCTTTATGTCTCCCTTCTGTGTTAATATTTGAAAACGGGGGGGGGGGGGGGGGGGAGAGCATTTGATCAAGGGACCCTTCACCATAAAAGTCACACTCTGCAGTATGAAGCCCATTAGCCGTTAAGACAAGCAGTGTGGAAACACTCGCATTCATAGAGATGCAGACAGCGAGACTACGTGGCTGGAAGGTTCAAGGCAAGTACCAAGGAAATAAATCAGAACTTCGCTGACAGATTGTCAGTGAGCTAACGGGATGTAGAGCCCATCAGGTAGATCCTGTCAGCGGCATCAGTGAGCAGGCTGGGCTTTCTATGGAACAAGGACAATTACAGAGATGAAAAATGTAGATGGGACTCTGCAGACATGGATACAAACAATTTCACAGAGGTTGTTTAAGTGCACACTGTTCCTAGTGTTATCTCCTACTATCAGTCACCTACAATAAAGATGGTGCAAATCTGTCATAGAGTTATATACTGTAATTATAAGATTACAGTTTACCAATAATTTTCCAATTATTTAAATCAAGCATAATGAACTTAAAAACCAACCATCACAGATTCCCAATACAAAACGTGTGAGCATTGTTGCCTCTTGGTGCAAAAATTGAGGGTTCAAGTTCCATTGGTGGCCCCCCGCTTCTCTGTCTGCCCTGCGATAGATTGGTATCCTTCAGGGGAGTTTGCACTGCTTTAAGCTCTATTCCCAATGGGAAAGGAAAGCTCCCGCATCCCCCTGTGACCCTGTACAGGAAAAGTGGGTATAGATCAAAAGATAGATAATCAAGTCTGAAGAAAATTGACCATAACCATTAGAGCCAATATATCTTTGTCACGAGAATGCTAGTTATGTTGGCCCTCATTTATCCACCTTTGCGTGATAACGGGTGTAAATTTGAGTGTACTTTTGGTTGTACAAAAGGGCAAACGTTTGATTTATGAAGCATTTGTATCAGACCAATTGTATGATAAATCAACGCCCAATTCATACCTATTCATACGAGGCAATGTGGGTAAAGGACACAATGACATTAGCTGTGTTTGCCATTACCCTTGGAAATGGACAAAATCTAAATAGCGCAATAAAAACTTGTAATGGAAACACCTGAATTTCTAAAAAAAAAAAACAGTCAAATATCCCAACAAGTTTTAACGTTTTCATAAGGAAGAATTTAAGATGTTTCGATATTGAAATGTGTTGCAAAAGCGCCATGGAAACTTTTTCCCCAAATACACGTCACAGAGCGTGATGTACATGGTCACATGACCACTTCTCTCCGATGGCGCGGTATGTGTAAACAGAAGAGGAGACCGGGACACATTTTAGCATTATACTTAAAATTGATATCTGGAGTTTCTGATAAATCTATGTTTATGTATGATTCTTTTGAAATGCAAAAAAATACCTAACTAGTCTTTTACTATGGTCTACTGCCGGTGGTCATTCATATACTTTAAAGTATATAAGTCCCGCCTTCCTTCTATAGACCCCTATACAAATGGAAACAATCGCGGAGTGCGCCCAGCAAATAGACTTTGACTTCATGTTTTTGAGACTGTCAGCTGTGCACGGAAACAAGGTCTGTTTGCTGTTGCGTCACAACAGCAACCCATTGCAAATTTGTTATGTTTCACAATGCGCTTGCTGAAAAGTAGAGGCATGGCTTCTGGTAGATTGCAGAGGCAGAGGGAGGAGGTATAGCTGTTGAGGGCAGGACACTCAGACTTCCTCTCAGAAACTCCGGATAGCAGCTTTAAACATCATCATTGCCACATTAGACGTGAAACAACAAAGGAATACAGAGTGTTATAAAAACAACGTTCATTGGAAACACATTCAAAGTGCAATTATACTTTGTCGACATTTGGAAACATTGCTTTCATTTTGAAAAGATCTGTAATGGAAAGCCAGCTAATGACTTGAGTAGAGCGGGATTCTAACCCCCCCAACCCTTTGGTTATTGAGATGACCCACTCTACTACTGAGCCAACATTGTTTGGTATATCACTGCCACAAACACAGCGAGAGCTGTTAAAACACACTGGCAGTGAACTACAAGTTTTTGTATTTACATTTACACAAATAAATATTTTCTGTTTAGAGGTGTTTGTTCTTTCTGGCTTTTGAACGATATGGCTCAAAATATAGAGGGAAAAAAACCCATCTATATTTTCGCTTTTTCTTTAGGTTATTAGAAGTTATTGGCTCCCAGAAGTTTCTTAAACCAAGTTCTCTGAAATACTGTAGTTGTAAGCATCTTGTCCTTCTGAAATGTTTCCAGGTGTGGGCTTTGTAAAGCTGATTAGAAAGCAGATGCAGGCTCTAATCTATCACATCCAGTTAACGGAGTCTCATTCCCGGACAGGTCGTCATTTAGCCTCCAGCGGAGCTGTCAGTGGGACTGAGGCCTCTGTGTGCTTGGTGTGTTAGCGTCCATCCAGCCTTCAGCATCACTCCTTTTCACCACAGCAATAATTACCACTGTCTGAGGGTAACCAACAGTGGCGGATCTCATTATGCCATGATATGGGTCGCGTCTGCATATACAGGCTTGCACACACAGCCTATTTACATATGAATGTAGCCAGTTTTGCACGCACACCACCCGCGAGTGCACACTCAACCATCCACCCACACACACACAAACATGGCATTTTCATATAAAAGCGCTAATGTGCGACACACACATACAAACGCACACACACCAGCCTATTCAAACATGCACCTCACACATATGGGCTACTCATAAATTTAGACACTTCCGTCAGAAGGCCCTCGCCAGCCGACAGGGATATGAACCCAATATAGCTTCCCAGAGATAAGCCAGTGACTCTGGAAGCAGAACTAATATTATTTGCACGGTGTCGAACGTTTATCTGGCGCCGCCTGCAAAGTGATGGTTCGGTGTCACTTTTGTTTAATAATGATGTGCCAATAGTAAATGCCTGCTGGCTGGAAACCTATTACAGTTCAAAGATTACCAAATACAATCTAATTTGGAATATTGCATTTTGACAGCCTGTGACTGGAGGAGGTGGGACGTAATGCGATATTTTCTTCCTTTTAAAAATTTCCAATTAACATTTTTAATGCTCAACAAACCAATGGCGACTGCAATATGCAGAGGTGTTTGACTGTGTCAAATCTCCTGATGGGTTTCAGCCAATGAACAGGGAAAATAACTCAGGCACAATGCAAACTTTTGATTAGCTGAACGTGTGTAGGCTCTCCTGTCGGCTGACTTTAAATAGACATTGTAAGAATTGGTATTTACAAAAAAAGACAATAATGGAGAGGGAACACTGTCAAAATGATGATATCCAGTGAACACAGGATTCCTCATTTGTTGTTCTTATCGGGGATTAGCTTCTCTCTAAGTGGAGCATTCTAAACGTACATGACCTACTAATATCATATAGATTTAAATTTAAGCTAAAATTACCACTCATTTCCATATACTTCCACGAGTGTTTGCACTAAGGAATATAAGTACTAAAGAGACCTTTTCCTGCACATTTCCACTTATTACCTGGTATTTCCTTAAAATGTAATAATAATTCAAAACACTGCTTAGCACTTTATTAGAACTAGTCTTTTCACACCTGGAGCCATGAATTGGAATTTTTTCCCCAGTTCTAATAACTTCACCGATCCACCCTTAGGGGAAATTCATTCATGCAGCTACTTGAGCTGGCATGTTTTTAGGTCTGTGGGAGAAAACTGGAGTGCCTGGGGTAATGAAATGTAAGAAAAAACAAGCAGAGAATGGCCAAACTGGCCAGGCTGAAGCTAGTGGTTTTCAAGCTTACGTTTGTTCCTTTGTACCTGTAGGAAAATCTTGTTTTCTAATGAAAAGCAGTATTTAATTTAACATTTATTGCACACATTGACACACAGCCATACAATATGTGGTTTGTTGTTGTCAATCAGAATCAATTTATTACGACTGGCTTTCCTGATTCTCTGCATCAACAGAAGTAAGTAGCGTCAGCGGATGAGACCCATAAGATTTTACTCTTTGAATGGCAGTTCCTGGTCATTGTGTCCTTGGGCCAAACTAACTTGTATGTAAATGAATTTGGTGAGGGGTGAAAAGACTAAGTGAAGAGTGGCTGCCTATCTTCTTACTAGACTGGCCCACGGTGGCAATAGTAGCTTACCATCACTTTTATCACTGAATGAAAATAGGTTGCTGGAAAATGCTTTGAGTGTCTAGTACAGAAATCACCAACCTTTCTGAAACTGTGAGCTACTTTGCAGGTATTGTCTATTCCAAAGGGCTAGCAGTTAGAAAAGCACTTCTTAAATATTTATAATTCCGGCTAGTTATTCTTGTCTTCTTTTTGAATAATATGTTATATTCAGACTACTGTTTTTCACATCAAAGCAGTCAGTAGATGCCTCTGAAGAGGACTGGCAGTTGACAGTCAAAACATGTCAGGAGATCAAAGTAAAATTCTTGAAAAACAGCTGTCTGAATAAATGAAAGCTTAACATATTAAAAATGGGAAATGTTGAGGTTTCAACATGAAACACTTTAAATCTCCTAATCTATGCAATTGTTTCATTTTCGTTGATTTTTTAATGGAAAATCCACCTTGCATTTTTAAGAATATATCATATATTATACTATATATATATATATACATATATATATAAAAACATACCACTGACCATGCACCAGATCCGCAATATACATTTGTCACAATGTTTCAGTGAAAATAGACATTCTAAGATGGTTAATTTAATACTAAAACTTTCTCAGCAGTATTTAACTCCACTAAGTACTAACTATATTTCTCATATGTATTTATCTTTCTGAGTTTGAATTCTGGAAAGTAAATCAGATTTTAGATGGAGCTCATTGGTCCATGTGGGCTACCAGGTGCCTGTGGGCACTGTGTTGGTGACCCTTGGTATAGTAACTAGGAAAGATCTGGAGCTGCATTGCTTGATGTTTTGATTCATACTGCTTTGCTATCATAGTTTGGCATAAAGAAGCCGTATGGTTCTCTGTGGTGTGATGGTTTGTGCAACCGTCTAAGAGGATATAAATGGTTGGTTTAAAACCCTGGTGTTAAACTGCAGATGGTTAGTGTTGGACCAGACAACAAAATTCCTCACCAGGGGCCTCATTTATCAACAGTTCATATGCACAAGTCTGTGTGACGATGTGCATATCAACATTTCCACCCTAAGTATGGCATTTATTCACTTGTACTGTGTGTATACAAACAGGTGTAAATTCATGTACAACTCTTACCATGCACACAACCGAGTGGTAAAGAAACTACAAATACATCGCAGAGAGAGTCACGGAGTGTTCAGCAAAGTAAAAAATTCTGTTTCCTCTAATTAACACAAGTTGTCAATGAATATAACAGTACACATTTTGAATAATTGGTGTAACAGATTATAAAACACAGCTTTGGCAAAACAAGTAAAAAAATAAATAAACTTGAAATCCCCAGATCGAGGGAGATTATCAGTGGTCTTCTGGATCATCCAAATGCTCTCTAGCAAACTTCAGAGAGGCCTGGACATGTACGGGCTTAAGCAGAGGGACACGTCTGGCACAGCAGGATTCGAGTCTCTGGTGGCGTAGTGTGTTACTGATGGTAGCCTTTGTTACTTTGGTCCCAGCTCTCTGCAGGTCATTCACTAGGTCCCCCTGTGTGGTTCTGAGATTTTTGCTCACTGTTCTTGTGATCATTTTGACACTACGGGGTGAGATCTTGCGTGGAGCACCCAGATCGAGGGAGATTATCAGTGGGCTTGTATGTCTTCCATTTTCTAATAATTGCTCCCACAGTTGATTTATTCACACAACGCTGCTTACTTATTGCAGATTCAGTCTTCCCAGCCTGGTGCAGGTCTACAATTTTGTTTCTGGTGTCCTTTGACAGCACTTTGGTCTTGGCCATAGTGGAGTTTGGAGTGTGACTGTTTGAGGTTGTGGACAGGTGTCTTTTATAATGATGAGCTCAAACAGGTACCATTAATACAGGTAACGAGTGGAGGACAGAGGAGCCTCTTAAAGAAGAAGGTATGTACTGTGCGTTATTTGGCCCATTTTGAGCCCATTTTTGGGATCAGGCCGAGTCTCTGCTAAATCACGTGTGCTGCATCATGTAGTATACATGGGGTCACGAGAAGCAATTAACACCTCATGACCAGCTCCCGATCAGCAATCGTATGGTCGCAAGAAAATCAAACCTGTTTGAAATCCTGGTCACCCCTCCACTGTTGAAGCAGTGCCACGGACCGGCTTACCTCAAACGCTCACACTGCACATGCACATACACCGTAGGACCGCTGTAGAATTGACAGACCATACTGCCCACGTCTGTCCAGCCAGTTCCTGGTCCATCACATCGCCGCCTTTTCTTTTTTTTAAGCTGTTTGTGCTGAGATTCGCAAGTGTCTATCCACTTCTGGGTTCTTCTTCTTCTTCTGTGTTAATGTCTCAGAGCAGCTCAGCCTAAAGTGGTTCTCGCATATCACCCATTTTCGGTGAAACGAAAATGTTTTAAGTGTGTATCGCGTACTGATATTAATGAGCCAACATCCTTTACCCTCCGCCATTGTTCAGAAACGTGACCCCAGCGCTGACGATGATAGGTTAGCGTTGGCACTACGTCACCCTGCAGCTCAGCAAATCAATCATTCAGGCCTGTACGATGGTACGTCACAGCCAGACAAGATGGCGCTGAGCATATTCCACAGACATTTTTAACAAACTTTACCTTTAAACTTTATCTTTTGATAGGGCTTGTAATTAAAATTCACTACAGGTACCCTTTAATCTGTGATTATTTGATGCAAGTGTTTGGGATGTTTGTCAGTTTTTTATTTTATTTATGGCTTTGGTTGTGTCTAAAATCCACTGCAAACGTCCGATCACGCATTGTTAATATGTTTAAAGCACTGACGTACAAGGCTTTTAGTGAGGACCATAGCTCCTCTCATAGGTCACGAGTTAGAGCATAAGCGTAAGTTTGCTTCTACTCCAAATAAAGTGGGGTTGAAATTTAAAGGTCCATATCTCCAATATTGAACCAAAGAATAGTTGTTCCCCTTAGATTGATATGATGGATCTTAAAACCACAGAGCCAAACTCTCTAAAAGGAATATACTGGAGTTGTTACTGTACTGTACATAATGGCAACTTGCATTTGAGCATTACGAAGCAACGGACGGTAAATTTTGTTGCCTCCGATATCAACTCATCCATTGCAAATGTGCAAATTGAATCACACATTCATGGGAGGAAAGAACTATGTTTCATGTTGAGACATCAGTGTGGTCAACCGAAACCGTTTTCCAGAATTTTGATGAGCTCATTGGCGCTGTGATCGCCTGCTGCTGCTTCACTCTTAATGGAGCTGCGTGCAGGTTTAGTTCTTTTTAGGAAGAAAATGTTAATTTCACCCCAAAGGCATGTAATGACAAACGTGAGGGGAAAACACAATCGTAGCTGCATTTCTGCAATGCTTTAAATCCACTCACAGAAGCTTCAATGTCTGACTTTTCACTCAATTCACATCAAAAGGATCATGTTTTCTGGCTTTAGTTTCTTTCTTCAAATCATAACACCATTGCTAATGTTAGCACTACTAAAATCACATGATCACATGCATTTTACAATGGGATAATGAAGTAGAAAAGCGGTGAAACGAGATAGGAAATGAGAATTTCTATGAGAGTCTTTTATCTTATCGTAAAGAAGCACAAGCAGAAATCTCCTGAATATGGACTGAACACTCCCACAGTCTAAAGCAATGTTCTCAAATGGGGTTACGTGTACTCCTAGGAGTACGCATTGGCACTACAGGTGGTACTTGAGAGAAAGGAGTGTTGAAAATGACAAATGCAAGCATTAAAAAATAAGGGTTTTAAGATTATTTTTGGTTAAAAATGATAATCATAGTAAAAATTACCAGGCAAACTCACAAAACACACAAAGAAACTAAATGAGAGAAATACACACTGATCACTACAAAATACCCCAAAATAATAGAGAAACATACAAAACAAATAAGAACCAAACGACACTAAAAACACACACACTGATATAGAATAATTTGAATAATATACAACACACAAAAATGCCAATCTTTGTGTAGCACCGAGTTAGTGTGATTCAGTTGCATCAAGCTCCACAGCCTCAGTTAGGATGAGAGGATAAATTAGTGGACTGTTAGTAATGAGGTGTTTAAGTATATATTAGGAGCAAGCAGGTCAGAAAATGGTTGATGGGGTTTAGTGATCGATCTGATGCAGAAAACATTCATAAACACTACTGCTAAATGATTTATTTTCTTTCAGCCGTCTGCGCATGCTGTCGAAGGTCAACAATATGTAGTGAAATCTTTTTGCGACAGCAATGCACATTTTATTATTACAACTAAATAAAAACATTTATTTTATTACAGAACTGTGACCATCACCAGCCCTCCCTAAGGAAGGATAAGAAACACTTTATTAAAGGGAGGATATAAAAAGACAGGGCAGTGTTACACCTAGGTGAGGGAGAAGGGAACAGGGAAGAGGGAGTCAGGGGGTGCGGAAGAGACTATTTTAAGATGGGAGTGCAATGTGATGTAATAGTTGTGCATATTGTGTTGTGTAATCAGTTCAGCTAGTCTGGTGACAAGTGTGGAGAAATGTTTTGAAACTTAGTATTACTATAGTTTTAAGTATTTAGGCTAAAGGACTAAAATATTGTTTCCTGATGCAGGATATTTTAATCCCAGCTATAATTAGTCAATAATGACATACAGTGTTACTTTTCCATCTTGATTTAATTGCTAGCACTTCTAACCACAGAAAGACAACCCTAGGTTTACCTTTCAAGGTGGAGAAAACTGACATTTTTTGAGAGGTTTCATGTTCACTCAATGGTTCAGTGTCTCACCACACAAAAACATTTATATAAAGGTAACAATTTTAAATGAAATTGCTCATAGGAGCGAGAGAGTGCAGTAATCTATTGGCCCTTTAATACATACTGTACAGTTTGAAGTGGGGATAAGATGAATTAATTAAATTATAGTGTGCAACTGTGCATCGCGGTTATTTACATTCATCAGGGTTGATTTAGCTTTTACTACACTGTAGCACATTTCAGTAACATCACACCCAAGTTACCATTGATAAAATGTGTGGCTAGACCAAATGCTATGCAGCTAGAGATAGAAGAAACCAGTGAAACATCACTATGGATTTCTAATATTCAAAGTTGAGAATCGATAACAAATATGAACATATTTTAATTAAAAAAAAAAGTTTTTTTTTTTTTCTTTGTGATTCCTGTATAACAGCAAAAAGTAGGTTCTTAACCACATGGGCTGTTTGGTATCGGCCCAGACATTTAAAATTATGTGATAAAAGGAATTATTTTATTTTCATGAATGTTCCTGGTAATTTAGTTTTGAAAAACTGCCACATCCACATAAACTCACACAACTTCCGCACTGGACTTCGTGTAGAAGTCCAGCAGTCGCCTTCAAGCACTGTTTAGTACAATTGTTAATTCTCTGCTTTTTCCTTATAAGACACAAGTATACATGGCGTATGTATGAAGGCACTGTAACTTTCCACTTTAAAGTTAATCAGCATGAGTTGGTTGGTTATTTTGTGCAAACCAATAGCTGCATTTGCATTCATTGTTGCAACAACTGCCTGGAAAACTGCAACAGAGTAAATGCTAAAATGTACCACTTAAGTCTTGATAGCAAGGTGATCAATAACGCAAAGTTAGGACAAAATCAGTTTTCTTGCTTGCAGACACAGCAGCTTCCTGTTTCACCACAGCAGGCCAAACGGACTGTGCCAATCAGACGAGCCGTGATCCTTCAGCTGCTTCTGTGACTCACACTAGAAATAATTGGAGCATATCAACCCATCTCAAAGCACTGTCACCATGTCCACTCTGCAACCTCCTCATACACATAATGCCATACTTTTAATTAGAACATGTTTTTAAAAGAACGTAACTAATGAGTCCACATACGATCCATCTAAGGATTTAAACATTCAATAACAATTCAATTGTTAAACAGTTAGAGCCAAACAACTGTATAGGACATCTTTGATTCTTTGTGCGTGTGTGTCAGTGAATGACGAACATTACGCGCCTTGCTCCTGTTAGTGTGTGAAAAGACGAAATGAGTCACACTCACAGCTGTGACTCATCTGACTAAAGTAACATGGCGTACTCATACAAACCAAAATACAACTCTCTCCCACACACACACAAATCGTTATTGAAACTGACATATAGCACTTCTGTTCACACTGGTGTGTTACAGTATGTAACTAATAAAGATTTTCAAAAATAATAATCTCTTTCTCCAAAAATTGTACTGAAAATAAGCCCCACAAAACAATAAATAAATCAATACATCTGGTTCGTAACCAATGTAATTGTGATGTTCACATCAAATAAAATAATGATTAGTAACTGAAAGTAGTTTGAGGAGGAATTTGTAAACCTTATGTTTCACTACTGTGATGAAAAACAAATCATGATAAAACAGAGGACTATGTATAGTGACAATTGGAATATCAAACACTGGAATAGCACTAGAGCTGGGAAATCATGGCCAGTTTCCTGAATCGTTTGATTCCAATTATTACGGTTTTTAAATGATTAATCACGATTCGATTTAGTGTTGACTGACTGACTACTTTTTACTTAGATATTAATGAGATGGTTCCGAACTTCAGACTGAAGTTGGGGCGGCTTAGCAAATGAAGCTTTGTCTACATCTGCCACGTTTGCAGTGAAAGCACTTTCACGTTGCACAGGTGCAGTAGTGGTTGCTAACGCCAAACTACAGTATAGTGCAAGACTATAGACCCCTTAATGGCAACATGGCTGGAGGCAAAAACAGGAAACGCCGCTAGATAAAGCATAGACATATATAAATATAAATACTAGCCAGCGTAGCTCAACGGCGGCCATCTAACCTCAGACAACTGATGTCCTGACATTCTGACGCGCTCTACAGTAGCTGTTGGAAGGAGAGTGATCAGCGATGAAATATTGATGGATTTACAAATGATTTGCCTTATTACAAACCTTATTATATGACATAGGATGCTTGTACATGTTGAAATTGACGCTTGCCATTTGAAAATTGAGCAAGTTAGAGTTATTTAAATAATACATGCACCATTGACATCGATGTAATGAGCGGGGCCAGCTGTCTGAGGTAAGATGGCCGCCACGTTGCTACTTTGCTCCCCATTGTCTAAAGTTTCTGTCTCTCACAGACCTGTAACAACTTCTTTAAGAGGCTCCTCTGTCCTCCACTCGTTACCTGTATTAATGGCACCTGTTTGAGCTGATCATTATAAAAGACACCTGTCCACAACCTCAAACAGTCACACTCCAAACTCCACTATGGCCAAGACCAAAGTGCTGTCAAAGGACACCAGAAACAAAATTGTAGACCTGCACAGGCTGGGAAGACTGAATCTGCAATAGGAAGCAGCTTGGTGTGAAGAAATCAACTGTGGGAAAAATATATTAGAAAAGGGAAGACATACAAGCCCCACTGATAATCTCCCTCGATCTGGGGGGCTCCACGCAAGATCTCACCCAGTGGGGTCAAAATGATCACAAGAACAGTGAGCAAAAATCCCCAGAACCACACGGGGGGACCTAGTGAATGACCTGCAGAGAGCTGGGACCAAAGTAACAAAGGCTACCAATCACTAACGCACCAAGCCACCAGAGACTCAATCCTGCTGTGCCAGACGTGTCCCTCTGCTTAAGCCAGTACATGTCCAGCCCTCTCTGAAGTTTGCTAGAGAGCATTTGGATGATCCAGAAGAGGATTCGGCAAATGTCATATGGCCAGACGAAACCAAAATAGAACTTTTTGGTAAAAACTCAACTCGTGTTTGGAGGCGAGAGAACACCATACCTACTGTAAAGCATGGGGGTGGTAACATCATGCTTTGGGGCTGTTTCTCTGCAAAGGGATCAGGACGACTGATCCGTGTAAAGGAAAAAATGAATGAGGCCATGTATCGTGAGATTTTGAGCGAAAACCTCCTTCCATCAGCAAGGGCATTGAAGATGAAATGTGGCTTGGTCTTTCAGCACAAAAATGATCCCAAACACACCGGCAACGAAGGAGTGGCTTCGTAAGAAGCATTTCAAGGTCCTGGAGTGGCCTAACCAGTCTCCAGATCTCAGTCCCACAGAAAATCTTTGGAGGGAGTTGAAAGTCCGTGCTGCCCAGCGCCAGCCCTAAAACATCACTGCTTTAGAGGAGATCTGCACGGCGGAATGGGCCACAATACCAGCAAGTGTGTGAAGACTTGCAGAAAACGTTTGACCTCTGTCATTGCCAACAAAGGGTACATTACAAAGTATTGAGATTAACTTTTGTTATTGACCAAATACATATTTTCCACCATAATTTGCAAATAAATTTATTAAAAATCCTACAATGTGATTTTCTGGATTTTTTTCTCATTTTGTCTCTCATAGTTGAGGTATACCAATGATAAAAATTACAAGCCTCTCATCTTTTTAAGTGGGTGAACTTGCACAATTGGTGACTGACTAAATACTTTTTTGATCCGGGAACCCTCGAATCATGATTTTGGTCTGTGTATCATTTGGTTAAACTCCGGTTGGATTCTGAAATGACAGAACTTGGTTCTGCGTTTCTGTGAGCCTGACTTGGTTTTATCCCAGAGTCTGAAAACATGCTTAGTACTTGACTGGATCTGAGCATGTAAGTGGTGTATTTTAATAAATTTGCATTTCCCTTCTGACAAGAAAACTTACAGTTCCAGCAAACAGATAAACCATTTATTTAGTTCACTATTTCATTGTTGCTAATGTCATTTTAACAAACACAACAGAACAAGGAAACGTCAACTGACCACACTAAAATTAGCATCATTGACAATATGTCTGCAGTGTACTTTTATTCTAATAATTACAATATATAAAAACTACCCAAAAAGACAAATAGCTTCTAAGGTGCAAGTGCATTCTTCATTGACTCGTCAGTTACTTACTGCTGCTATGCATTTCTGCAAACAAAAAATCTGATTGGTGTAAAAGAAAAAAAAAATGAAGATGGGGAAGTGAGGGACCAATAGGTACTGGGTCTTTGTTCGAACTTCAAAATAGAGCACTTGAAGCCCAACTGTTGCCTAGAGACACTGACTGAAAGCAATTACATATTACAGAGGAGGGAGACAAAGGTGATAGTTTCAATGAAGGGACATTAGAGTGTGTGTGTGTGTGTGTGTGAGAGAGAGGTGAAAAAGAAGCTCATGTAAATTAATATGTAGATTTTTCATTGGATTTATGCAGTGCCACCATATTAATAAAGATTGTAAAGAGTCAACAAACACAATCCATGTTATTTTCTATTCTGACAACAATTACAATGTTTTCTTTAACATTGCACTAGTGAACAGCACAACAGTCAACAGTGATTTACCAAAGGTGAACTATGAGCCCCTCCTCAATTACAAAAACAAAACAAAACAAAAAAAGAATTTGAGTAAGGGAGCCATGACTACATTACAAGTACAATTTCTAATTTAGTTTTTTCAAAAGTCTGTGTGTTTTTTTTTTTAAGTGTGTATATATATATATATATATATATATATATATATATATATATATATATATTATGGTCTGAAGTAGAATTTCGTATATTCCAAGTTGTGTCCTTGCAACTTCTCTCACTTAAAAAAGAAAACCGGTGTTGTGCCTAGTAGGACTAGTTAAAAGACTCGTGTCATGGGTCGTCCAGGGTCAGCAACCCTATGGTTTCTGAGGCAACAGACACCTCTGCTACAGTGTCTGTCATTGCCGGGAAAAGAGAAGAGTCATTTCTGTTGCCACGGGCAATTCATCCAATATGCTAACCATCCAGAACAAATACCCCAATGGTCATCAGGCTCATTTACTGAAATCTCAGCACTAAAACAGAATCCTTTATTTTTCCACCATGTTAAAGTGAGCAGGAGTGTTACATGAACTCAGTACTCGTATCATCTTTAGTTGTAGGAAACCTGGGAAAATATGTCAATAAGGAAGTACGTTTCATGACGTATATGATGACGAGTGCAATAACTCTGTAGTGACTTTTTTTCCACTGACTTTAAAGCAAGGCTTCACTGATTCATTATGAGCTTTTACAACCACAACAGTCTCCTGTCGTTTGCAAGGAGAAGATACAATTGCTCTTTAAATTGCTGGAGGTTGCCGACCCCTGCCCTACTTTAAGATGCTCAGCTATTGAGAGCCATTGGTTAAAGTGTTTTGTTTGTTCAAATGCACCATAGTCCGCGATAAATAATGCAACAACCATTAATGTGCGTTCACACCGAATGCGACTGAAGTGATATTACATTCAAATCAAGGTAAATGACGCAACCTCAAGTTATCCCCCCTCAAGCAACGTGACTTGTGTGATTTGAGCGACTAGATGAAGCACAACCTCGTCGCTCAAAGTTGAAAAATGCTCAACTTTTTAAAGCGACTTCACTGTCTGTAGAGCCATGCAGCAGCCCCTCCCTCCCGCTACAGTGCAGATAGCTGCTGCGGAGGGCTGTGCTACACTTTCTCAATTTATCGGGGCAAAATTAAGTGTTTAACTTGTTGAAAGTCTACATTCTGAGTGAACGCATCCTTTAATAACTCTGTAAGTTGACCATTTAAACCGTAAAAGCGGAGCTGTCTATGATAAGTGTCGTAAACATACGACTGGAGAAGATGTGATCAACCCCCTCTCTCTCTCTCGCCCCCCTACTGGAGCGATGAAGTGATGGAGTGACCAAAATGCGCCTTTATCTTCAAGGGACTCATCCTAGGCGATTGACGTGACTGCAGTCGCGTTTGGTGTGAACGCACTTTCACATTTACATTTCAGTGCAGCTTGTTTGATTTTGTACCAAAAAACGTGTGGTGCTTGTATAAATTAGTATCAATAAATGGCTTTTAAAATAAATACTTTGAGTCTGTGGGCCACTGTTTGCATGAGTTAAACTGAATAAGAGAAAAACACAGCTGTCTCTTACTCATTTGGTTCCAGGATTAGATTTTTCCAAAAAACTATACGTAAACAATTTTTGGCAACAAAATGAGCTTAAGTTCAGAATTTCTCTCAACGGAAAGACTAGTGGTTAAGGAAGGGTGCTTGTAATTGGAGGGTCTCCGGTTCGAATCTCAATTCGGGCCATCACTATGGGATGTTAACCAAGCCCCTTAAATTTTGTGTTTGTAGCTCAAGTATATTATTCTTGTTATGCTCCTGCTAACCCAAACAAGCCTTTAGAACTAAACGTTTGTACCCCTGTAGCTCCAGCTGATCTATTTATGAAGCGGGTTGCACGTTTTCTACCTTTGACAAAGTGAAAGGCATTTTCCCCTTCTCAACACAGGAGACTTAGTGACTACATCCCCTGGATCTTCAATCCACCCCTCTTGGACTCCCAGGTGGTTCCTCTTCCCCTGGTCTGTGAACAGCTTCTCCCTCAAGTTGCACTTGGGCCAGAACCAAAACAAGCATCCCCATGCCGTCAGAGCACAACCCAGACACGAGAGGCCGATCCCGCCGAGGGTGCTGAGGTGAAGCCCCTTGTTGAAGTTGATGGCCTGGGAATCCACAAAGAAAAGGTCTCCTTCTCCGAAAGACTCGATTTTATGAGGAGTAGAGTACCCGACTGACAGAGTGGTGACACCTGCAGTAAGAATCAGCAGACCCAGGGCCAAGGACACCTGAAGGGAGAGCGGTAATAAAAAGCTGATGTTGAAATTTGTGCAGTCTTGGTGCTTGTTTTATTGTATTGGTGGCTTTTCCCGTGATCGCACTCTTTACTTCTTGTTATTAAAGGTCAATGAGTTGTTTGTAGGACAGGAAAATCCAATTGCTGCACAGGAAGGCATGCTTGTACAAATACCACCACACCACTATCTGTTCATCATGCAGACAGGCTCACACACACTGCAGACTAGAAGTGTGCCAATACATCGAGATGGCGATTTGACACGTGACGATTTGATAACGATTCATAAATGTTAAAAATCAATTCTTTTTCATAATAATAAATGACAGGACAGCACAGTGATAATCGTAATATCAAAATAATCACTGAATAATCATTGATTAATTGAATTGTAGCACCCTGAATCGTAACTGAATTGTGAGATGGCACACCGCTACTGCAGACTGCACGTTTCTGAGGCTTAGCCCACTTTGTTCATGTGGGAAGCTTTAAATAAACTCCACTTCTTTAAAATCCTTTACCTTCCAGACAGCAGAGCTCCTCTGAAGGCCTGACCACCGGCTCTGGATGGACCCCTGACCCTCCGGGTCTAAGCACTCCTCATAGAAGTGGTGAAGATAGGATCGAACCCCAAAATGAAGGCAACGAGAGCCAGGCTGGAAGCAGAGTGAATCCAGAATACAGGAGGAATAAAACATGCATATTGCAGCCTACATTTCTAAAGTTTGTGTACCAACCTAAAGCTTTAGAATATGAACTGTAATGGACTTAATATGTTAAGGTTTCAGTTATTCAGACAACTGATTTTCAGAAAATTAATTTTGATTTCCTGACATGTTTTGACTGAACTGCCAGACTTCTTCAAAGGCATCTACTGATTGCTTTGCCATTTCCTTGACTTACATGCAATAATTCCAGGAAGTTCAATACAATATTTATTACATACAATATCATTAATAATTTCTCATGATTAAATTCTTTTTAGGACCAATTAAAACTCTACAAATAAAGCCCTATAATCACCGTCCAATATAAACATTGGGTCCCATAATCTAAACAAAAAGAATGATCCAACTAAAACAATAGAAAAAATTAAATGAATGAGTTGAGGGGGCGTGTCCATAACGGCCCCAATATTACTGCAGGGTCCCACATAATACCTCATTTAAATTTGAAAAGCACGTCAAATTCAACAAACTACTTTTGGCTTTTTAAAGACATGCCAGTAAAAAAGGTTTAAAAAAAAACAAAAAAAAACTAGCTTTACTTGACAAAATTTGCCGCTGAGGGTTATACTATATACTGTATATATATATTTAACATATATATATAAATTTGATGCAACACACTCATGCCAGTGTGGATGGCGAAGTGCGCTGTAAAAAAAAAATCCTGGTGAGAATCCTGTATCATTTAGAAATTATGTGACCAGTTGTTTCTAATGTTGTAAAAGCTGTAAAACAAAGCACCTCTAGTTGGAGTTCATGTAATTTTTTTTGTATAGCCATGAAATAGTATATTGCTCAATATTTCTGCTTTGCTAGTTCTTCCATCTGCAATGAAGCTAATTGGATGTAATAAATACAATAAAATGAAACTCGATCCTCCTTCCACGTATAAGTGAAGCGCACCTCACTGCTGGAATACTCTCCTCCTCCTGAGCCGGAAACACAAGCTTTGGGGCACACGGCCATGGCAACGTGAACACCTGCAACACACAAACACATTTGGACAACGGATCAGTGCACACAGTCTACATGTAATCTGCCGATTATCAATTTTCCTCTGCCTGCAGAGATGCAACATAAATCTTGGCGCGTTGTTGGTCGTCTGCCCCAATTATTGTCGCCGAGTGTCAGCGATCGACGGCTCCAGCAGCCCTGAGGTGACTGTCACCACCCACGGATGAGTCAGACATATCCAAGTGCACTATATTCATGTCCCTCTGTTGTTATTCTCTGGAGCCTATGTGATTGATGCACTCCTTTTTTTAGCTTTCAAACAGTTCGTCTGAGCTCGTGCGCGTACGCGCACACACACACCTGTGATCCAGATGACCAAAACAAGCAATGATCAAAGGACAACAGTGGGAATATTGCAATGTGAGGGCATTAAAGGAGAGTGAAATAACACCTAACTAAGTCCAGCTAACGTCATTATTTTTCAGTCCTGCAGAGTGAGAGTACAAATCCACAGAGGTACATGAAAGGAGATGTTGTAACTGACATAAAAGCCTTTTATTTATATGTAATGTAATTTTTATTCGTGCTTTCCATCCTTATAAAAAAAACAAACAAGTGGACATTAGAGATGTAATGATAATCGTATAGGCAGTTAAAAAATCGATTCATAGGTATCACGGTTGAAATCGATTTTCTGAAAATTGAATCGCAGTACTTTTTTAACCAGCAGAGGGCGCTATCCACAAGTGTAGGCGGCAGGCGGAGTCTGCTACTACTTTCTTTCTGGCTGCCTTCTACTCTTAAATATGTTAATAAATGATTCATTACCCCTTTAGCACCAAAAGAATATCTGTATTATTACTTGAATATCTGTAAAAGTCACGTTTTTCTATTAGCTCTGTCTGCTAGCATAGCTTCTCTTCTTCACTGCAAGATATCTGCATGCCAACCAATCACTGTATTACCAGCGCCCTCTGCTGGTCCAAACAAGTCTGAGGTAAATCATTGCAATCACGGTTTTTTTTTTTTTTTTTAAAAGTTCAATTGTTAAGGCACAAATACATTTTCAGTTGCACTTTTAAAAAGAAAAATAACTATTTATGCAGTTTTGCATTGTTTATTATCGAAACCAAAATTTAAATTGATAGGCTTCATTTCATTTGTATTATTCCTTTATTTTTTTCATTCAAGATTTATTTTTAGTTAAATTGCATTGTTTTGAATAGTTTATCAAGGAATTCTTTTGACAATGAAAAATAAAAGGAAAATAGTACCCTATTTCTAGTTTTTTCCCAAAAAAAAAATTTGTCTACAGTCCCATTTTGTAAAATAAATCGTAAGAGAATCGTATCGTGAACCCAGTATCGTGAATCGAATCGTATCGGGAGTTGAGTGAATCGTACATCCCTAGTGGACATTGTTTATTAAACGTGTGTGCCTGTGGACGCCCCCTGCAGCTGCTGAAAATATTTAATTCTTGTTAATTTAAAGCAGGGGTCACTAACATTTCTGAAAGTGTTGAGCTACTTCAAAGGTACTAAATAATCAAAAGGCTTTGATATACACTTTTCAAATACTACATTTTCACAGTTTCACTTTAAAAAAAAGGTAAGATAATAAGGAAAACTAGCAGTAACCTAAAATGGTAAGAAATCTTTCAGCATGCGACACCATTTCTTAATGCATGCAATTGTTTGATTTTCATTACATTCACAGGAAATCTTTATGTTCCTAAGAACTAGCCGCTAACTAACAACTTTTTTAACTAATTGTAAAACATACAATTGATCAAGTTTTAAATATTTTAGAATGTTTAAAAAAACACATCTCACAATCTGCAGCTTCTTTAACAAAATCCTATCGGCAACACTTTTGCCTCAATGTCTCAGTGAAAATAGCATTTAAAGACGATTCATTTAATACAAAACGTATCAAATGCAGCATGTATTCTATTAAAGCTTTGACTACGTTTGTCACCTGTATTTATCTCTGTGAGTTTGAAGCCTGGCTAGTGAAGTTAGTGTTAGAAGAGGCCCACTGGCCCCGTGTTTGTGACCTCTGATTTACAGTATTTACACTAACCTGCCCATAAAAGCAGTTTTTTTTTTCTCCCACATGAATCTTGAGGACGATGGAGTTTGATTTGCAGATGTGATCCACTGAGAGCTGTCCATGGCACTGACACCATGTAGAAACTGTTATTAAGTCAGTGATTCTCAACATGTGGCTCTTTGTCTTCATTTTAATTATTAATCCCCCAGAAAGCCTTAAAAGGGGGAAACTTTTGAACCCCTTTTTACCTATTTCCTTTGGCTTTTTACAACTTCCTTTGTCCCACTTTTGCCTATTTTCAAAAAGTTCTGACACTTTTTTTCAGAATTTAGCTTTCTTTTGCCAATTGTTGGCCACATTTTGCTCATTAAATCTAAGTTTTGCCAACAAATACCTTTTTTACCCAATTTTTTGTAATTTTTTTTCAAGTTATCTTGCACACTTTACCATTTTTTTTCCTGTCTTTAATTATTATTTTTTGCCTACTTTTTTTTATCCAAATATAAACTGGCTTTCACCCAATAAATACCTGTTGTTTCCTGTTTACACTACATGTTTGCCTCTTTTTCACTATTGTTGGCCACATTTGCTCATTAAAGCCATCTTTTGCCAATAAATACCCCTTTTGCAAGTTCTTTGACACCTCCAATTTTTGTTTTTCTTTAATTTTTTTCGGCCACGTTTCATCCAAATAAGCTAACATTGCCCAATAAATACCACTTGTTTCCATTTTACATGACATTTTGTTCCACATTTTTGCCCTCTTTTTCATATGGTTGCCACATTTTGCTCATTAAAGCTACCTTTTTGCCAACCAAATACCCCTTTTACCCTATTTTTGTCCATTTTTGCAAGTTCTTTTTAACAAATCCAATTTTTCAGTTGTCTTTATTTTTTTGTATTTTTTTTTTTTGGAGGCTTTTTATCCAAGTATAAGCTAGCTTTTGTCCAATAAATACCTGTGTTTCCTTTTTACACTACATTTTGCCTCTTTTTCACTATTGTTGGCCACATTTTGCTCAATAAAGCTACCTTTTACCAATAAATACCCTTTTACCTTTTTTTTTAAGTTATTTTGCACACTTATCCAAATTTTCTCCTGTCTTTAATTTTTTGCCCCATTAATACCTGTTGTTTCCTTTTTACAATGCATTTTGCCTCTTTTTCACTATTGTTGGCCACCTTTTGCTCATTAAAGACACCTTTTGCCATTATGTACCAACGAATTCCTCTTTATTTGCCAATATTTTGGCCACTCTTTACCTGATTTTGGCTGATTTTACACTCTTTCCTTGCCACTTTTGGACCATTTTTGGCCACCTGTTACCATGGCTGCTCGTCAAAAATACCACAAAAACACTTCGGGTAGTCGACCCACCGGGACGATGCCCGGTAAGCCAGGGGGCCAGTCCACCCGTGGGTACAGCTAACAGACAGACTACTATCAGAACAGGATGAACTAGCGTTAGAAACCTAGTCCTACACACTGAGAAGACGCAACGGAACCTCGGACCGATACGACTCCGTCATCTCAGCGGGCACCTGTTATTAGTCACCGCGGACACACACACCATCGTTCTCCGTCAACATCTGACTACAGACGTCCCCTCAGCCTTAAAGTCTGCTGTTTTAGTGAAACATGTGGACACCGAGTCTTACCCCTGCTCTGCGCTGCTGTCGCTCTCCTTAGCGGGGCTCCATGGACGGTCAGTGCGGCTGGATGCCCGCAGCTGCACCGAGTCCGAATAATCAGCCGGAGGTCACACTGAGCATGCGCAAACCGTCAAGTCCAGGAAAATGTAAGAAAACATTGTGGAAGCCCATTCCCGCCAATAAAAAACAAAACAAAACAAGAAAAAAAAAAAAAAAAAAAAAAAACCACACACACATCTTGCCAGTAAAAACTAAAAACAAAACAAAACAAAACAATAATTGAATTATGAGATGCTAAGTCATAATTATGAGATACAATACATTATTGGTCCAACACCAGGCAGGAGTGACTGGAAATGATGAAAACTATTGAAATAAATCTATTCAGGAGGCACTAAATACTGTTTCATTTCACTTATTTACACAATGAGATTCCTTATAATATGCATTATCAGTCGTTCATTCTATCATTGTTATATATAGATGCTTTTTCATAGTGTTATGAGCAAAAAACTTTGAGAACCACTGAGAGGGGTTTCACGCCACATCATCACCGCGTCATCAAACCGGAAGTCGCCATATTGGAGGTACTCAGCAGGTAAACAAAGCAGATCCGGAACGTTGAACAAAAGAAAATGGTGAATTAATGCCGTGTTTTTGGCTATACCAATCGGTCAGGCCGTGAAAAACATTTGAAGTTTTATAGACTTTAGTTATAACAAATCAGGAAGAATAATGTCAAAAGTTTTCAGAGGAATGGCGGCACTAGTGGTTAGCGAAGTTAAACCAGGATCTACGAGGCAAAAATCTGACCAACATCCAAATGTGTTCGGCCCATTTCTTGTCAGGTAAGTGAATTGTTGATAGCAGCAGCTCTTAACTAATTTTCTAGTGTGATGATAATAACATAATTCATAACAAGCTACTGCATGTGGCATTATTGACTTAATATAATCACATTTAATAGCCTGCTACAGTAGCAACACAGTTGTTAAAATGTAGAGCTAAAATGTGCTGTATTTCTCATTGTATTCCAGGTAAAAGGTCTGAACTTTATCCACAAGATTGATCCAAGACGAGGGAGTTAACTGGTATGGATCTGCATCACCAATAAACTGTAACTTTTCCAAATAATGTGCCCTTTCCTGTGGACCACGTCCTTCGCTGTATGCCTATGCATCTATAAATTATGCTTGTACTGGTGAACATTGCAAATAGTGCCACTGCGGCACATCTCAACTCTGGAAACACTGGTTTAAGTGCCTTTTAAAATTTTTCTGTTAGACCTTTTTATATGTGTTCCATGTTTGTATGGATTTTATGCACCCTAAATCTGAAATAAAGATTTCTATCTATCTATAGCACATTTTGAAGAGCTCCTCTGTGGTTTCGGACATTAATCCATCACAGTGTTTACCTCCAAGTGCCTCCAATATGGCCAGGTTACTGCCCAGAACGTGACATAGGTGAAATAGGACTACACAATACACAATGCAATGCGTAAAACCTTTCCGTTTACAGTCGAGATTAAAAAAAAAACAAAAAAAAAACTTTTAAGCCGCATTTCTAAGCTTTTACATCTTTTTTTGTGTTTTTTTGATCAATTGATCATCAATTTCTTTCTTATGTATACAGCAGCCACAATTTCTTTATTTTTTTTAAAACGAGTATACTTCAGAGCTTTTACATTACGAGCTTTGGCTTAACAACTGAAACAAAACTCGCTTTTGAATTTTTACTTTCATGTTATATAGAAAATGTGTCTCCATAAGTTACAATGCTGCAATTCAATTTCAAAGTGCCATCAAAGATCACTTATCCAAGCATTATGGACTTTGTCTCCTTGAACAAAACTTTTCTGGAACCAAAGCAAAAAATAAAAGGAGAAATGATGTCAGAAGATCTAGAGTATAAACTCTGATTGACCACCTGCGTGGAGGCTGAAAGCCAGATTAAGACTCTATATATTTCTTACCGTCTCCAGAGGAGTTTTCAGCTGGGATGAGCTGTCTGAATCCTTTGGCCCCCCTCGGCTCATTCAGCACCTGTCTAGATCTTATCCCACTGAAGCCTGTTTAGTCTGAAAGGTTTTGACCACGGGTGCTTTTGAGACTTTCCTCATATAACCTATTTTTGAACTTCCATCTGCTGAAAAATAACAGCAGCTAAATGACCTTTTTTTTCACTCAGCCATGAGGTCATTTTTAGCGTGCTGCACTGCTGGTCAAGGACTCATTTCAAATTGGTTTGTGGGGGAAAAAAAGGTGAGGGAAATTATGTGGAACTCAAACAGAACAACTTTAAAACATGCAACAGTGATTGCAGACCTAAAGAACTTGAGGACTTAAAATGTCCAAAAATTGGGGAAGTCAAGATTCCACGTTTTCCAGAACAAATACGATTATGAGGGGTTCAGATTTGTGCACACACCAATACGAGAAGCTAAAAACACAAATACAGCTACTATGATTCTCTAGAACAGTGTTTCCCAAATGGGGGTACATGTACCCTATAGGGGTACGCAATGACACTACAGGGGTACCTGAGAGAGAGAGAGAGAGAGAGAGAGAGAGAGAGAGAGAGTGAAAATTAAGAATTAAAAACATTAAAAATATGGGAGTTCATAATGACAATCATACTAAATATTACCAGCAACTCACAAAACGACAACAAAAACACACAAATTTAGAGAAAAATATACTGAATAATAAAAAGAACAGAGAAACAACAACAAAATACACAAAATGACACCTAAAACACATGCACTGAGAGAAAAATACTATTACCAACACACAAAACAACAACAAAGACACACTAAATGGGATGAAAATACACAAGGAACAACCAAACAACACACTCACTGAGAGAAAATAATTTAAATAATACCAACAACACAGAAACGACAACAAATACACACAAAATAAGAGAAATATATTGAATAATAAAAAGAACAGACAGAAAACAACAAGATATGCAAAATGACACAAAAACACTCAAAATGATGATAGAAATGATTAGAACATGAACTCAAAAATATAAGAGTCAGTCTTGGTTCAACATCAGGAAGGAGATAACGTTAATGATAAAAACTATAGACAAATCTATTCAGGAGGCACTAAATACTGTTTAATTCCACTCATTTACAAAGTGAGATTATTTATTTCTTATTATTTTTTTTTATTTATGTCACCACTTATTTGTTCCATCATTATGCTACAGTTGTTTTTTCACAAAATTCTGAGAAAAAATGTGGTAGTCGGACATAAGAGGTACTTGAATTCAAAAATTAGAGAACGTGGGTAGTTGAGTCTAAAAAGTTTGAGTGAGACTGCTTTAGAAAATAAAATAAAAATTAAAAAAAAACAAAAAACATTTTTGGTCGTATTTGAATTTGATTTTATTTAAACTTCTTTTTCATGGCTTGTAGTCTGTATATTTATATTAACAGTCACAGATTAATTTAAATATGTTGGGTTTTTACCTCTACAACCTGTTTGTCACAAATTTGTAGATTAGCAATTTTATTTGGGACGTAAACAACAGTATTTACAAAACAACAGACATTACTTTTTATCACCAAACTTCCTGATTAACAACATCCAATTAGATGAAATGCTAATTACGTCTGAGATACTGGAGCATTTCTCACAAGGCCTATGAGTTCACACCTCAACATTGGTCCGGATACAGATACCATATTGGTATCAGGGCAGCTTATGTTCTTCTTCTTCTTCTTCTTCTTCTTCTTCTTCTTCTTCTTCTTCTTCTTCTTCTTCTTCTTCTTCTTTACGGTTACAAAACTATTGTGCTAAGTACTTTTAGCAGCTCATTTTCTTCTTGGTGAAAATTAGCAAATGAATCTTAATGTGAAGAAGAAGAAGAAGAAGAAGAAGAAGAAGAAGAAGAAGAAGAAGAAGAAGAAGAAGAAGAAGAAGAAGAAGAAGAAGAAGAAGAAGAAGAAGAAGAAGAAGAAGAAGAAGAAGAAGAAGACATACATGAGCTTCTTCATTAACGAACGTCAATCTTTAGTTTAGTGGTTTTCAAACTTTTTGGGCTCAAGTGTCTCCTTTGTCCGACTACTACATTTTGCTCAGAAAACTATCTAAAAACAACTATAGATCACAATGATGGAATGAATGAGACATTTTTAAGAATCTCATTTTGTAAATAGGTGGAATGAAACAGTATTTAGTGCCGTGATATTGTTTTCGAAAGTTACTTTATGATTGTGTTTGTGCTCAGATATTCTTTTTTTTTTTTTTTTTTTTTTTACTGGATTTTCGATGTATTTTTCATCAAGTGAAAATATAGAAATACGGTTGTTTAAGATTGTGTTTCAATTCATAAAAAAACCCCCAAAGAATAATTAAAACATTTCAAAAATCTATTTTAATTTTTTTGAAATTTGTGACCCCTGGCTCCCCATTTGTGACCCCTTTTTTACTCTAGGCGGCACCACATAATTGTCATATCAAGACTGACACTTAATTTTTTTAATTTTCCACTCTCTCTCTCTCTCTCTCTCTCTCTCTCTCTCTCTCTCTCTCTCTCTCTCTGTTGTTTAAAAAGCACAAAAGATAAAACAAGTCTGCCTCTATAGCATCTAATGATATTCGTGAGATTCGTTTTTTCACAAATACTGTACATTCCATAAAAAAAACTTTTTTTTTAGTAGCACTAAATCAAGCTTATTAGAAGGTGTAACTGTCACAGAGGAAAAACTGTGAAAATGCAAACCATTACTCACACATGAACTTAAAACACACTCATACGTATGAATATATCAGCTCTTTCTGGGGATGCACCTTGTTTGTAGATGTAAAAGATGTCAGTCAGGGAGAAGAAAAACCAAATGTTTGGACCATTTATTGTCCTTTTTACTGGGGCGCGTTAAAAACCTTTCAACATGTGCTTCGTGTAATTGAAGAATCATGCGCGCGCGCACACACACACACACACACACACACACACACACTTATAAAACCAAACAAAGCCAGTGCTCTACGAGAGAGGGAAAAACATAGAGGGAAACTAATTTCCATGGTTACCAGTCCAGCAAGGTCAGGTACAGGAAGTGAGTGCTAGGTGTTGATTGGCTGCAGGATAATTACACTTTCCTTTAAGGTGACGTGCAAACAAGATTTTTTTTTTTTCATGTGCTCTACTTAGAAGCAGTTGTAAAGCATTATCAGTGATTTCAGCTGCACGCCTTAGCGCCCTTATTGCTTCCTTTTTTTTTTACCGGCTTGGAGGGTTATTCTTTGGCATGATAAATTATGCATTGTGCTTGTCTGGTATCTTAGAAATAACCTGTGCCCAAACCCACGGCACCCCATAAAGCCACTGTCAATATGGTGGAACATTCAAGCAATCATGGTAATTAGTTGTGAAAAGCCTTTCATTTAGTGGCTTATCAAATGCAAAGGGTGCCGTGTTTTTCAAAGCCACAGTAGGTATGTTTGATGGCTGAGGTGGCAGCTTTAGTATTTCATTTCTCCACCTGTCTCATCCTTTTTAGGCTGGTGGGTATCGTGTTGACTAACCCACATTACATTAAGAGACTTTTCACAATTTGGCAGTTCAGATGAGAGCCATGCAAGACAAAGAGACATTAGTGTTCATGGGCATTGTCGTCTTCCTTGATTTAAAATGAGAAACTACAGTATATTTATAAAAGATCAAAATTTAATCCATATAAATTTAATTTTTTGTGAATTTATTGTCTATTGATTGCTTTCGTGAAGAAAATAGGAGTAGATTGATACTGCTAATAATATTAGAAATCAGCCAATTAGCTTACATTAGAGGTTAATTCAATTCAATTCAACTTTATTTATATAGCACCAATTACAACAATGGTCATCTTGTAGCGCTTATCAAAATATAAAATCCTTAAGGAAAAAAAAACAAAAATCCACATGAACTTGCATTAGCTACAGTGAGAAAAAAAAACTCCCTTTTAATGGGAAAAAACCTCCAGCAGAACCAGGGTCAGAGGTGGCAGCCATCTGCCTCGACTGGTTAGGGTTAGTGGACAGAAAGAGAAAGAGAGGAGAACAGAATCAAGACAAAGAACATCAGACTATCTCAGACTGGTTTAACCGCGAACCACAGATCAGGACCTGAAGGGCGAGGAGAAGGCACAGACTGCGGAAAAACTGGAAAAAACATGATACAGTATTAGCAGGTCTGCCTCCATGGAAACACCTGGTGCTAGACTATGTGTGAGTGGACTGAGGATGAATATGGGGTGGGCATCAATGGAAGTTGTGTGTAAGCAGTGTAGTGGGTATGTTACAGGGGTCAGAAGTGGGGGACTGAGAGCAGAGTGATCTGCCCGGACGATAAGTTACTAACAGGTCTCTAAGATATACAGGAGCTTGATCATGTATAGCTTTGTATGCTAACAGGAGGATGTTAAATTCTATTCTAGATTTTACACTAAGCCAATGAAGGGAAGCCAATACTGAAGAAATATGCTCTCTCCTGCCACATGATAACTTCTTCATTGACCACACTGAAGTTTCACGCTGTGTTCGAAATGGCTTACTTTGTACTATGCACTACAAATTCATTAATAATAATAAAAACAGTATATATAATACATACGCACCTTTGCCGCGCTGCCTTCACCAAATTGCACCGGCAATCTGCTCTGCCTTTGCCGTGCCACCTTCGATGTGCCGCATTCGATGCACTGCCTTCGATGCGTTGCCTCAAGTTCATACAAAGACATAATATAACAGCAAATTTTAATATCAATGCATTATTATTGATTTGTTTAAACAGAAATGTACTATTGAGATATAAATATAGACATATTTATGATTTTTGTTGTTGTACTAACACATCCAAGAACAATGCTGGAGTTGTAGTTGTAGTAGTAGTAGTAGTAGTAGTAGTAGTAGTAGTAGTAATAGTAGTAGTAGTAGTAGTAGTAGTAGTAATAGTAGCTCCAGGAGGGATGTGTTAAAGTTTGAGATTTGGCCAATTTCCTATTAACACAAAATGGAGAGTATCTCAATACAAAATAACACGATAAAAATAAAGCATGCCTCATTTAATTTGTTGATTGAGAGGCCAAAACAGAAGTTTGTGAAAAATTCCAAACATTTTTGATTTTTTTCCCCACATATTAAATTATCTTCACTCTGTAGGGGGCGCTAACTCGCCAATATCCATTTTTCCACATTAAGCTGGTTTAGGGCCGGGAGTTTAACAACTGATTCACATTTGACGCAAATCGGACTTTGTATGTGCAAATGGGAGCATTTTCTAAAAATTTTATATTTTGTCATTTTTGCCCAAAATTCCCTGCAAACACCGTAAAAATGATCAAAAATCCATGGATCACTTTCTGTGCCCCACTTCTCTAGATGATCTCCTGCGAACCCCGTCAGTGAAACGCCCTGGGAGAAATGCGTTAAAATACAACGTGAGCGAAAATAGCAATTTTGCAATTTTCAACTTTCAATTCAAGATTCTGGACTTCCTGTGTGTTTTTTGGCATGGTTTTAATGATATTTTCTACTTGTCTTTGTTTGAATTTTTGAGACATAACGGTTCAGTGGGTGAAAAGTAGGTGAGTTGGTTCCGACACCGGGAAAGAAAGAAAGAAAGAAAGAAAGAAAGAAAGAAAGAAAGAAAGAAAGAAAGAAAGAAAGGGTGCCTGGTCACTAACTCGCCCCTTCCCTCGCAGTGTGGCTAGTACTAAGTCACTACTAATTAATGATATTATTTTGACATGTCACTTGGATTTTTTATTTCTTAATGAAACGTGGTTGAATGATGGTATCAGTAATACTATTCTCAATGAAAGTGCACCACAAGACTTTATTTATTTAAACAAGTGTCGTACTTGCAGGAAAGGTGGTGGAGTTGCTGCCATTTTTAAATCAATATTTCAGTGCAAAGAAATAATATTTGGGGATTTTATCTCCTTTGAACATATGTCATTCTTACTGAAGGTGATTCAAGAGTTCTGTTTTTAGTCATTTATAGACCTCCAAAATATTCTGGAGAATTCTTGGATGAGTTTGCTGAACTGCTGTCAGTTGTACGCACTGAATACAACTTTTTAATAATAACAGGTGACTTAAATATTCATGTAGACAATAACATGGACAATACTGCCAAAGAACTTTATGCTTTAATGGATACTTTTGGTCTTACACAACATGTGACTGGTCCGACACACACTCATGGTCACACTTTGGATCTGGTTATCTCTAAAGGTGTTGATATCTCTGCTGTTGATGAAAGAGACTTAGCTCTATCTGATTATTTCTGTGTCTTTTTTTACCTAGAGACTGTAACATCTGTTCCCCCTAGTTATGTGTGTTTAAAGAAAAGGTACATAAATGAGAACACAAGTGCACAGTTTATGGAAGCCATAGCAATGACACCAACATTGAGTGCTGAGACAGTTGATGATCTTCTGGATGAGTATAAAAGAAAAGTCTGTAATGTCATAGATGTGGTGGCTCCAATCAAAACTAAGAGAAAACCAAACACACAGAAAACACCTTGGAGGAGGACTGAGATAATGCAGAATTTGAAATCTGACTGTAGAAGAGCTGAGCGTAAATGGAGATCAACAAAATTCCAAATTCATCTCGAACTGTACAAAATAAGTCTGCGAAAATTCAATGATGGCTTGTTCAAAGCAAGGCAGCAATACTTTTCTGAAATTATTGCCAAAAATGTCAACAACTCTCGCACGTTGTTTTCTGTAATTGAAAAGCTCACTGCTCATTCCAATCAGGCACCGTACCAAAATCCCTGAAAGTAGCTGCTGTGAAACCTCTGTTAAAAAAGAGAACACTGGATGCCTCTATACTGGCTAACTATAGACCAATCAGCAACCTTCCATTCATGGCCAAGATCACTGAGAAGGTGGTCTTCAACCAACTGAGTCAATTCTTAACATTCAACAAAATATTTGATAAATTTCAGTCAGGTTTTCGTTCTCATCACAGCACTGAAACTGCTCTTATCAAAGTGATCAATGACATAAGGTTGAACACTGATTCAGGAAAAGCATCTGTTCTCATTCTGTTGGATCTAAGTGCTGCATTTGACACTGTAGATCATACAATTTTGTTGCACAGATTGCAAACATGGGTTGGACTAAATGGAAAAGTAATGCAATGGTTTAAGTCATACTTGGAGGAGCGAAGATATTTTGTAAGCATTGGAAACTTTGAATCTGACAGATAACCAATGTCCTGTGGGGTTCCTCAGGGATCTGTTCTTGGACCTCTTCTGTTTAGCCTTTATATGCTTCCTTTAGGACAAATTTTACAGAACTGTAAGGTTGATTATCAGAGCTACGCAGATGACACACAACTATATCTATCACTGAACCCAGATGACTATGGTCCCATTGAGGTGTTGTGTGACTGTTTAGAAAAAGTAAACTGCTGGATGAGTGAAAACTTCCTTCAACTAAACCATGACAAGATGGAGGTGATTGTCTTTGGTAACAAGGAAAAGAGGACTGCTGTCAGCAATTATCTTGAGTCTTGATCTTTAAAAGCTAAAGACCAAGTCAAAAACCTTGGTATTCTGATTGACTCAGATCTTACATTCAGCAGTCAGATCAAATCTATCACAAAAACAGCCTTCTACCACCTAAAAAACATCTCCAGAGTAAAATGTTTAATGGCTCAGAAAGATCAGGAGAAACTGGTCCATGCTTTTATATCCAGCAGACTGGACTATTGTAATGGTCTTCTGACAGGAATCCCCCAAAAGAGCATTAAACAGCTACAGCTGGTTCAGAACAATGCAGCTCGGGTCTTAACCAGAACAAAGAGGTCAGAACACATTACTCCAGTTTTAAAGTCTTTACACTGGCTCCCAGTCAGCCTCAGAATAGACTTTAAAGTTCTGCTGCTGGTGTATACATCTGTGAATGGGTTTGGTCCAGAATACATCAGTGACATGTTAGTCAGGTATGAACCCAGCAGGTCTCTCAGATCTATGGACACAGGTCAGATAGTGGAGACCAGAGCTCACAGTAAACATGGTGATGCTGCTTTTAGTTGTTATGCTGCAAAGAAGTGGAACAAACTGCCAGCAGAGCTGAAGTCAGCATCCAATGTGAACATTTTTAAATCAAAGTTAAAGGCACTTTATTTCTCTACTGCGTATGATTGAGAGAGAGATTTTTAGTCATAGTGTTGATGTAATGATGATTTTACTGATGATTTTAATTGATTTTACTGATGATTTTAATTGATTTTACTGATGATTTTAATTGATTTTACTGATGATTTCAAATGTTCTTATTGATTTTAAACAATTGAATGTTTTATCATGTAAAGCACATTGAGTTGCCTTGAGTATGAAATGCGCTATACAAATAAATTTGCCTTGCCTTGCCTTACTACAAGAGCAACAGGCCCTTTGCCAGCTCGTGGTGCTCGGGCCTAATAATACATTTTATTTGTAATGCACTTTACATTTGACACCAAATCTCAAAGTGCTACATTGGACGACAGAATTAAAAACAACACAACACAACATATATTAAAATAGTTTTTAAGTCTTTTCTGAAATGCGTCCACCGTCCGTGGGGCTCTGAGGTGGTCTGGGAGGGGAATACACAGGCGAGGAGCAGCGGCTTCAAAGGCCCTGAGCTGAGCTGTTTCTGTGTTGTGGAAGGGACAGAAACCACAGTAAAATTTTTCATCTGTTCGATTTTAGATGATTACGGAGCTGGGAGGAAACAACTTTTTCAAGGACTTTGGAAATGAATGGGGGATTTGAAATTGGTCTGTAAATTGACAGTGATTTAGGGTCCAAGGTGCGTTTTTTGAGGAGGGGTTTGATGAGAGCTGTTTTGAGAGAGGTTGGAACATGGCCTGTTTCCAAGGACAGGTTTATTATTTTGGTTATGAGGGGACTGATGGAGTTGTTGTGATTTTTAAGCAGAGGACATGGGAGGGGATCAAGGCGGCAAGGGGGTGTTTTAGATTTACAGATGATGTTCTCAACCTCCTGCTGCATCAATTCGTTTATTTACTGCTTATTATATGCTAAAAAGTATGGTAAGGATGATATTCTCTGCAATGTGACCCATTCTCCTTAGGGGTGCAGTGAAAGAGTCCGCTTGCTTTCCTAAAATCCTACTGCTAGGAGTTCTTTAAATGTAGAATTCTACCTTTGGAGATCAGGAATGCTGGATTTTTAATGAATTTATTAATGGCACGCTGTGTAACTTTTGGCTACTAGAGGCACTAGACCTGTAACTTTCATGTCAAGTGCCCCTAGTGGCCACAAGCGCCGCAGCACTGTCGCAAAAATCAACAATCAGTCAGTCGGGCCAGCCTCTCTTGTCTTTTGATTGTGTATGCAGACAGTATACTTGACCTGTTAATTCGGGATAAGGATTGGCTCTCAGGGCTGGGTCGGTCGCACTAGGGTGCGAAGCGGGGCTGGGTTTGCGCCGCGGCTGGAGGAGCAGCTGCCACGGCTGCCCTCCTCTCCCCGCCTCCGGAGGCCCGACCCTCGGCCCTCCTCGCTGTGTCGATAAAGGTCCCCTCCTACTCCCTGGCCTTGCTGCCATCATCGGCCCCCTTCGCTGGGGGTTGGCGTGGCGGCTGGGGTCAGGGCGGACGGGTGAACCGGCGTGCGCGGGGCGGTGTCCGGCGCCGGGCGGAAGGAGAGTTGGTCGGAGGGGACCGGGTCTTGGTGGCGTCTTTTTAGCTTCTTCAGAAGCAATTTTAAACTTTTTGATTGCCATGACCAGGAGTCGAACAGGTGAAAAAATACTAGCAAGAGCCTTAGCCCAATGAGTATATCCGAGCCTGTGGTCACGTGACTGCCTTAAAGTGATACGTTCTCCAGGCATTCTGCAGCTCACATGACCTGGCCACAGACGGTCGGTCTCTCCAAACTTACTGTACATGGGCGGTATTTCAAGACGGAAGCCCCGTTCGGAGCATTGATATTGTCAAGGGCTGTATATTGGCCTAAGGAATCATTTAAAATAACTCATATGGGTCAACTCTTTAGGTCAAAAAGTCAGCGATGTGCCTTTAATTTGAAAAAGTTGGCTAAGCGCTGCTACTTTCTCACTGTTTGTCACCCTTGAAAGTAACTTTCTTTGCTAACTCTCTGGGAGTAAATACATTATTTGGTGAATGTGTTTAGCGCCGTTAATCTTGCAGATTTGACTTAACTTCAGATCAAAAAGGCTGGCAGGCAGAACCTTTAAAGTCTTACGAGCTTGTATTTTTATTACATTTATTTATTCAATATTTTTCCTCAACCTTAACAATAATTATACTGAATTTGTTCAAGTTTTCATCTTTAACAAAAGCTGACTGACTTATCTTTTAATGGCACACTGAAGGCTTGATAATTCAAATTCCCTGTATTTTTTCCTCTCCCTTGTATCCCATATCCCCCTCTTTCAGACTTACATTCTGTAAACATCCCCTAACTCATGCCTTTTTAATGTATAATTAAAATCCGTTTTAAATCACCAAATCCCTTACTTAAAAGCCAGGTGGCTCAGGCACCTCAGCTGTGTATCTCCAGTGTTCCTACACCTTCTGTGAGAACACGCTTTTATTTCATGATATCGTCCCTGTAAAGCACAACTTTATTTTCTGTGTTATATGAAGCAGAGAGGCTGCATTGCTGCAGGCGGGGTGACAGCAGTTCACAGTTCAGAAGGTCACTGTATGTGTTTGTGGGTGAGGGGCCGGAGAATAGCTGCGTTACATCACGCAGAGCGTCAGATAATGGAACATTAACATGAATAATGCATCCCATGTTGACAAGCTTGGGGAAACATACTGAGTCTAAATATTCTATAAGGAGAGGACTTCATAGACTAGAATATCACTTTGGGAACTAATGGGCCGTCAGGTGTCACATCCAATGATGAACAGCGAGAGCCTTTGGAAATGTGTTGATGCGAGCCTGTGTGACCATACTGCTCATTATTACTCAACACCGAGTATAAATAAAAACATTTCCTCAAAACAACCTGCTTGTGTTCTCCCTCTTTGTGCTTGCCACTAAGAAAATGCCTGTTTTTGGAGAATGCTATGAAGTGTGTGCCGCTTTTATGATAATTACATTTTCAAACTGCAAGTCGAGAAAAAAAAATATGCTGCAAAGGTAGATCTGTCCCAATATACATATCAATTGTTTTCAGATGGTTTGACAACTATTTTAACTTAAAGTAGAACAACTGTGAGTTTGATTGATTTGTTGTTTTTTACTGTACCTCTTCATTGGCAATGTCTATGTTTTCAAATTGCACAAACATACTTATGTTTTGATTGAAGTGAAACTAAATGTTCAATGAAAATGTAACAGACAAACGATGAAATTAAACATGGTTGTATCTTGTGTAATATATTATGCAATTTAAATGAATTAAACACATCACATTGTTTCTGTGTAAACAGCTTTTTAATGCCCCAATTGAATCAGTTTTCTTTTTTTTTAATCATTTGCGGTGCTGTTTAAAATCAATTCAGATATGATTTGACTTTCAGTGGTGAGCTAATTAGCACAAATACGTGGTGGTAAGCTACTGTTGAAGCCACAGCTGCCCTGGGGAGCAGGGTCGGGCCAGCTGTGGGGCATTTCGGATGGGCTACAAAACCGCCTTAGTGGGGGTTGCAGTACTTTTTCACCAACCAATCAGTAAGGGTTTGAAAAAACGTCATTTCCGCAGAAGTAGCCCTAACCCTAATCTTAACCCAAACCCCTTTTGCTGCTAAAGATGAAATACTGATCAGGACCGGATGTTAAGTTACAATTCAGAAGCAAATAAGAAAAAAGGGGTGTTTCTTTTGTTGAAGGGGGTGTACCCGCTTACAAACCAAAATGCCCCTTTTTGCTGCTGGTTGGATGATATTAGCTCTGGGGAAGACTGACAGAGGGGAGGCTGCCATAGCGCACCATCGGTCCCTCTGACCACCACCAACTCTCACTCACACACCACATTCGTACTAGACAATGTGGGTGAAGTGCCTTGTCAAAAGGCACAACGACAATGAGCTAGATAGCGAAGGATTCGAACTTCCAACTCTTCGGTTATTGGACAACCCACTCTACCACTGAGCCATGGTCGCCCGGTATGAACGACTCACAGACACATCACTGGCTTAGCAGCTAAATTATTTTTAACATTTTATTTCCACTCAGTGACAACAGCAGCTTTATGATTTGCTTGTGCTGTGAGCAGATCCAATCGGGCCGATGTAATCATAATGATTTAACGCAATTTTTGACTTTCAGATACCCTTATATACAGTATATAGCACTATATATACATTAATACATAACATTTCCAAATTCAGAATAACTTCACGGTCTACTTTTCATTTTGCAAGAGGCAGAAATATGTCTTTGTAGCTTGCATGTGCAGAAATCTGGAAAAAGGGGTCATTAAAAAACAAACCACATCCAGAGAGGACACATTGAAAACATATTTATTATGTTTATACATATATAAAAAATAAAAATTAGATTTTTGCTATGCAATGATCTACCAAGATGAATTCATTAAATACATGTCCAATCTACAATCGCTCTGAAAAAGGAATGAAAATGTATAGTTTCCCAACCATACCAGAAAAGAGAATGGTTAGCCAAAGTCAGCAGGAGCGATCTCAGAATAAATCAGGATTATAACTATAGGCACATTTTTAGGCATCCATTATTTATTATTATTATTATTATTATTATTATTATTATTATTATTATTATTATTATTATTATTATTATTATTATTATTATTATTACTATTATTTAATTAATTAATTTAATTTACTACAGCAAAATAAATTACATTTAAAAATATTTTTTTCTAATTCCACATCGCATTTATAAAATTGAACCTTGTGGTTAAGGCTGCGTGTTGCTAACTTTATCCAGTAACGTTAGCATATCCTAGCGTCATCTGTTATCTGCTAATGATCCCTTAATCTAAAATATATAGGGATTAATGCAATGGGTTTAGATACTCTGATAATAATAATAATAATAATAATAATAATAATAATAATAATAATAATAATAATAATAATAATAATAATAATATCCAAAATTATTATTTAAATGTCTTACCGTTCAAAAGTGCATCAAAAACTGTCTAATCCGCTCTAGCTTCATTGGCTGCAATAGTAAACCGGGGAACGATTGAGGCTCCATGAGCCGCCATTGCTGTAAAAAAAAACACTAACCATTAGAGTGAACGGAGTTGTTGCAACTCTCTCTCTATACGGCTCTGATGTCACTGATTTAATCTCAGCCAATAGCAAAATTAAATTGCAATAGCCAGTTTCCAACCCATAGAGGGCATTTACTCTGACATTTTACAACTAAAAATGATCAATAGAATACATTACTTCATACCTAATCATATATGTATGTATACAGCAGAAAAAAAAGTGATTTCAGGGTAGACTTACACTTTAAAGAAACAACACCGAACAAACAAAATGACCAGTATTGGCATTGGGCACTATTCTCCCACGTGTGTCAGAAAAGCCAAGAGTGCTATTCTCTCCCTCCAATTAAGTCAGTGACTACTCGTCTTTTCATCCCAGTTAAGTGCTCTGGTTGGTGGGCGTTCCCAGTCAACATTCTTTGTCTCTTTAAGCTCTTTTCCTGGTGAAAGATTATATTGCACTTGAAGCTTGGATGCAGTTACAATGTACGCCACACATTCTAATATAATTGTAAAAGAGATTTTAATCACAATATTCTAAACCTGCGACATTTTCCTTCTCTTTCCACGGCACCATTCATTGATCTGAAATGAACACAAATGGTTTAATGATGTTATCAATCTGCAAGTTATGTGATCGTTTCAATTGGAGACAGCTGGAAACATTGATTGATAATAGAATTATTATTACTCCAATGGTAAGCAGTGTTGTGCTAGTTACTTGAAAAAAGTAACTAGTTACCGTTACTAGTTACTTTTCTTTCCCCTGTACATTTCTTGGCCCCACAGCATCCTGTCTTTTCTCTTGTGTGTAGTTGTTCTGGTCCCAGTGTTCCATTTACATGAAATGTTACTGTATACTATGATCCCTATTTTTTTTTTTTTTTTTTTTTTTTGTCCTGTATGTAATCTTTTTATATATTGTTTTGTGTCTTGCCATGTCTTATTGTTAAGTGTAACATTTTATCAGCCTGTCTAGGGACAGCAGATGGAAATTAGCCGTTGGCTACAATCTGGCATATTTACATTTTTTTGAATGTTTATTAATATGTATTGTCCCTACTTAAATAAAGAAATTGAAATTAACAAAGTAACTCAGTTACTATTTTGATTACTTACACCAAAAAGTAATGCGTTACTGGAAAAAGTTACTTTTGAGTTACTTAGAATTAAAGAATGTATTATTTATTTTGGGTAATTTGTGTCCATACAGCTTCGTATTCGTGCTGTAATAATATAATAATCCACTGTTGATCAACTGCTATAAAACAACCATAAATGATGTGCATTTAAAGCACAAAACAGCTGCTCCAAAATTAATTTTTCAGTTAGCACAGTAATGTAAAGTAAGCTGTGCATATTCCAGGTGCACATTCTGCTGTTGAAAATGCTTTTGAAAATAAATGTGGAAAAACAAATTCACAGCATTTTTCTCAGCTACACAATGCTAAACATGTCAGGCTAATGAGCTGCTGTTAGCAGTGACTCAGCAGCAGCGACAGGCTGCATATTTACAACAACATACTGTGCAATAGTTTGGCTGACCTGTCCCTGGATAACAGTCACAGTCCGTTAAAATCCAGTCGCAGCGTTAGCTTAGCTTCACTGATGCATCTTTTGGAGACAAAAATAATGCGAGTATTTCCACTCTGAGAAGCTCGTCCTGCTCTCGCATCGACTCGCCATGATTGGCGCACGTGATGTAAACAGAAACACGCTGACAATGCTTCTTCTTCTACTGTTTTACCGTGTTTGGCACGGCATCCCACAAAAATATGTAGCGCCACTGTAAACAGGAAGTACACTGCAGCTAGCAAAGTAACGGACAAACGCACCATATTGTAATGGTAATGGCGTTATTTCTTTAGAAATATATTGCGTTTGAGTACTAATTACTGTCAAAAGTGATGTTGGGACGGTAACGCATTGCCGCCAAACACTGATGGTACGTTATGTATCTTTTGTCATTGAATGTCAGATTGTGTTTTTTCATTGTTGATTTAGTAAAGCTACATTTACTGTAAAGTTTACAGTACATGTGTTTACAGTGTAAACACAGTTATGTAAAAGTTTAGTCATCCAACTTTTGATAAGCATACTAATAGCAGAGAGGAGGCTTGGGGTCAATTATAATTGTAATCACGCAATTGATACTTAATTACAATTGTGGAATAATTATAATTGCAATTGTAATTTAAAAAATATGTTGCCGTCGTAGTCATAATTAAAATGTAATTGAGTTTAGATAATTTACTTAATTAGTTGTAATTTCCATTAAAATCTCATTTAAAATTGAGTAATTGAAAACGTAATTGTAATTGACTTTGTGGATAAAATAAAAGATATATATATATATATATTAATTGTAATTGGAAAAAAATGCTAGTAACTGAAATTGTAATTGAAAATGTAATTGTAACTGAAGAATGTAATTGACCCCAACACTGGCAGAGAACATCAGAAAGTACAACACACTGTTTTTTAAATAGAGGAAGGCAGTCAGGATAGTGATGACCATGATATTCATAACTTTCTGTTAGTTAACAGAATAGCACGTACCATGTTCCCGAGAATACAGTCAAATGACTCGGTTACGCCAAGTAAAACGACCATTAACGCCCCCTGGTGGCGAAGTGACACATAAGGCGTAATGGGCCCCATTCATATATTGGTATGTGTCAATGATTAGGTACCACCAACTGTCGCAATATTTGACTAAATGAGAAAACGACTTTAATGGAAACTGCCAGAAAAAGGAGGGTGGGCCCCTAATTGAATTGTGTGAGCCATAATCTTAAATCTATGTTAAATTACCCGACTATGATCCTATGAATTTGAAAATTACCAGAAATGGGAGATGGGCCCCTGGGACCCGTTTCAAAAAAAGGGCTCAGAGCATCTCATCAAACAGCATTCCGATCTAACGAGAACTAAAGGAGGAGTAGTCATTTTAAAAATGGGGTCCCCGGGTGCACGTGTGGGGTAATGGGCCCCATTTATATATTGGTATGTGCCAATGATTCGGTACCGCTAACCGTCGTAATATTTGACTCGCAAATAACTGAGAAATCAACTTTCATTTTTTTCTTTTTCTTTTGGGGCCCCTTGAAATTGGGGCTCAGAGCGTCAATGCGTATACATCCATAGATTATAGCTACCAAATTTCAGCCCGATCCATTCCCGAATAATAGAGGAGTAATGATTTTAACTAGTGTACGCAAGAAGATGAAGAAGAAGAAGAAGAACAACAACTACAAAGTGAGTGGCGTTTGGAGTCCGGTAGCCCAGCCTAAGAAATTTTACTTTTGCAAGTGCTTAAATACTGTCAGTTTAGTCATTTAAATGAAAAATATTCCTATTCTGTTAGGCACAATAAACATGTTTGTAGTTTTTATTCACTTTCATTTGAAAATTTAAAGTTTCACATTGAAGTGAATGGGGAGGCAGGGGGCAGGGGTAGAGGGAGACCTCCAGCAGCACAGGAGAGGGCGAGGACGAGACGTTTGGTGAGGACAAAAACCTGGTCTAGGACAGACTGGAGGAACAGACGGGAACTGGCACCTCCAACTGTGGGGAATCTGGAACCTTTAAAATACTAGACAATTGTTCATAAACAGGATCTAACTGAAAACATCTAACTAAAGGCAAACCCACACTGAAAACACAAAAAAGTTTAATTTACATATTTGATTCCCTGTCTGAGAAAAAAAAAAAAAAAATGATGTAATAATAACTGAAGCTATAATGAACCATTATGAACAAGCCAGAGGGATCCAACGTCTTACATATTTTCTATGTCTAACACAACAATCAGCTTCCAGCTTTGCAGAAGGCCTATAGGAATAATGGATTCCCAGGAAAGACAGAAAATAAACTGACTAAACTTGACCAACAGAAACTAACACAGATCAAATAACTACCAAATCAAACATAAAGCAACCTGACTAGCACATACTACTAGACTTACAATATGAGTATTCATGAACGCCCAATATCTCAGTGTGTTAATGTTTAGTTTCAAAGCAAAATGCAATACTTGGGTTAATTTTTTGGCAACATTTCATCACTTTCTACGTTTCCAGCGATCTCTGATCACCAGGAAGATCAAACGACTGCTGCTAAACTGCAGCGGGAAACAGGCACATCTTGACAGCTCACAGAGTTCAGTATTCATGGAAGTGATGTGAAATTAGACTGAAACGATCCCCATTAATTTTAGTCATGTTTCAGCTGCAGGGTAAATGTTTTACGCCTAGTCTTAGCTTCTGCATGTTGGAGCATGAAGCACACCCTCCACCACTGCCCTGAAGCATGGCTCCTCTTCAGGTTTCAACCCGAGAGGATGAATTTCATCATTCATCAACTGATTATCATATTTACATGTTATATTCTATATGCAGATGTGTGGGCTATCCTAAGAGAACATCTACTTACATAATCTACTGCTGATTGAACTCCATCTACCCATCTTTCCTTGTGATTTACAGAGGTGAAAGTACTCATGTTACTGTAATTAAGTTGCTTTTATGGGTACTTGTACTTTTTTGAGTTTATTTCTAAATCAGTACAATTAATTATACTGAAGTATGTTTTAAGAGAAGTAAGTTAATTTGTTACATTTCTGCACCCAACTATTGCCGAGTAAATTTGTATTTTTTTTTTGTGAAACTACAAAAAAATGAAATGACCAGACATCAATCAAATGCATCACATTATAGCCAACCAATCAGATGAAACGTAATGCACCACGGCCCCAAAACACAATGGGATGCCGGTTATTTTCTCAGTTTTAGAGTTCATAAATTTTGCTACACTGAGAGCCTGATAATTTTAAAATAACATTGGTGTTAACATTGAGATTTTTACTGTATACATTGGAACCGTGGCAAGATTTATTACCAAAAATAAACACGGGGGGTGAAAGTAACTAGTAGCTTCTGCAAACAGTTCACATGCAAGTGTGTACAGGAAGCAAGAGTGTCCAGAGACTTGGGAGTAGACATTTTATCTTCCTGGGCTGGGTGTACCCCCCGTACAGTAGTTTGGTTGGTGCAAGATGTTTTGGCCAGTTGCACAAGAATTGCACAATAATTCCATCTTTTTAACTTGTACATATGATTCTATTCTATTCTATTTTCTGTTCATCATGAGAAGTTCACTGTATGCAGTAGATTTATGACCAAAAATAAACGTGGATGGTGAAAGTAACTAGTAATTTTTACTTTGACTACTATTTAATTGAGTTAACTTGTACTTCAGTAGTTATTGTATGACTTACTGCTACTTGTGTACAATTTCAATCAAGTATCAGCACTTCTACTTGAGTAGGATATGTCACTACTCTTTACATCTCTAGTGATTTATCAGAAAGCAATTCCATCAAACTTCCTTAAACGTCAGACGGGCTGACCCACTTCCTTTTCTGTACCCATAAACAGACTGTGCCTGGAGGGGAGGCTGACCATGACATAAGGCTGCTGCAGAGCTGACTGGTCTAGCAGTGCAGTCCATCTCAACGGGACCCTTTTACCCGCCCGCCTTCCCTCAAGTCATTACAGCAGCAGCAGAGAGCAGACACAGGGAATGGATGGGTCTCATTCCAAAGCGGTGCTTCCACTTGTCTGATCGTTCAAGGTCATATCGAGCAAATCAATAGAATACACTGATGTATGGGGAAGTGGGTAACGTGTTGGGAGTAGATCAGGATTTGTGTGTGTGTGTGTGTGTGTGTGTGTGTGAGTGTGTGTGAGTGTGTGTCACTTTGATCTTGCAAAGCACAGACACACACCTGCACAGGGTCACACAGTGTAATACTGTCTCTCAGTTCCCCAGTATAACACTAGATGTCAGTGGAATGCAGGGCTGAGAGTCGTGTGTGTCTGTGCGTGTTGGAGCTCTTCATTGCCATTTCCTTTGTTTCTTTAGTCATCTTTCAATGAAATAACAGCATGCATATTTAAATCAACAGAACGTGTGCGGGCCATGTTGATGCTCCTTTACGCACACCAATGATTTCCAGGAGGGAATGTCGTTGAAAATAAGCCGAGCTGAGTGTTTGTAACACTTTGGAGATGAGTCAAATCCCTGATACCACAACACGTTACATCACATCCACATTTGGTTCACACTTTCACAACATCTTTATTAAGTGATTTTAGGGGAAATGCTTTAGAGGGTCAAACACACACAAGAGGAATGCAGTTGCTTTAATGCTGTCACAGCGACTAAGATTAAAGTTACTTCTCTCCAGTGTTTATTGCAGAACGCGTCATTGTTTTTGCCAGTGTGATGGGACACACATGCATATTTAAAAGTCATATAACATCTTTATGCATGGAACACCTCGCCCTACAACTGCTTCAAAAAATACCTTGAATGCTCCAGTGGTTTTCATAATGCTAAGTGTGTCATCAATATGAAACATTCATTCAAGGCCGTGTCTGCTGTCATATGGCGGAACATCAAAGTCCCGCAATATAGATCTACAATAGATTTCTCTGTAATCACATTACAAGCAGGGGTATATTAACCATGTTGGAGGTAAGGAATCATTAGCATTAGCATAATCAGAGGTGTAAAGAGTACTGATGTATCGTACTCAATTAGAAGTACTGTTACTTGATTGAAATTGTACTCAAGTACAAGCAAGTCATACAACATAAAATAGTCAAGTAATCAGTAAAAAGTAGCTCAATGAAATAGTATTAGTAGTACTCAAAGTAAAAGTTACTTTATAATAAATCTTGCCACGGTACCTTTGCAGACAGTAAAAATCTCATGTATAAACATAAAAAGGAAGGGACCCAATCTTGCACTCTTTTTTAGAAAAAATAAGACCAATTAATTTAATTTGAAACAAAAAAAAAATTCTCAGGCTCCGAGCTAAATTTATGAGAAATAAACAGGCATTCAATACTGTTTTGTCGCCGTGCATTACGTTTAATCTGATTGGTCGGCTATGATGTGATGCATTTGATTGATGTCTGGTCATTTCATTTTTTGTAGTTTTACAATGTCTGTTGATCATTTAAAAAAAAATAATAATAATTTACTGAGTAACATTTGGGTGCAGAAATGCAACAAATTACTTTGCTTCTTTTAAAATGTACTTAAGTACAGGTAAAATTACTGATTTAGAATTGTACTCAATAAAGGAGAAGTAACCATAAAAGTAACTCAATTACAGTAACATGAGTACTTGTGTCCATTACTTTCACCTTTGCAAATAATACCATTTATCATTGATATAATTACAATGCTCTATATTTCATTTCAAACTGACACATATCCTATAGTCAACCTCACCTTCACCACCTTACTCTCCAGGAAGTCATTACTGTACCTCTGTGTAATATTATCACATGGCTACATTCATTTTCTCTATCTAATCTAATTCATCAGTCTAATAGGTCATAATTAATTGCCCTATTATTAATCGGGTGATGTCATACCTACACGCCAGAGGGTGAAATGAACTGTCTGTCACCACAGTTTGTGTGTGTGCGTGTGTGTGAAGCTAGAAGTGGCGTTCATCATCTGAGTGACTGTCTGACACAGACGCTCAGTGGTGTCAAAAGCCCATCAGAATCAGCCATCCACACATCAAATTTATCTCTGTTCACTGTGACCGTGTGATTACCGCTGCTTACCTCGGGTCAAAAGGTTCAAACATCACTGAGGAGGATATTACTGCTCGGCAGGACATGAATATTTTACCGTCTCACTCTGGCAAGGCGATCTCTTTGGCTAAGTTGTGCAAGAGGAGATGATGATTAGCCTCAAAGACAGGGCTAACGACTCGGGATGGATTCGATTGGAAGGCCGTTGTAGACGGCGATGACATGAAGTGAACAGACTCATTTGTGTACAGAAGTCAGGAGGGTGAGAGGCAGTGGATAATAAGGACAGTGGACTTGATTTAGCACTGTGGTTCCTAGTAGAATTAAAAGCCCACTTTTTTTGTCAACATAGGGCAGTTTCACTAAAGGTTTTAGTATTAAAATAGGTGCAAGCGTCATCTAACGTGCTGATAAAGGGTACAAACCAGTGAAAGCTGGCCAATAGAGGGCGTTAGGCCCACCACTCACTAAATTAGTTTGGGTAAGACATGAAAAAATGGTAAAAATCAATAATGAATTAAAAATATTATGAAACAAATTTATATTTATATTTAAATAATCAGAATAAATATAATATAGATAATGATTATGAGTAAAGTTGTTTCGTTCATCTGTGTCTGACTGGTGATGTGTTTCCGTTTTAGCGCGCACTAATCTTTACCATCCACTCTCGTAAAAAGTTGCACATGCGCAGTAATTCCTCTTCAATACAAATCAATGAGCAGTTTTGTCTGTAGTGGTAGCATTTCAGAGCATGGTGGAGGCCGCAAGACGTTTCATGTTAATATTAACCCAACCACTAGGAACCAGTGTATCATAGTGTATCGTGTTTTTCCTGCAGTCTGTGCTTTCTCCTCGCCCTCCATGGGCTCTCTTTTCTGTTTCAGGTGTCTTGATGTTGGAGCTGGCGTTGTTGACCGATGGTTCGCAACTCAACTAGGCCGGGACACTCGGATGGACTATCTTTCTATCCTATCCTGTTTTCCTTTCTGTTCACTATCCCCAATCAATCGAAGCAGATGGCTACCACCTCTGAACCTGGTTCCGGAGGAGATTTTTTAGTATAAAATAGAGGGAGTTTTTTCTTCCCACTGTCGCTAAATGCTTGTTCATGTGGATGTTGGGTTATTTTTCTTACAATGGACTTTATATTTTGTTAAGCACACTGAGATGACTTTGTTGTAATTTGCGCTAACTAAATAAAGTTGAGTTGAGTTGAGTACAGTCTGTGGCTGCACAGAGTTGAATGCAGCCACTCAGTTACACTGTCATGGGAGGGGCTAACGTCCAAGTGGTCCGTCATAAAGTGACTGATTGACAGGTGAAGCCGTGGGACGATAGAAGGAAAAGCAAAATTGAGAAAGAGAAATTGAATAATTTTGCTGACTTTCAAGAGTCAGGATCAGACCCAGCATGGATAAAGACAGCTATGACCCACTTAAAGCACTTTTCAGAAAAGGCAAAGAAACATGAACAAACTAGAAACAGACTACATTTTCTAATCTTGAATATGTCCATGTTTTGTAAACTAGATCTTAAAATACATTTTTGTCAGGTCTTTAATTATGTATGTTCATTTACCACTTCCTTTGTCACCCCCGTTTTTATTTAATTACTTGCTAAACTAACAAAAAAAAAAAAATCTAAAAAACAAAAACAAACAAAAAAAATCTGAAAAACAAAATAAAAAATACTAAACAAATTAAATTTCAAGAAGTATAATAACCCTGACACACACTCACTCCTTTGTATATATACTACATTTGTTCTTGCTTGTTTATAGGTTCTGTGGCAATACATTTGGTTATTAAAACAATTCTGTGACTGCAATTTCCCTTATTTGTTCAAAGCTGCACAAACCCTGTTTTTGGTGTATGTCTATTTTTGAGTTATAGCCCCCCCTGCAGAAAAATGCACCAGCCGCCACTGGTACAAACCAAAGGGTATCAGGACTCACAATGCACCCACAATCCATTTAGCGTGTTTCCCTCTGATGAATATGTAGTGGAGGCATATTTCATAAGGAGTGCAAAAAAAGGGAGGGGCAAATGCAAATAAAGTAATGCAGTTGACGCAATGCAATTCATCAAATCTGGAACAGTTTGCGGTCACTGTTTCTGCGCCGAAAATAGTACGACATGCGTACAATGCACAAACTGTACAATGTAAATGTCTACAGTAGTCCGTATCCATTTGAAAAAAGATCGGAACATTTTTTGTTCTATCTCTTATCATTAGTGAAATTTCAAAAATGGATATCTCACATCGTAATTGATCGATCTTTATATTGTGGATGATCATGGTACCATAATCTGAGTCCAGTGAGGTGTAGATTGTGCTTGTGTCACCATTTGACCATGAGATCGTGGTTGCCTTTTGAATTCATTTGTTCAAAAATTTTGACTCTTTCTTGGCCTCCTTTGCTGCCTCCTTCCTTCACGCCTGGAGCTGCTGTGCGTAAAGCTGACAGTTAACACCTGCCAAGGGATGTAAATTGACAAGAATTTAGCGATTTCAATTCCATTATTGATAATGCTTATCGATTTGATTCCTTATCGATTCTCTTATCGATTCGATTTCTTACCGATTCTCTTATCAATTCTCAAGATATTTCTCAGCTAAAGATGACACCATTGGCAATGTGTCCCTCTTCATCCACCACCAGAGGGTGGCGCTGTCTTTGGTTGGGATGGAAGGAAGGCTTTAATATAGTTGGACTTCTTGATCCACTCTTTGGACAACGTAGGGCCCTATAAAATCCATGTTAACAGAATCACGGACAGAATCGTCCAATGAAAACGGAATTCACTGTTGAACGCGGAAATGGCTAGAAACGCTGTCACCGGAATGTTTTTTTTATTAAAAAATGTTTCCGGGGACTGCTGATTAGGTGCACCGCCCGCCCCCATCCCGTCTTGGCTGCTTCAAACACCGCCTACACCACCCAAAACACCGTCTAAACTGACAAAAAACTATGCAAATCATCAGACTCCTAAATACGGAGCCACCAGTGCCCGTTTAACTTTACGGTGTCTGTTTCTTGGAGCGGCGCTCCGTAAAAACATGTTACGTCATCACATATTTGCGACGTAAGAGGAACCGATAAGCGGAATTGACAGGCAAGCAAACAAACGATTCCTAGGAATTGGATTACTGGAAACCGGTTCTCAGAAAGAACCAGTTTTTGATTCCCATCCCTACACCTGCCTGTCAAAGCCAAATGTGTTTTACTACTAAAATGGAAACTTTGTTACTGAATATATTAAAACTTTACCAAATCATTCAGGAATATTGTTTTACATCTGTGAACATCACCTGGTAGGTGAGGCTTTGCTTGGACGCCGCAGGCCATTACTGACATCTGCCGCAGCACCACAGGTAGAATTACTGTGCCGCTGAAACATTTGTGTCTGTCATCTGCTCCGGACCCTGCCTGCAATGTAAAACACCTTCTACACCCTTTAGCCAAGTCAGTTTTCTAATCCCTTACAGGCAGTAGTCAAGTTGAGAAAGAACTCAACCAAAAATTAAAAACAAGGGTGGATGGTGGATTTTATTGTTTCGGACTGATAGTTTGTGCAGATGACAGTGAACATGGTGGAAACCAACTGTGTACAACTAACATTAGCCTATTGAGAAGTCTAACCCTAACGCAAACCTAACATCATTATCTGTCTTGTTATGATCTTTATGTCCAGATATTTCATCTTTGGTGACATCATGGTAGATTTATAAAACTTTGACTGATATTTCCAACTTCTAACTTACCTAAAATGTTACTTTTTGAGACTTTTGAGAGATCTAATGCCACACACATACAGACACACACATATACACACACCAATGCACATTATTACCACCCTGCCAGGGTTGGCACTGAATCATTGTCAACCATCTGCCCCTTTGTTTTAAGCCACATCTCAACCTTCAGTGCAATTGTGTGTGTGTGTGTGTTCATGTGTCAATGAATTTCTCTAAGTTTATTTTGTGTTATCATTGGTGTGCATGCATGCTTGTAGATCCAGTGTGTGTCCCAGCTGCCAAATGTCCATTTGGTTGGGGGAGTTGTTGCCAAGGTGAAGCGGAGGTCAATTTTACACAGTTGAATCACTGAACAACTCCGAGCAGAGCCGTATCCAAGGCTGGCTGAGCAGCGCCCGACACAATGTCATCATCTGGCTCCCAAAAAAATCTCAGTCAGGATTGTGCTGATAAATGTGTATGAGTAAAGATTCCTGCCATGTGCTTTGTAATTGACTCAGCTCTTTAAATGCCCTGTCTCTCAGTCACAGTTCAAATGGTATGAAAGACATTTCCCTGTCTCTTTTTGCACTGAGTCTGTGGTCAAGGCTATTCCCCCCCCACGCCTTTTTTTTTTTTAACCGCCCCCCTTCTCTTTTACTCCACTGTGGGGGCCAAAGATGCCCCGTCCCCACTGAGCGTTTTCGCTTTCATCCTTGGATGTGATCAATAATGAATGGAACTCCCACAGCCTGACAGGCAGGGATTGCATGGAAAAAAAACTTGGAAAAGCATCCACAATTCTGCCAGGCCTGGAGCGCCAAGCCAGAGACGGGGCCGCTCCTGGCCCCCAATTAGCACCAACATTTTATAGCCACTCGCTGGGCGCAACTGTTTGGAGGCATGCTCAAAGACACACACAGACACGCACACACACACAAATACACTGACAGACACCTCAGGAGAGTGGCTGACCCACTCCCCTAACCACTTTATTGATCTGTGGGCCAAAGATGTGAAAGCCTATTGAGGTCATCATTAATGATTCATCATATCCAGAAAATGTCAAATGTGGCTTGGGAGCGTAAACATGAATGCGTCAGATGTTATGGACTCATAAACATGTAGGCACTTTGAAGAAATCCTCTATGCATCCATATGAATCATACATGTGAGAAGAGAGGATAGTGAGTAGAGAGATGGCTATCAGAAAGGGTGATGCAACCATTTCATTGCAATTTGTTCTGCTGCTGTCACTCAGTTTTCTCAGAACTCCCATAGAGAGCTATGTGTTGTTCTGAATAATCATCGGCTTGGCCCAGTATTTGTCTTCTCGTCTTTGCCTTCAGCGCTGAGCTGAGTTGTCAGCAAGCCTATAGTATTAAAAACAACTTACATGAAAAAGTACCAGTTCTTTGCTCATTTCAAGCTTTTAGTTCAGGCGATGGTCCTTTGATAAATATTCTAGCATGCTCACGCACACACACATATCCACTGACAATTTTATATACTCCATAAGTATATACAATGCATTAGATATTCCACTGAGATGCACACACATGCATGCGATCCCAGAGGGACAGATCGAATGGAGGCAGCCACACACTCTGAACCATGCGATCGCTGTAGGTTTTCAGTTTTTTTTTGTCATCCTATAGAAACGAATAGCAAATAAATTTGCAACTCAACCAATCATGTGAGTGTGAAAATTCTCATCAGTTCTGGAAGTAACATGATGATTGCAGGAGTTCTTGTAATTCAGGGATTTTACTTTTGGCTCAAGCACAAAGGTTTATTCAACAAGTTCTGATGAACTACGACCGGGCCGACGGAACGTCTCCGCGCCGAATAGCAAGTACCATGTTCCCGAGAATTCAGTAAAATGACTCGGTTCTACCGAATAAAACAAATTAAATTGTGTGACAAAAAATTGTAATCTACGTTATTGCCTTTGAAACAATATATCACATGACTATGTTCTGATATATTTAGAAATTACCCCTCTCCACCTCAAAAAGGTCTTGACATTTTCTCATAGAATATCCATGTCAGATTACAGCCCGATTCAACTAGCATTAACGCAGGAGTAGTCATTTGAAACCACATATAGAAAATATTACATAACATTTTGAGAAATAATGGGAATTGTATTGGAGAGTTTATTGAATCTTTAATTAATAATAATGATGCATTAATTTATAATAATATTTTAGTTCAAATCCTAAAACCTATTTGACAACCTGTTAGAGGTAAACTACATTTTTATAATCACAGCTGCCCAGTGACGTGCAGTTAGGGTAGGGTGAATTGATATTTTGATTATTGGTTTTAATTATAATATAATTATAATTTATTTTTCAATGTCCGATAGCCTACAGTACCTATAAGTTTGAAAGTGTCTGCATTTTGTGCTTTTCATAGCCCAAATGACTCAACACCGGTATTTCCTGGTACGGCAGAGATGCAGCACAAGTCTCACTCCGCTGTATGACAGGAGGAGGCCACACCCTCTCCCGAAGGCACACTGCTGCTCTGCCTTGGGCCCCATAGCCTGTGTTTATATGTGTTTGCGCATGCGCAGTCAGCTCCCCAATATGAAAACCATTTACGTAAAATGGCAGATTGATTTGGACGTAACCGTGCTATGCTAAATGCTATACGTACGTTCACAGTGCATTAGTAAATTGATACAGCATGGCTGCTGTTACATTTTCTAGCTAGAAGCGGGATAACACTCTCAGTTAGGATGACAGCGCTAGAGACGATAAAGAAACTTTCATTTGAGGAAAAACGACAGCTTTTAAAAGATGGGAGACCAATACCTGAGTTACCAGACCTTCAGCAAAGGTAAGGTCAGAAAATTGTTTGTACTTTCCACAGTGAATGGTACAAAAGGAAGGATTGGCTTTGTGGATGCTCCTCACTGAGGTTGTTCTGAGTTGTTGTTGTTGTCATTTTCTCTGTGTTTCTGTGTTTTCAACACAAAGAACGGATGCGCTGCTGTGTCATGAGAGTATGGAGGCTGCTATTGTTTAAGTTTCTTTAATTGTGTTTTATGATCTTGATTTTTTGTTTTATTAACACTTGCCAGCCAAAACATATGAAAATGTCACTGGTGTCGACATTGGTGGTCTCGATTTGCAATGCCCTGCCTATCCAGCCCGAGAGCTCACGTCACGTCACTGCAGCTGACCCCCCAAGGCAGTCTGAAGTGAAGTGGCTAACAATCTGCACAAATTGTCCCTTTGACAACCACCAGGTTTGATTGATGTAGTACAAGGACCAGTGTGGGTAAAGTGTCTTAATTAATGATATTTACTATTTCAACCCTTGAGTGTTGGATCATCTGTTTTGACCAAACACATCTCATTTGAGAAGAGAAGGCTATACTTCTCATGGCTCCCAGTTGCATACTTAGAGGCAGCAGTAGCACTCGTGATGCCAGTCCATTTTTATTGATGACCAAAATCACAAAATAATAAGAAAGCACTCAGAGAGCACAGACCCTCACCACGCCATAGCAGTCTCTCATGTGGCATTGTCACCTAAATGTTACAAAGATATTGATTAAAATCCGATTATCCATAACGATGGTTTGGTGGGGTGATAGAGGAACCCACCTACATGTCTGAGTCAAATGCCATGAACATCAGTCATTCTGAACCTAGATATGAATCTTTGATATTTCGCCAATAATGAGAGACAGCGATATTTAGATTTTTCTTAAAAACTGATTCAGATTTGGGATATTGATTTGGGTCGTCCCTGAAATTGAATTACTTGTTCTTTATTCCATTTCGAATATTTTCTGAAACTTTCATCACAGTCTGTCCATTCGTTTTTGAGTTGGAATTTTTACAGACAAATAAATAAGGCAGTGGCTATCCGTATGGTTGCCGTATCGATATACCGTCATTCTATCCATACGCAGCACCCCTATTTGGCCAGTTTAGGTCACGTGATAGGCCAGTCATTGGCCAGTTTAGGTCATGTGATAGGTCAGTCATTGGCCAGTTTAGGTCATGTGATAGGTCAGTCATTGGCCAGTTTAGGTCATGTGATAGGTCAGTCATTGGCCAGTTTAGGTCATGCGATAGGTCAGTCATTGGCCAGTTTAGGTCGCGTGACTAAGACTAAACCTTACCCTAACCCTAACCCTAAGACACTACGTACTTGTACTTCGGTAACGTGGTGAGTGGTGGGGCGGCGGCCTAGCGCCTTCTATTCGCCAGCTGCCACTGACATGCACTCTGCTCCCTCAGGAGGTCAAACATTCAAATAAATAAAAGACAATAAAAAACATTTATGAAGAGGATCAGTTTAAATTGAATTACATTTGATCACACAATGTGCAGAGACTCAGTGCAGGCTTCACTTTTATTCCATCTCATGGACATTCTCTCATTGGCACTTCATAGTGCAAGCTCTCATTAAACAACGGTCATATCTCCGACTGAACAATGACTTCATGTCTCTGCAGTTAATTATCTGTCTGATCCATACCATAAAGAAGAATGAATGAACAGCTCTGTGTTCCATGCACGGGCAGCACAAATGTTCTTCTCACATAGGCTGTCGCAGGCACAGGACGGAGCTATTAGTCCAATGTAATGAGTTTACATTATGAACATAAAGCAGCACACACATAGAGCTCTCTGCAACATTGTTCCTGAGTGTCTTTATTTTAACTCTTGGACTAATTTGGAACGTTAACTGGAACGAGTGTCTTCGACCTGTTTTTTGTGAAACTTACACATGAGTACTGTGCAGTCATGTACAGCACAACTGAATGGTATATAAATCCCAAGTGGCTATTGGTTTTAGGGTGATCTCCGGTGCCTGATCTAATGCTTGTAGAGTATATTGGGCTGAAATGCTATAATGACCCCAGCTGTAATGCAGTGTATGTGCTTTTCCTGCATCGCCGCCTTTAAACACCTCTGCCATCATCCAGCAGCGCTGCTGTTTATTTAAATGGATTTGGCCTGCTTAGGTTGTAAAGAGAGAGGGCATAAAGCACCGAGAGCGAGTGAATTACCAGCAATAAAGCTGTGAGCTTTGCCCGTTGATGTCGCTGAGCCTAGGTGGGCCAAACTAGGCCTCACAGGACCACCAAATCCCCAAGCTTGCCTCTAACAACAGCCTGAATTCCTGCTAATTGTCTCTTCTTGTCATCCCTGTTTACTCAAGCCTCACCACTCTCTCTGCCATAATGGATTCAGGGTGCTGACAAGCCATGTTTGATTGATTTCTCTCCCTGTCCACTCAGTGGAAGGACTCCTGGCTGCGTGCCAGCTGTACAGTGGGCCAGTCCCTGGTGTGTGCATGTATGTGGATTTGTGTGTGTCTGCCGATGTGTGCGTGCACAGATGGAGCCAATATAGCATAACCGCCACGCTCCAACTCTACAGTGGGATACTGCGGTGTACGAAGCTGTGCCCGGAGGGTGTCATTAACATTTAGAAACAGCCCCAGCATCAGTCACATTGTCTCTGCTTAGGTGTGTTTAACCTTTCTATACGGAAAATACAGCAGCCAGAACAGAGGGAATTTTACACAGAAATATAGCTGATAGAGTGGTGAGTGGCATTAGAAATATAAAATGAAGTTTTACCAAGGCCAAACAAATACGTACAAATTTGGGGTGTGTTGATTAGGTTCAGGGTCAGGTTACTTTATTTGTTCCCGTAGATAGATTGTCTTTGCAGTAAGGTGACTAATTTTTACACACAAAACACAAGAAAGTAACAAGCAAACCATACATTGATTACAATACCTTTGGTTTCATAAATAGAGGATTAAAAGCATAGTCGAAGTTTGAGATTTTTACCAGAGTGGGCAAAAGAGGAAATAGAATGAAATATATAGACAGCCAACCACAATGTGTGTAATATGTTCAACAATGCAAAATGATTAGTAATATAATTGATAATGTTGACTTCAAAAATGGGCATCAATGCATCATTTAATGTTGTAAATTCATGATAAAAATGAAGCTGCTTTCTGCTGCAGTACCATGCATGAAATACTGGGCGCAGTGTTGCCTTACCAATTACATTGTGAAGAAGAATTGCGCTACAGAAGAAGAACCAACCTAAAGTCTGAAAAGTTTGGGACTCATTCACTGAAAACTTATACTAGTATTTTTAAATGAACAGCAGATTAACACAGTCACTGTGTTTTATGACACTTAAAATATTTTTATATTATGTGCATTATATTTGTATTCTTTTGAATTAATTTGGTAGGGCTGGGATAAACGATTATTTTTTAAACGATTAATCTTGTGATATTTTTTCGATGCATTGATTAATCTAACAATTCATTTTTCCAGTTCGATTTGATTCGACCCGATTCGATTATCGATTATCTCCCCATTAATTGACTAAAAGTAATTAATGCATGTTGATTTACATATCTAAAATGAAAATGTGTGCGTGAGTGTGTGCGTGCCGCTGCTGCCATTGGTGTCACGGTGGGTGTTTCCTCTTTGTCCCATCGACGCCCTGCCGTCCAATCACACCCAGGATAAAGGACGAGAGTCACGGGGAACAGCTACCTTTGTCAAACGAGTGTGTGCCTTTACTGCCTTGCACTTTTGAAACTAGGAGGAGCCACTCGCGTTATTTATTCTCCGGCGCCGCCATCTTTGTTTTGGTCGGACGATGCATCGGCTTGCATATTTTGCATCAACATATTTTTTGCGTCGTGCCGGCCATAGAATTTCAGGTTACCTTATTTGTACCCGTAGGTAGATTTTCTTTGTAGTAAGGTGACAGTCCTTTTTACACACTAAACACAAGAATGTAGCTGGGTTTTCATTACAGATTTTTGCAAAATGAAAGCAATATCTCTAAATGATGACAAAAAATAATTGCGCTTTGAACGTATTTCCATTGAATGTTGTTTTGGGCATGAACCTTGCTGCTCACGTGAAATCTCATCCCGCAAGACTTTGGCGTAGGGATGAGATTTCCGTGTTCCTTTGTTGTTTCATGTCTAATGTGGCAATAATAATTATATAACAATAATATGACGCTAAAAAATATTCCGATCTCCTTTGCTGTCTACATGTACCACATCATCTTTACTAAGAGAGAAGTGGTCATGTGACCAGTTAAGTCACGTCCTGTGATGTGTAGTTGCGGAAAAATTGTTTCCATAGCACTTTTGCGACACATTTCAATATCGTAATGTATGAAATACCTCCTTCCCATTACCAGTTTTTGTTGCACAATTTAGAAAGTAAAGAGCAAAATGAATACCTCATGTGCAAAAACAACACGTTGAGAAATCAGAAAAAAATCAAATTGCCCTTAGGTTGTCAGGGGCAACAATAGCTCTCCGTAATCCTAAGAAACTCAGTTTAAACTGTAGCCAACCCAAAATCAGAACAAAGGGCAACAGCACACACACCAAGCCATTATGTTTAAAGAGGGAAATGTCGAGAACTCCACAAACTCAGCCTTTTTCCAGTCCTTTGCTCTATATGAGGTTAGCTAACAATGACTAAATCATCAGCATATTTTATGAAAGAAAATCAGTCATACAGTTATGATTTACGTCACAAAAGTGTGAAAGCCATCGTTCAGACATTTTCTCTAGGTTCTGGTAAGCTCCATTCTGTGATGTTAGAGCTCATGTATGGGTGTAACCAGGCTGAGTACCGGAGATCTCAAAACGGACGAGCAGGGCTGTCATCTCCCAATCACCTCAGTTAAAATGATAAATTCGAGCCTTCATGATCAGGTCAATTGAAGTTCACCACTCTGGAGTTAAACTTGCATCGTGCTTCCCCTCTAGTCAGGTACTGACAGATGATGAGGGGTCTGCTGAAGGATTGGCAGGAATCCAATGAGCACATTGGGAAATATGGTGGAATTATGTTTAACATCCTCAAGTTATGGTTGGATGTATGTCAGTGTGATTATCATATTGTCAGAAGTGAAACCATTGTAAAGGACAAAGAGTAGTGCCTGGTGCCTTGAGCTGAAAGTTTTTTGAAGGCCAACTTATCTCAGTTTGTTGCTTACACAGCTGCAATGTTTAAAGAAGGAAAAATGTATATTATTGACTTTTTCAAAACAGTTTAAAAATATCATTTTTATTACAATTAACACCTTGAATTGCACATTTTTATTTTCTCATGTCTTGAATTATTTGGGGGAGTGTAGCTCGCTCTAATCAGAGGACGTAACTTCTCGTGAAGTGAAAAAAAAAAAACTAATGTGAGGCTGAATGAAGGAAAAGCTATTCTCATTATCACTGAATAACTAAACAATCCCTCACCCGCTAATAATGGAGCGAGAATGTCGAAGTTGTTAACGTGTCTCTGCACAGATGTTGTGTCAAATCATTAAATTCTATATGACGCCTGATATCCAGTAAATCCTCCGTGTGTTGTTGCTTCCTTTAAGCTACCTTTCAGCTTAGCTCAGAATTCAAGAAAAAAATAACCTCCAGTACAATTTGATCCTGTGTAGCATATTATCATGGTTCAACATACCAAAAGTGTTTGCGTTAAATATGTAAAGCGTAGCAGCAACTACACATTGTTAGCCAAAGCCTGAAAATATAACAGAGTGAAAGTGTTTAGAACCTTAAAATAAGCATCACACTTAAGACGCTCAACAAATAGCACAACATACGTATGTGGCATATGAGCTAATCCCAGTCAGCAAATGGTAAATTATGAAGCATGGTTAAATAAAAGCAGGGTATTAGCCATAGCTGTCATCTTATACTGATTGATCGATCACACCAGTGTTAACATGTAGGTTGAAAAACTGAGTGTGGGAAGCAGAGAGCGCATGCTGTACGGCTGTGTGTGTCAGATTGTTGGGGGACGTGTATAACACCCATTACCAAAGAGGTAAATCATTTTATGAGGTAAGATTAGGTTACAAGTGAAATGCTGCTCGAACTGCTCAACACCTTGGCTTCAGAGAAAGATATGTATATCATTTTGTAATCAGGAGCTAATCCATCCACGTGTATGAATAAAAAGGGTATTTAGCTTTGAAATGTCAGGAGGGATTTCTGTCTTGAACTCACGACAAAGGTAAAGAAATGGTTTATATGACGTGTAAAGAAAAAGCCCCACCATGAGTTCAATGAATCTTCCATTGAAGGCATTTGGAGGATGAAGATGGTGGAATTATCAAGAAAGGATTTTTGCCAACTACTGTAAAATCACACAAAGATTGGGGGTTTGCAAAATTACAATAATTAAGTTGACTTGTAACCACTTCATTTAAAAGTATTCATTCAGTCGATGGAGCAAGAGATTTGCCCCATAGATTAAGTAATGGATCCATCAGGGCCAGCAAGGCCTTATCTTATCATCAGAATTACATGGATATATTTTAAATTGCTCCTCGAAGTGTATTCTCTTCTTCAATAGTTTTCCTCTTTACTGAGCTGCTGCCAGTCTCCAGTGGGGATTCTGGGCAATGGCCTTTCTGTTAGAGCTTTTATCCAATCATATTTCAAACATCATAGTCCAAGAAATCTGCCCTCAGGCCTTCAGAATCAACAATGTGGTCACCTGTAGCTTATAGTGAATGGAAACATTTTGTGTCAATCAATCTGAACGAGCTAATTCATGAAGATTTACAAGCTTTTCGAATTCACAATGGCTAAAGGAATAAAAGAGATGTCATTGGTCACAGATATTCTCACAACGCTTTATTCTCAGTTGCACTTTTCAAGCGAATCTAGAAGAGAAGAGAAGAGAAGAGAAGCCTGAAGCTGGCAAACTTGATTTAGCCCCATAAAGTGTCAATTTCCCACCTCCAGGCCACTGCATATGATTGGTAGCTTCAGCCTGATATATGCTTCTGCGTCAGGTTGACGCCGTAGCCGCACGTAGCTCTCTACGTCAACAACAACATGCCCAGGTTTCATTGCACTTCTTTGTGCAGTTACAATGTCTCCTGCAGTGGAAAAGTCTTTCCTGGTTAAATAAAGTAAAAAAAAAAAAAAATAGATTTCAATAGAAAAATTTTAAAAAAAATCAATATGGATGCATTCTGAATCGATCCGAGAATCGCGCGACGTAAAATTTCTTTTCAACAACCCTAGTAAGTAATAATGCTGAAATAAATTGCATTTTAAGATGCTTTAAAAACATAAAACATTGTTTTTCTGTGACCGGAAGATAAACAAAAGCTTTTTCATACTCCTCTGTAACCACACACAACCCCTTAACCATATGGCGGCCAATCGCATAGCGATGCGTTCCCTCGACGCATAAGTATTTTTTTTATTTATTTATTTATTCAGTTTATTTCCGACATGGTTACATTCACTTTTTTTTCTTTTTTTTTTTTACATTTTTTGTACATGCCGAAAAAGGAGACGAGAGAAGCAGTTTGCTTATCCGGGTCCCGTCCCCTGTTTTACCATCGCAGATTTACATGGGTTTACATGTCTCTCTGGTCAAAACATTCTTGATTTCTTCTGAACGTCCATCTGTAGTCAGTGTTGTCCTCTCTATCTTTGTTTGTGTTGGCCTTGTTCCCTGCCAGACGTTGTTAGCTGGCAGTACAGTTGGTCAACCTTTGCATTACGTCGACGCTGTGCCCACGGCGTAGGTTCTGACGCAGAAGCATATATCAGGCTTTATGAGGAGCTATTGGTGGGAATGCCTGTGATTTGCAAGTTCAGAGGTTGTGTAAATTTGAGCTGTCCGGCCAATGAAGCAGGGTGACACCAAACCATGATATCATTGAACGAGAGAAGGGCTGGTTCGAGGCTATTAATGTTTCCACTGTGCACATCTTGGCAGCTCAAAGTGCACCAAGGGCCCAGCAGGAGATTTCCGTGCTCATTTGCCAGGAATACAACGGAACAGAGCGACTCACAGCCTTGGCCTACGGGGCCGAAGAGAAGGACTTATTGTTGGAATTAAAAGTCATTGCAGTCTTTCTGCACAAAAACAGGATAATGGATTCTGTCTCTAAATAATCAGCATCCATGGTGCGTGTGATGTATTTTATTTATTCATTTATTTTTTCATGTTATGTTTTTATGTAGGCTATAGTTGTACTTGTTGTCTTAACCAAGTTTCTTGAGTTAGTCTTCGTCACTTTCCTTTACAAATTCAATTCTTGTAATCATGGTGTTATTGTGAAGTTGAGGCTAAAAAAGCCTTAATTAAAGGGTTCATTTGACAAGTTGTGCACATTTATGGAACCTACAACAGCACTTTTTAAACTATCGACTCAGAAGGTTAGAGTGACACCCATTAAGCCAAATTACACCATCGTTTGGCAAACCAGGTGAGAAAATTATGCAGAACTTCCCCGATATGTTCAGTGTTTTGGATCTATTTTTGGTCATAAAGTGTTCCAAAGTTCATAAAATACCTTAATTTATATCACTGAAGGTCTCTTACGTCAAATAAATCCATATAATGAAGTTTGTTTGGAATTCGGGTTGCATGTTTCAAGAAATGATAGAAAAACTGGAAATTGCATTTTTTATGGTTTTCAGCAAACGAGGGGTTAATTTGACATGTTGAAGCTGCACCTACGACATCATTTTTCAGAAGTTAAACATCCTCACGGTCAAAATGATACCAATTTCAACTTGTTATACCTCTGGTTGGGGTACCATCAAAATTTCCTGGGCCTGGCCACTGCACAATAGTCGGATGACTCCCCACTAAATGCCCAGGTACTAAATCCACCACTGTTGGACTTTCTACAACGGGTGCAGGTTTGTTATAGGAAGCACCCTGAAAAGAAATGGTTTAAGACATGATAGAAAAAGTATTTCAGAAGCTTAGCCATAATTACAACAACTCAACTGATCTCCACCAAAAAACTAACTATAAAATGTGACATGGCTGGAGGCAAAAACAGGAAATGCCACGGGCTAAAGCACACACACACACACATATATATATATATATATATAAACACTTGATGATGCAAGCGAGACTTGACAGCATGGCTCAACGGCGGCCATCTTACCTCAGACAACTGACGTCCTGACATTTTGACGCGCTCTACAGTAGCTGTTGGAAGGTGATCAGCTTAAACAAATATACCCATAACTCGATGAAATATTGACAGATTTACAAATGGTTTGCCTTATTATACGTAGGTGTGACATAGGATGGATGTGCATGTTGAAATTGCCGTTTGAAAATTGGTTGAAAATTGAGCATGTTAGGGTTATTTAAATAGTACATGCACCATTGACATCGATGTAATGAGCGGGGTCAGCTGTCTGAGGTAAGATGGCCGCAACGTTGCTAGGTCACTCTAACAGCGTGGGTAAGTCATCTGATGGTTATATACAGTATATCTATGGTGGTTTGCCTCCAGGCTAAGCCCCGCCCAACAAAACTATCAGAGGGTCTATTCTAGCACACAATTCTAATATGGTTTGTTTAAAGTTTGGTTTTGCATTCAATTCCCTTTAAAGGTGGTTGTAATGCTAATAGAAGTCTCGCTCTACATGGAACAAAATGATGTTCCTTCTCCCATAGGAGGACTCAATGAGTCACAAAACAAAGCTCCATGTTTATTGTTTAATTCATGTCTGACTCTGCCTGCGTTAGGTCGTAAATGTTGAGTTATTTGTGAATGAAGAAGATTTGAGTAAAAATATGCCTTAACCCTGAATGACAGAGGGAGGAGTAAGCCACCTGGGAGGAACTGAAAGCTGTGCCACTACTGCTCAGCATTAGGCGGAGACGGCTAACATGGTTCAGCCATCTGGCTAGTGTGATCACAGACCGTATGTGTTGCCTAATAGTGAGATATTTTTCTGCTGGCTGAGGAATGGTTCAGGGTCCTTTGGAAGTTCCAAGAGTCTCCAATAACTGAGCTTTGTCCATTTTTCTATTGCCAAATTGTTGACTACGTGTATGTGCATGATGAAGCATATACTAAATCAGTGCTTCTAAAATGGGGGTACGCAATGGCACTGCAGGGGGTACAGAGAGAGAGAGAGAGAGAGAGACAGAGAGAGAAAGAGAGAGAGAGAAAGTGGAGAGAATGGAAAATTAACAAATAAATTGATTCCGGCACCATTAAATCAGTTTATTTCAACTTTGGGGATGGGGTCACCTGGAGTTTTAATGTGGTCGCCTGATATATTAAAAAAATTAAGATATATTTTTGAATTTTTTAAATTCTTCTTTTTTTTAAAAAAAAAAGAAAAAAAAACACAATCTCATGTTTCTATACTTTCTCTTTGTGAAATATAAATCTAGTTAAACTGAAATGCAGTAATAATAATAATAATAATAATAATAATAATAATAATAATAATAATAATAATAATAATAATAATAATAATAATGAAAATATTGGAGCTTAAACGTGATCATAAACTAATTCTAGAAAAAAAATAGTCTTTGGGGTCGGCAGAAATTGTTGATATCAAAATGGAGTCATGAGCCAAAAAAATTACTGTTTCTTTCCACTTATTTACAAAATTAGATTCTTTAAAATGTGTGTGATCATTCGTTCATTCCATCATTATGCTCTATAGGGGTTTTAAATAGTTTTCTGAGCAAAATGTTGTAGTCGGACAAAGGGGGTACTTGGATTCAGAAATAAGAGAAATGGGGTACTTGAGCCAAAAAAGTTCGAGAACCACTGTTATAAATGATAAAAAAGATAGTGGGGTTTTCTGCATCCATATATAATGTTAGAAAAAATAAATTCCAGTAGATCACTCATGACAGTCTAAGAATATTACATTCCCTATTGCGGATTAACAATTCAACATGTAGGAAAAAAAAGGTAAAACCAAAAAAGATTAAAAACACAGACCTAAGCATTGAATTGTTGTAAAGACGCTCAGTGTGAACAGACAGGATCCTGTTGTACCACGTCACACCCTTCATAGTTGGCCACATATTTCTAGAAATGCTCGACTGGTATAAAATTATACAAGCATCGGATTACGACTGTTGCAGGGAACAGCTAATTAGCTGTAATACTTTACCCAGTCAGCCTAATAACAGCTGAAAACAAATAGACACGGGTCTGCTGTTGAAGGACAATTCATTACAAAGGGGAGATGTAGAAACTTGCCAGTCTTCTCATTGTGTTCTCAGGGCTTTGATGAAGTGCCAGCATTGTAAATCAGATGTGTCTCTAGCAGTCCGTCAAAAGGAAATGAATTGATTCGATCGAATTCAATCTGATGCAATAGGGAGAAGATCATTTGTGTCTGACACATGGTGCAAACCAAACAAAACAAAAAGAGAGAAACACACTGTATGTGTATAGAATACATCAACAATCTACTTTGTTTGGCCATTAAGTGATGCCTTGAATGTTCTTGCTTAATTAGATACATACTTTATACGATGTATTGTAATTAAAACCAATAGACATCATATACGTAGATGCAGGGGTGGACTGGAACAAAAATTGTCTTGATTTTAATCATCATTCCCCTAGAAAACCTATTCACTTACCAGTATTTCCTTTGGCCATTTTGTAACTTCCTTTGTTCCATTTTCACCCCTTTTGACACTTTTTTTCAGGCTTTAGCTACCTTTTGCCAATAAAAATCCCTTTTTTCATGTTTATTGTCAAATTTTGCAAGTCATTTTTGACACTTTTATTAAATTTTTGTTCTTTTTCATCCAAATAAGCTAACATTTCTACAATAAATACCACTTGTTTCCTTTTTTCCCCGACATTTTGCCTCTTTTTGTTCCACGTTTGCCCTTTTTCACAATTATTTGCCACCTTTTGCCCATTAAAGCAATGCCTATCTCTAGCTCCTAATCTGCAACAAGTGGGGGTACACCCTGGACAGGGAACCAGTCCATTGCAGGGCAAGACACACACAGAACATTGTAAATTGTAGCTATCAAGCAGAATGCTTGGATCTTGTAACGTTCTCTGCAGAAGGACGAGAAGTGTGACGCTACATTACTCGATGGCTTCAGCTGCTAAAATACCTCAATATGTTGGGGATTCTTTGTCTTTCGACACAGAGGCACATGAGACCCTGTGCAATGACACCAATGGCAGCACCAACACATGCCGTCTAAGCCACTCGTACGGGAAGTAAGGGATGAAAACGGGAACGTTAAGGTCTGACAGAAGAAAGAGGACGATGATGAAGAAATTTTGGCAGAATGAGATACCAGGCTCTGCAATAAGTCACAGCAAATTTAATGGTTATCTCACTGCCACTGCCAGCCTTACCAAACTCGTTTTATAAGATGTCTAAAAATAATCATTCCTTTTCCTGCAGAGTGTGAGCAATCCAAATAAAGGATATTTCCCACCTAAATGGCACTCTTTTTTTTTTATTGATTTTGCTAGGCTGACATTTGAGATGACTGCCGCAAAGAGAGATGAAGATCAACAAACTTGAAGGTGTACTCAAGGTCACTGGAGGACCACAATTCCACAGCTTTAAATGGATATTTCCCAAGTGAATTGCTCGTCTTTTATGACTTAGTAACAGCCGTACAAAACAACAGCTCTCAGCGTGTCGCCAGTTTCTAAAACCATCGCATTTTATCTGTGCTTACCAAAAGAGTTGGCGAACATGGCAGTCAAAGACCAGAATCTTCACGATGAGCACAAAAGGAAGAAAAAGAGCATGAAGTATAAACACAATGAGATGCATACAGCATTTTGAAGAGCCAAACCAAGACAGGCAGCCCATGGGGATTTGATTACAAATGCTGCGAGCTGTACGCCATCACAAACAAACAACAATCAGTTCAAAGACAGAGTCTAAATCAAAGTAGAACAAGACTAACTTTCATCATCTGGAGCCTTCATCAGCATTTGATGGGCAAAAAAAAAAAGGTAAATGCTTTGGTTCGGAGTAGAATTTATACCGTGAAAGTTTTTTTTTCTTTTTATTATTATTTGCCTGAACTGAGTTAAAGATGGTGGAAAAACTTCAAACTGAAGTGAGCTGTTTGTTTAAGATCATGTGGCAAATGTAGCGGTTCTGGTTGATGACTGGCAACGTGATGTCTCTTAGGCTGTGGTTTATTTCTGTCATATAGGATGTAAACACGTCACACCAAATCCATGTGTGATTTTATAAGTGCATTTAAGAGCTCACATTAATGTGTTTGCTAGGAACCTCTGAAGAATTCATAGAAACGGAGCACAGCAATGTGAGGATGAGGTGTGGGATTGCAAGTCTCTTTACACCTCCAGTGCATGAAGTGACAGACATTAATGTGTGCATGTACTTTCAATCTTTATACTTTGGTTTGTATGTTATATAACTAATGACTACATATGAAGGCCAAATACAAATATGTAGGGGTTGAATTTTACACGAGTTAAGGTTTTTAAAAAAGGCACTTATTTGTAGGGCTGTACGACTTGGACCAAAACTCATATCTCAATTTTTCTTCTCAAAATTTCGATATACAATATTAATCTCGATATTTATAACTCAGTCTTCAAGACAATTCTGTGTTAAATTTGCTGAATGCCACATAAACACATTTATTAACAAACAGTTGCACAATATGTGCTACTTTTGGCTTTTTTTCCTATAAGGGACAGCACGTGTGAGTGAGTTCTGTAGTGTGACTTGTTTAGGGGGAGGTCTGGGCTAAGATGGATTTCTAAATGCATCCTAACCCATAATCATGCTGTTCTGAGAAGTAACGAAAGCAGCGACTCCTAAAACGAGTATTTTAATACGAAATAAGCTATAAAAAGAAAAATGGAAAAATTGTAAAGGATACTGTCTGATTGTACTGTAATGTGATTTGTACTGAGTGAATGTATAAATAAAAAAAGTTGAAAAAATATAGATATATCTCAATATAGGGGATATTGTCATTTTCTATATCGTCAAAATAGGAAACTTGCTAAATCTTGAATCACGATATGTTGCCCAGCCATACTTATTTGTGATATACATTTTGACATCTTACTGCTAAAGTGTATAGGCTACTTAACAGTTAGAATGATTAGGGATGGTGTCAAAGGGACCAGCTGTATTTACCAGTATTATCATGACCTGGATGACTGAAGGAAGGAGATGAACAAAATACTCCCCTTTATTATTTGAGTGAAAATACAGAATCTCCTTGTCACAAACTACTTCAATACAAGTAAAAGTAGCTCAGTCAAAATATGAAGTGAAAGTACTGAAGCATGTGCGTTATAAAAATACAAAAGTATTGAAAGTGATTAAAAATCTTCAGCATTTTTCTGATCATAACTGAAAAAAAAACCAAACACAAACACTGATGCACAAACTGTTCCATGTTTTATACAGTAGTGCAGTACAACTGATTAACACCGTAATGTTTCATGAACTACCATAAAATGTAGGTTTACGTTTATTAAAATCACATCAAAACAAACGAACACCATTATTCACCAAGTGAGCATTTAAACATCATGAGGGATATTTAACAAACACTAAAGAAACACAAAAAAAACTATTAAAAAGCAACGTTTAGTGCAACTTTTGTTAAGCTTTTTTTTTTCAAGTCTATACACAGTGTGTACACGTTATTTATATTAAATATCAAGACAATACATTGCAATTCTGCGACACAACAAACCATTGAAGAAAAAAACAAAAAAAAAAACAACCTATTCTAAAATTTAGAATAATACAACAGGTATAGTGCAAATGTCTCGAGGGAACAACAACTAAAATGGTGCAAAATCCAAAAGCAATGCAAAACAGTGCAATCAAAAGTTGAAATAATACATAAAAGTTTTAGTACAAGGACATTTCTACTTTCCTGTTTGGTTTTAGTCAGTAACACAAATTTTAAAATTTGGCGTTCTTCCAGCAGATGGCTCCCTAGGCGGCCGCCTGTGTTGCCTATCGGGAAGGCCGGCCCTGATTATGTAAATACATCTGATGGGTCTCTCTGATGTTGACATTAACAGTTGTTTGTTAATAAAATTGGTGTTTAGCACTAAAACAAATGTAAATATGTCATTTTTTTACTGTTGGGTCGTACTCAGACGAGAAAATGCGGCCCGATCTGCACTCCAACAGTGACACGGCTATATACTTACTCGCCATTCATGTGACTGTTTACTGTAAGACCTGTACACATGCCTCTGCTTACATCTGTGGAACCAAACAGTAGTTTAGTCCACTCTGAGTGTCTTCTTTCAGTCTCCAAACTGTCTTCTTCTCATTCTTCTTTATTTATGGTTTATTTCCAAGCCTTGAGAATGCACACCAGGGTCATTTGACATCACGTCCACAGAATTGCGCGAGAAATAAATGCCCAGAATAGCAGAACAAAATGTATCACACAATCTGTTCAAGGCAATAGGTAGAAATGTGTGTGGGCTCATTCTCTTTGGTTTAGAGCGATTCATCACCCATTAGCATTAAAAAAACTTAAAATGAATGTTTTTTTTTTCCTCAAATCCTGCCCTATGCACCTTTAAGATGGAGTAAAGGCCCCCTGGGAGAAAATAGCAACTTCAGTCATGCACTGCCACCAGAGCAACCATTTTGTCATGTCACAGATCTTGTTACAACACCTGTGTACAACTTAGGGCAAAATGTCAGCAGTCTTTCACGGACGACTCAGTTTACTCGTCCTGGCTGCTATACCAGGACTTTTAAGAAAAATAAGTAAAGCTCTTGTATCATCCATCCATTCATTCTTTTTCAGACCCACTTGTTCCTGTTTTCAGGGTCTCAGGGGTCTGTCGGTGCCAATCTCCGGCTCTCATTGGGCGCTGGGCGGGGGTCATACCTGTCAAGTATCCCGTTTTAGCCAGGAAATTCCCGTATTTTACCCCTCTTTCCCGCCATCTTCCCGTATTAATATTTTCCCGTAAATATCTCGTATTTTAATGTAATAATAATTAAAAGATGCCTTACTAAACTGAATGCCACCTGAAATGGCCTGGCTTGGTGGCAGTTCTCGCGAGATTAGTGCCGACAGCGCCAACAAACCCGGAAAGAACTCAGAAAAGAGATGATCAATGAAGACGTTCCGGCGAAAAAAATGAACTGGTGTAAATACGTTGTGAAACGTGACAGAGAGTTTATCTTCCTAAAGAGCAGCAGGATGGGACACAGTTACACGTTCTGTTAGATTAATAACTGAGATTTTAACGTCTACCACAGCGGAAGGAACCACGTAAGTCACCATGAAAAATATGCAAATCACAAGCTCCACAAATATACACTGCTTTAAAAAAGTGTTAAAGGTGGTAAAGTCTGTAATAAATGTGTCTGATAAGTCATTAGTGAAAACCAGAGAACCACATGAGTGAGTATGAGAAATTAAAAAAAAATATGTAATGAAAATAAAATGTTAATGTCTAACTTAAAGACAAACAATGTGAAATTAACAGTAAATATGCAACGTGTTGACTTGTATATAAACTGTAAGTATATTAAATGCACGTGCTTCATATACACATTTATGTTGCTATTTAGGCTGTTTTATAATATAGGAATTAGGGCTGGGCGATATATCAAGATTCAAGATGTATCGAGTTTTCTATTTTGGCGATATATAAAACTATAATATTTCATATATATATATAATAGCTTATTATTTATCAAATACTAGTTTTAGGAGTCGCTGCTTTTACTTCTCAGAACAACATGTAAAGCTCAGTTAGATGATTAATGAGTGTCACATATTGATCAGCTGTTAATAAAGGTCGGTCTACCAGATTCTCATCACATAATTGTATTTAGTAAGTGGTTGAGAAGTGGGTATTAAGATTTCTTATACACCTTTTTTAAAATATAAGGGATACTGGAGCTTAGTTGGGCGGGTGGGACGGCTCGTAGCGGGCGCCAGAAAATTTCCCTTATTTTCAAATCCAAAAATTTGACAGGTATGGTGGGGGTACACCCTGGACAGGACACCAGTCCATCACAGGCCTCTTGTATTATATATGGTCTTTTGACAGAGCTTACAATCAATATTCAATACACGAGGGTCACATTCTCTCACGATGCTGTTTTTAAGAAAAAGATACTCTTTAACGATCTGCCCATTTGACTTTTATGTCCAGCTAGAAATCCTTAAAATACAACTCTGTCTCAGAATAGGAAGACATGAGCTATAGATCAGTCAAAATCTGTATGCTATAGGCATTTTTAATTTTCTCTAGAAAGCAAACAGAAGTCAGTCAATCGATGTGTGTGAGAAAGTGTGGGTGTGTGTGCATGATTTAAAGACCCTGGACGACTGCTATTATTTCTGTATGTGTGGAAAATATGAATAATTTTCTTTTTGATTTGCTTCTTCTCAAGTCTGACAGACAAATGCCTTCATGCCTTAGCAGGAGGGAAGATTACATCGTTTTTAGGTGAACACACACACACACACACACACACGCACGCACGCACACATGCACACACACACACACACAGACAGGTTTTTCAGATGCACTCAGGTCAAACGCCCTGATTCACTGCTTTGCTGCTTTGAATGACTTGTATGGTAATTTTGGAGAAACTATACATTTAAAAGACCCAATTTCTGTGGCTGTGAAGAGATACGGCCACTTTAGGTCAGGCCAGCTCATGCGCTCATGCTGTCTGCCAAACACCCACCATGTGTAAGTCATTCAAATCCATACAGCCCAGCCCACTTCTCTATTCAAAGCTCAATTTGTGATAGAAAGATTGGAGAGATGAAGGGAAAAGTGAGTCGTCACACAGCCAAATGGTGTGGGCTGGCAGGATTTCACAAAGGATATAGTTTATTCAAGAGGAAGGAGATTGTTTCAAAGGATACTCAACTCAAAGCTGGGGCTGAGCCAGCAGTCAAATGACTAGAGTTTCACTCTTAATCGGTTACTGCCTCTCACTCCTATACCAGCCCCTTTTAACGTTCCTTTCCAATCTCATTCACTCTTGCACCTCATCATCTAATCCAGCCGGAGGGAAGAGCACAGTGCGTGTGTGCGTGTTTAGAGGAAAGATGAGCCAGTCTTAGCCTTGCTGTAACCTCTACCTCCTTCCACACACACACACACACACACACACACACACACACACACACACACACACACACACACACACACACACACACACACAAAACTGTATCTATATGAAATGCAGGCCTGTCTGCATACGTTGGCACCATGCGACATAGAAACCAACCAATTGGATTGAGTTTGGCATGCCAAGACACACACACACACACACACACACACACACACGTGTTAACGCACAATCAATTGGCACTGCTAGCAGTGAGAAAGGCCAAGCTTCGACTCTGATTAGAAGGGCCACGGGTTGTGGTCCCGGTGCCGAGGTGCGACCATGCATGTATTATACATAGAACAATGAATCTTTGGAGAAAATGGTAATCCAAACACAAATGAAATATTCATGCTGCACAGCTGTGTGGTAAGGTTCACCACTTTTTTTTTTTTTTTTTTTTTTTACTCTTTAACCAGATAAGATCCATGCAGGGTTCAAGCACAGGTAAATGAGACAGAGAGAAGGAGGGGAGAGAGTGCAGAGAGCAGAGGAAAAAGAGGAGAAGTAATGAAAGCCAAGCATGAAATCATGGCTGGCTTGTGTAATTTAGCTCTAGGCTGGAGCTCAGTGGCTAGAAATTCATTCCCCTCAGGCCCGATTTCAAAACATACATCTATCTGTGTGTGCCACTACCTACCACAGCACACACTTTCAACAAAAAAAAGGGTAACTGATGCATTCATTAAACATATAACTGACTGGCCATCTGGCATCTTCCCAACCTGAAGTGGGCCAGTGCGGTCTGCTAAAACTTTTCTTTTTTTTTTTTTACAAGTGTGTGGAGGCAGACATGGTAACAGGTGGCCAAAAAATGGTCCAAAAGTGGCAAAAACATGGCAAGAACAGAATGTAAAATGAATAAAATCGTCCAAAAGCAAAAGGTGGTAGAGGGTCGTCTTCTGATCAAGAGGTTAGGGGTTCGATCCCAGTACCTGACTATGTGTCGAAGTGTCCTTGGGCAAGACACTGAACCCTAAGTTGCTCCCAATGGTCGACTAGTGCCTCCTGTCCCACTGGTGTGTGAATGTGAGAGCGTTTGGGTGAATGAGCTGATATGTAAAGTGCTTTGGGACTGCTTCAGTGTGGGGATAAAGTGCTATATAAATCAAGTCCATTTACCATTTACCAAATGAAGACGAACCAGTTGGTATGTAATGGCAAAGGGTAGCGTAAATGAGCAAAATGTGGCAAACAATCGTAAAAAAAAGGGCAAAATTGTGCAACAAAAGGACGCAAAATGTAGTGTAAAAAGGAGACATTGGGCAAAAGTGAGCTTATTTGGATAAAAAGTGGCCAAAAAAATTAAAGAAAGAACAAAAATTGGATAAGTGTCAAAAAGAACTTGCAAAAAAATAGGGGAAAAGGGGTATTTACTGGCAAAGGGTAACTTTAATGAGCAAAATGTGCCAAACAATAGTAAAAAAGGGCAAAATGTAGTGTACAAAAAAAAAAAAAACAAGTGGTATTTATTGGGCAAAAGTGGGCTTATTTGGATGAAAAGTGGCCAAGAAATTAAAGAAAGGACAAAATTTGGATAAGTGTCAAAAATAACTTGCAAAAATGAACAGAAATAGGGGAAAAGGGGTATTTATTGGCAAAAAGTATAGCTAAAGTCTGAAAAAAGTGTCAGAACTTTTTGAAAAGGGGCAAAAATGGGACAAAGGAAGTTGCAAAATGGCCAAAGGGGAAAAAAAAGTTTCCCTCTTTTAAGGTTTTCAAGGTGAATAATAATTAAAATTAGGACATAAAAAGGCACATGTTGAGCATCACTGACTTAATAAAAGCTTCTACGTGTCACTATTAATGTAGTGGGCGAGTCTGGAAAGAAAACGTGCCAGGACGGAATCTTTGTCCCAGTCAACCCCTGTCAGGCGGTCAAGCTATATCTCTAGAATTGTTCATTCTGTGTCTTTTTACGCATACCCATCTACAGGGTGGTATTGATAATTTGAAAATCAAAGAGTCTGACAGAAAAGTCCTTGCTAAGGCTGACTGAGTCCAATGCCTTGGCCACAATAGCCTCTTTCCTCCCTGTGTCTTCCGTCCTTGTGAACGAACCGGAGTGGAAAACAAGAGATTGTGTATAGGTGTTCAATGGATGTCTAGTAAAAGTAACACAAGCCGATCAAGCGGAAAGTGTGGCAGGAATTGAGGTTTCAAGGTAAGATGGTTTTCACTGAAGAGGGAGAGACGGCTAGTAAACCCTCCTATCAGGCGGGGTCAGGAGGTTGGTTCTCTTACAGAATGTGTGTGTGTGTGTGTGTGTGTGTGTGTTTTATATCTCTGCATATTTGGGACAAGGAGACGGCTCAGCGTGGGCGTCCTCAGCTCCCATCCATAACATATGAACTGCAGAGATCTGAAGGCAGGTGATAAGCATGACAGCATAGCATGAAAATGTTACCACACTGGTGATGACACACACACACACACACACGCACGCACGCACGCACGCACACGTGCTTGGACGCGGCGCAGAAATCTATAAGAAATATTTATTCCTTTGCAAACGCACACAAAGACAGTCATCACACACACAAGCATCTATAAAACACCCTATTAGGCCTCATCCCATCATATCTGAGCCCACCTCATCACTGACCTCACACTATAAAACTTTAACACACCTTGGTGTGGGTGAACAGTCCACAGTGTCATTACAGCAGCTCTAATAGGGTTGTGCATGTGTGTCCCCTCCTCAGGGTTTATTTGCTCTGTGTTTCGTCTGCAGATGGAAGCTTTACAAGCTCAGAAGCCTGTTATTGGCCTCCCGTCACCGTCCCAGTGAGCTGTGTTAAATCTATAAGCAACTGACAGCTGAGCAGATATTGGGGGACTCTGCAGGGACAATGGCACAGCTAAAGAAACACTGCTGCTATCACCTTAGAAATAACACAGGGCTTTACAAGCTACTCAGGCAGGGCTCATGATGATCACTGTCCTGGGCCGCTGCCCGTGTTGATATGCACTCCAGGTTTCTGTCCACAAGACATGCTCTGATGAGACATGTCTGTTTATGACTCTTTTCCTTATGTGTGTGAAAAAAACAATGAAAAAAACACTGTAATTTCACTTTTCAATGTTGAAATTTGTTTGAATCTTTATTAACTTATCCATCCATCTATTTTGGGACCTGCTTGTTCCTGTTTTCAGGGTCTCGGAGGTCTGCTGGTGCCTATCTCCAGTTCTCAATGAGCATTAGAAAGAGGTACACCCAGGACGGGGCACCAGTCCATCACAGGGCAACACACAGACAGAAAGATACTCACTCGCATTCACTCCTACGGGTAATCTAGAGACTCCAATCAACCTAACAGTCATGTTTTTGTATTGTGGGAGGAAGCCAGACGGCCCGGGGGGCCCAGAGGACATCCACGCATCATGGGGAGAACATGCATTTTGGGAATTTTGTGGGTATTTTGTTTTGGCTTAAAAAAATATGAAATTGTATAGATAATCCTGCATGTGTATTATCACAAATGGTTACGTGTATGCTTCTTGTGAATTGGGGTCAATTGGGGGCCGGAGTATTGAAGCCATTGCACTGATCCAAACATTTTTGCTTTCAGCTGATGTTATAAGTTGAAATATTGTTTATCATGATTATGATGAGAAGATGATGTCACGTTGCGTTACTCTATATATTGACGTCACCCGAGCACAGGTGTAATGATGAACAGTGAGTTTGGCTAGAGAGTGAGAGAACAAACAATTTTTATCAAACCGCATTTCAAAACTCAATGTAAACCGAAAGAAGTAATCTAAGTTTGAAATAAGTTTCATCCATGTTGCTGTGGCTGTTATATGGAATAAAAGAAGAGGCCAAGCTGTGACACCACGAAAGCATGCGCATTGATTTACTGATCGTGCCTACATTTATTAATTGTATTTGGCAATTGAAAATTGCCAAATACATTGTAATCGAAGGAGTTCTTCTTCTTCTTCTTACTATTATTTTTCTTCCGCAACACCTTTGTCGTGGAACTCCTCATAGGCTATTAATGCAGCACCAATGATACATATGTCAACTTATAGGGGCTATGCCTAGGGCGCCCAAAATGTCACGGTCAAGGTCAAGGTCACCCCAAGCGTCAAAATACAAAAGTTTCTATATCTCTGCGAATATTCATCGTACAAGTTTGACGCTTACATTTCTGAAAACCTCATCTCAAGTTGAGTATTTTATTTGCAGTTTATTTGTTTGAACACTGCGTAGCTCTGCAATTGGTTTGAAAGTGTGGAGAAAATGTAAGAAGCCATATGATTGGCTGAAAGCAAACACACCTGATTGGCTGACGAATCTGTCAACCAGTTTTATCAGCCAATGGTGACGTTCGTTGAGCCGCGACGTCAGTGCAGTCTCAAAATTCACCACACACATTTCCCTCACAAATGCGATTTCACTGCACAGACGCAGTTTGTAAATGCACATTCAGCAATTTGCATTATCTGTGGATTTATATTACGAGTGTGCCTCAAAATAATATTTGTGAAGTAGAGCGTGTGCATTTCAGAATTTATATTACAAGTTTGCATAAAATATATATTTGCGAAACAGATCGTGTGCATTTGCGAATCTGAAATACAAGAGTTCATTCATTATGATCCTGTTTTGATTCCATAGAGAGCAGTGGTCATGTGACCACGTATGTCACGTTCTGGGACGTGTACTTTTGGAAAAAGTTGTACTTTAGAAAAAAGTTGTACTTTAGAAAAAAGTGTTTCTGTTGCGCTTTTATCGAAACGCCCTCAAAAACCTCCTCATGAAAGCGTAAAAATGTTTGTGCGATATTTGAGTGTTTTTCTGAAATGCAGGTGTTTCCATTACCAGTTTGTATTGCTTTATTTAGATTTTGAGCATTTCCAAGGGTAATGGAAACGCAGCTTGTGTCACCGTTCCAACTGTTTGTTTGCTATCACACTAACAACAGTGTGACCTGACTGGTATGATATCACACTTGTACGCTTCACCCCTCCACATCAGCCTCTGTCTCAGAGTTAATGTGTGCACGCGTGCAGCCACCAACACCAGTTTGTACCGCTTCCACCAACACACACCAACACGGACGCATTAGTAGTTTGGGCCACGCACATTACAGAGGATAATTGCCTATGCATATTTCCTCATGTGCACTCCCTACTCACCCCGACTAACAATGAATTGGATTCCAAAACCATTAATAGAAATTAAGTGCCAGCGAGAGCTACTGGAGAGAGACCAGCAGAGCCAGAATGGAGTTTATGTGAAAGATAAATACATTTCTACAGAAGAGTGCCTCCGTTTATTGGTTGGGAAATGCACTGTGATATGATAGAGGAGCAACAAATGAGTGTGGAATGGGACGATATGGCTCAGAGAGAAGGGAGGGTTGTTGAATTAGAGGTCTGGCTTTAATAAAATGTGGAAAATAAAGTTAGGCTTTGGTGTTGATTGTGTATATAGAATTTGACTGCGTCCGAATAGTCCCTCCTATCTCCTTTCCTATCCACTTTTCCTTAATCCCGTGGATGACATCACGGGGTTAGGGAAAGGTATAAGGAAACTTCCTAAAGGAGTTAAAAAAAAGGCCATAACGTTTGTTTTGATAATAAGACCCACTTCCATTAGGTGACGTAATAATCAATTAGTGATGTCTGCCATGGTGAAAAAACTACAAATTTCCAAAAATGAACGACTAAAAGCACATTTATAAGACTTTGCACTGATGTAATCTCAAAAATCACAAGGTTTGAATGGAAATCAAAGGTAAAGAAGCTACCAGGCTATGAGGAAGTGAAACTGAAAGAACGTCACGTTGAGAATGGTTGCTCACACTCACCTTCCCCTTAGAAATAAACATGAATTCAAAATAAACATGATTTTATGAAATTGTTACATTTATGCAAGATATAGGCCTATATAACGTTGTAGGCGTACAAATGTACAACCGCACAAAGCATTCTTAGGTGAATAAAATATGTTGAATAAAACATAATGTGGCAAAAAATGTCTCTGATCCATTTTTCCTTGAACCACAGAGTTTTATTTCAGTTATAATCTGATAATATGGCTTGCATATAATAAGATATTGGTTTTAGATTATTCAAAGTTGTTCAAGGCACATTAGTGCATTGGTAACTTACATGATCCGCGTCCCTTTTCAGTCTTTGTGAGTTTCTGTGGACGCTCGGATTATCTGGTCTCCTTTAGTAAAGGATGCATCAGTGTTTCCTATAGGCTAAATGAGGTTATAAAGGAAGCATTGAGCCTCCTTTCCTTTGCTGTTAGAGAACTTGAATGCTCTTTATCATGGCCGTAATTTACACTTCTGGGGGTTAAAGAAAAGTGGATAGGAATGGAGATAGAAGGGACTAATTGGATGCACCCTCAGAGTGGTGGGGTTCAAAGGTCAAGCTGACGTGCTCACATTACCTATCAATAATTTCAGTTACCAACAAGTAGCTGTGAAATAGTTGCTGCGCTGCTGCCGTTCATCCTCTCTGGGTTGCTCCCGTTGCTCCACTAAGGACCAGTTATTATTCGTCATTCCTCGAGTGTCTCTCCCTCTTGGCCGACTGGTGTCAGACAGATTACATACTCATCACACACACGAACATGCACACGTTCCCGTGCACACATTTGCTGGAGCTAATGAAAATTCAGCTTCATCTCAGGCTGTCTAATGGGCCTAATAACAAAGAGTCACAAGGGGGCCTGTTGCGTGTCAGCCAGATTACAGAACACATGTGGACAGGACTGACAGGTCTATGGCCATGACATACCCACGCCTGCATACGCAAACACACTCAAGTAAGGCTGGACTGTAGAAGACGTGCAACTGCCTGGTTGACCACTAGAAGGCAAGGGTGAGCTTTGTCAAAACAGATGGAAAATAAAGCCAGTGAAGCTTTTACAACCAGGGTGAAATGCTGGATCTTCAATTACTCACATGACTTATCCCATTGTTATGTTATTCTCCTGAGCAACAGATTGTGTTATGCATATGTACTGTATATTACTTCTTATTGTCAGCACTTTGCACTAATAAAGTTTCATTGTCAATTTCAACTCTTTAGTGGATTTCAGAGTGATTCAAAAACAGTAATAAACAAAGGCTCACAAAGAGAGGAAAAGGGCTATAATGGATGTTTATTTTTTTATTACTTGTGATCTAAATAAAAACTTTAAAGATGTGTTTCTTTTGAACATTCGCAGAAGAAAGGTTTGTCTGATAGAAAAGCTGCATTAAGAAATGAAATCTTCATCCGAGACAAATACTATGTTGTTAAAAGTACTGGAATTAAAATGCAGGGTTTGGTTATAAAGTTCTATTGGATGTAGAAGGAATGCATTTCTGTGAGGTTAGGCACTGACGTTGGACAAAAAGGTCTGCCTCATTCTTTTGTTCACGTCCGTGTTGGAAAGTCCTTTTTCTCTCCACCAAGCATACTCTAGTTTTGCAATAGTGTGTATGAGAAGTGTGCCAATACGTTGATTAAAGATTAATCATGATTCGACACGTGATGAATAAATTATTTTTCATAATAACTACATTTCATGAACAGGACCGCTGCTTGCGGAACAAAAGTTAAAGTCGCGCATTCCGCCTTGTTTAAAAGTATGAAATAGCCACAAAGTGAGATAAAAAGAAACCCTGTGATTGTGATGATCTTATTATCGTAATAATCGTTGATTCATCAAATCGTAGCACCCTGAATTGTAATCGAATCGAGGTTCATTAGAGGGCACACCCCCTAGTGTGTATCAATACTTTTGATTGAAAGCCTGCTGGTTAAATAAAAAACACAGATTTTTGGAAAACACAAGAAGATTCAAAACAGCACCTCTTCATGCCAAGATTTATAGAGATCATAAAAAAAAAATGAACAAGTAGATTCAAATAGGACACACATAATGACTCCTGAGTGAACAAAACTGAACTCAAACAACAAATTGTATAAAAACATAAATAATACTACTTTAAGGCAAAAGATCGAACAAACAAATCTGATTAAGTTTATAATGAAATACGACCATGTTAAAAAATGATGACACTAAGACCAGGCTGCAATATTATATTATGTTCATGATGCAAAAGACAAATCCATCAAAACAGGCAAAAAAACAAAACAATGACAAGATCAACATCAATGACAATGGAAATGGAAGCACTTACACACAGAACAAAGAAATGCAAATGGCCTCAAATGTTTTCATTCTAAGTGTCGGGCTCAGGTATGGAAGGTGTGTGGATTTTAACGTGACGCTCAGGGACACATTGTCTCATAATTTGTCCATTGTGGAAAGCCAAAGGAAACTCCCTTAAACACAACTGAGCCCAATGTCAAACATAGACACAGCAGCCTCTTTGATCAAACACAAACTCCGAGTCACCAGAGACTGAATTACGATTGCCATTCAGGGGGCTTTGAGCTTCCAGCCTGATCCCATGTCAAGAAGAACCAGGGGAGACTTTCATGTGTTGGCTTAGACACAAAGAAGAGAGGAAAGCTTCCGGGTCTGTATCTGAACTCTACCTGAACTCCAAATAACTTTCCCTGAAGCCTTTTAAAGTCATCCGGGTTGTGTGGGGAGTGGGTGTGAGGGTGTGTGTCGGGGTCTGAGGAAGGGACCGGCAACAGAAAGAATTGATGAGCGAAGCGACGCAAAGATGTGACGAGGGAGCGCATTTTCCCAAAAGGAATGAGAGACAGAGGAGAGGACAAATAGAGGACAAGAAAAAGAGGGATATAGGAAGACGCCAAGGGATGGATAAAGGCTCAGAGCCACCATTAAAGGCTACTCAGGCTCTCCTTTCTCTGTCACACCAGCTTAAGCTGAAACTCAACAAGTTATGAGTCGATGACAGCAATGTTTCCCAACCACTGTACTGTGGTCATAATCACTTTCCCTCATTGGTCTAAATATGTCTAATTCTAATCAACTCCTACTAAAATGACATCAGTGCTTTAAACATTTATAATGAGATGAATTAAAATCACATCCATGTCAGTAGGTGACTGTATAAGGCTGTTATAAGGGTTACACTACCCTGATTAATGCATCGATCCACACCTCTAACATACATGGATTGATCTATACAAAGACAGATCTCCGACCCTACATGGGTTCTAATCATTCCCCAATTGCACCATTATTATGAATATGTATCGAACCTATAGCCAGCTAAAAGGATAAAATGGAAGTCGACTGAATTACTGACCCTTACATATCCCCTTTAGGAGGAAAGTGAATCATCTTCAAGCTCTGGAAAAAAAAAGTAAATTGAAGGTAATGTAGGACTGAGAATGTAAACACTGTTGGACCAAATCCTAGCAATGGTTTTACGGTGTAAGGATTTGCACCGTAAAACCTTATGTCTCTCATAAGGATCACGATTGATGTAGGAGATAAATAAGTAATATATATTTCCTCAAAATGGCATTGCAACACTATATATGACACAGCTCAGCAAGAAGTGGCCCAAATTAACATCAGTTCTCAATGATGTACAGTATATACGTATGTCCACTGACAGCGTTAAAGTACCAATGCCTGATTTGGACTTTTTTGTATTGATTATATGGAGCTGTGGGTAGGATGGTGTGTTCAACCATTCTGCCAAGTAATAGTCATTTTGATTTGTAGTTGTCCAGTATTTGTCTTAAAGGGGCAGTATTAGGAAAAATGGTTTTGCTACAGTGATATACATTCCTTTAGGATCATTCAGATGGCTTGAAAAAGTTCTCTTTCCTCCCTCCATTGTTATTCCACATTTTGTAAAAAGTCAGCCCCAAATGGGCGAGTTGGATTTTTCTCGCATTGTGAAGTCACATTGTGGAAACTCCTCCTCCTGACAATCCTGGCTCCTCCTACCCTCTCAAACTAGCTCACAAGTAAAACAAACACCGCTGTTTAATATAGAGTATATATTATACTATATTGTCATATATGTAAAGCTACATACACAAAATGTGTTCTCTTCATTTAAGCCCTCCCTGAGGAGCAGTGGGCAGCCACGGTGTAGCGCCAGGAAGCAGTTAAGGTTAATATAGGGGCCTGATCAACATTCCACAGTGAGCCTGCTTCATTTATCCACGGATAATATATTTACCTTCAGTATATAGATAATCCAGTACTGTATATAGATAATCCGAAGCGCAGTGTGATTGCTCACAATACGTTCCATTTTTAGTAGCCGTTACATCGCCTTGTATCGCCTTTGACATGATCTGACCTGTTTGTGACCCAGGACAAACCAGTGGACTATCGTCTTCAATGGACTACTTCTGTGGTCAGAATATGAGCAGATGACAAGAAAGTGACGTAGCAGCTCTGGTGAGTGTTTGAAACATCTGAAACAGCAGATTGACTCCGCTTCTGATGTGATAAACACACACACCGTGGAGCAGCGTTTGTCGGACTCACAATCACAATAGCCGCTTAAATAGCCAAGTGTTTTACTGCAACGTGCAGTTTTTTGTGCAAAGTGTGTGGGGAGCAAAAGACAATCGCGATGGTGATAACTATCTCAGAGCAACGCATGAAGTTAGCATCTACAGACCCACCCACTCATGCATATTGAATGAAGGCCCCAAAAACAGACTGTTTTTAAAGTGACTTTTCAGAGGCTAAATTTCCAGAAAACAGGCAAGTTTGGGGACATATACCTCAAATACTATGTTGTTGGGGTTTTTAGAGCAAATGGTGAAAAATAGCATAATATTGGACCTTTAAAGCTAATATCCGGAGTTTCTGAGAGAACGTCTCGATGTCCCGCCCTCAACAGCTCTACTCCTCCCCTGCCTCTGCCAATGTACCTGAAGCTACGTCTCTACGTTTGTGCACGCGCATTGCAAAACATAACAAAGGGATAGGGATTTACAGTATATACATTATTGTATATGAATGACCACCGGCATGGCTTAGACCATAGCAAAAGATTAGATATTTTTTTTTTGCATTTCAAAAGAATCATACATAAACATGGATTTCTCAGAAACTCCGGATATCAGCTTTAAGGTAACACAGATGGTGTGAGTCCAGGTTTATATGTTCTCCCCCTGTAGTTATGTGAGCTTTCTCCAGGTACTTTGGACTTCCTCCCACAGACCAAAAACATGAATGCTGGCGGAACTGGAAACTAAATTGTTCATTGGAATAAATGTGATGCCAATAACTTCAGCACTAATTGAAATGTGATGGTTGGAATGCAAATGGTTTTGTTTCTCGCTGTTTATTAAAAAAAAAAAAAAAAAAAAAAAAAAGGCTAATATAATCTAACCTAGCAACATGATAATATTTATCTACTTTGTACATTTAAGAATGAACTGCTCTCAGTAGCTGCTGGCTCTTGGAGGTTAAATCGCAAATAATTTTGTAGTTGGACATTCTAAAGCCTTTATAGGGAAATAAAGGATATTCCAGACAGGGTGTGAGAAAATTACCACAAAAATCAGATAGTTCATAAAATGAAATTTACAATCAGGAGAAGCTTTTACCCTCAGCATGTAAATGGAAAGGGGGCTTTTTTGAGTAAACCGCCACTCATCTAATTCAGCACGCTCTGCTAAAACACCTTTTTGAGCGTAAAGGAACTTTAAGCGTGAATAGAGCACTTAATCTCATGCAGCAGCTGCAGCGCCCGCCTGAAATGTTGGGATGAACAATATATGTGGCGCGGAGCCTGGATGAATGAAATAAAAAAGAGAAACAAGGATGAAGGCCAACATTTTCATCACATTTTGTGCATTTCTCAAAATAAACATTGGAGGGAAATGAAAAAATAAAAAAATAAAAAAATCATCCCTGCTGCTGAGTTTGATTCCCAACTGTCAGGATAGACATTTATTACTGACCTCCTTCACAACGCCCCACAACCACCCACTCTCCCACTAGCTGCTCTCTGCCCCCTTCATCCATCCTCCCCATCCTGTTAGTAAGCTTGGACATGCTTTCCAGCCTACTGCCCACACATTTCTCAGTTCCTCTTCATTTTGGACACTCATACATTTATGGAGTGTTTTGGTGCAGCTCCCCCTCCAAGGCATCCAGGCTTACTGCGCATGGTGAACTGTGGTGAGCAGAGCAGAGGCGTGGATGGATTGGAGGGTGAGGGGTGGATGCTGGTCAGTGGATGTTAGGGAGCATCAGAAGGGGGTATTTAAAATGAGTGATGAGTGGAGAGAATGGGGATTTCTGACCAATTGAGAAGCCCTTTATTTGCCCCAGACATCACAGTTAGAGTGTGTGAGCATGTGTGATTGAACAGTCTATGGCTGTCCGAGATGTCGCCTGTAATTTAATGCTCTTTCGGTGCAACAGCCACATTTCTTATGTGATAAAACACTGTTTGTATCTCCAAAGATACTCTAGCCCGTGTGTGTGTGTTCCTGTGTGTTATACTCTAATTAGCAGCTAAACACACAGGAGAGTGCTGAAGCCCGACAGCAGATAAATCCGATATTGCTCGAAGATTGTAACAACCTAACAGCAGATATCAGCTGCAGTGCAGCTTTAACACACTTGATAAATTGACAATACAAAGGTAAGCCAAAGGCACCTGGCTCCTTTTTGCAACTTGAAGCATTCGGTAGCTGAAAAATTTTTATGTTTGCACTGCAACTTTCTTTGTTCTGAGAACAAAGATGCAATAAGTAATGAGACATATACAGTGAAAAGGTTTTTTTTCTTCTTTTTTTCTCTCTCCCCCTTACATTCATTTGCTAATACATGCCTGCTGCTTTTCTATATGTTTCCCTCCAATTACCAGCATTACTCAAAGTCAGAATCTCTCCAAGCACATTGTTCATTGCTCACTTCCATGCGCTCATTCATTAATTTGCAGTTGTAGGCAAACACATCGGCAGCAGCAGTAGCAGTGAGCGAGCTCTCCGATGTGTGTTTTCTCTCTCTTTCTGCGTCACCCCACCCAACTTCACTGCTATAAGCACTGCCTGTGTGAAGGAGAAAGATCCCAGTAGTACAATGGTCTGGCACTGGTGTGTCCCCGCCTCAGGGGAGTCTGGGAGAAGGAGTCCCAGTGGAGGTTTATTTAAATGCTAGAGGGAGTGTTTGCCCCGGACTAGAATCTCTCGCACTAATGGATATGTCTACGTTATTGATAGCAGGACTCTGGAAAAACTCTACAAGTGCATTTATTATATTATGGCCTGTTGAGGTGAGATTTTCTGTTGACCTTGTAAGTGAAACCTTTGTCATGCATTAAAAAGTGGCTGCACAAAGAAAACATTTTCCTCAGGTGTGCATTTAATCGGCTTTCTACTGAGGACGTTTACAAATTCATGGTTTTTGACATTCAACGGTTTGTTTACCCAAGAGCCATGGTTTCAATTCCTCTACAAAGTTTGACCACATGTAACCAAATCAAACTTTCGGTTTGAATACTGTGAGGAAATTCAAACCCAATAAAGACGCCAGCACAACATACACTATAATCCAAATGTTTCCAAGCCAGAAATCAGCCGCAATAACCACAGAGATCAAAATGTCAATATTATTATTACATTTACAGAGAACCCTATTTACTATATGTGATAAAAACCACACTGGTTTCTTTAAAAAAAAACTGCCATGGACTTACAGCAGTCAGGTATAATATTTGAGCGCTATCAACTGCTTTTTGCTTGGACTATTGAGCATGTAGCTTTAACCTCCATATCAGCATCTACGTATACACATTGGCCACGTTTACATGGGAACTTGAATTCCTCTTTAAAGCAGAATAAAAGTTTATTCCTCTTTAAACTGACCTTGTAAACACTTAATTCTTAATGCTAATTTGATTTCAAATAAAACCTAAATCTGAATTAGGTGGCTGGTTATTTGTAATTTTAATTCCGAATTATATAATTCCTCTATCTTATAAACATTTAATTCCCCTTTAAGTTAATTGCGGTCGTTCTGCGCGTGATGCACGATGACACGCTGATGACGACATGGTGATGGCCGCCCGGACTTGAGCTGAATTTATTTATTTGATAAAAGCCTTAGAAGATATGGTCTCTCCCCTTGGGGGGTTGGGTGCTGGGATGTTGGTGTGGGTAGGGATCTTTGCCTTGGGGTTGGTGGAGGGGTGCCCTTGGTCTTTGGCTCCTTGGCGCTTTCTCGGGTGTGTATGTGGGGTCAGTGGATGCCTCTCGGCTTGGGACCTTGGGGGCGTCTGGGGGGCTGCTCGGTCGTGGAGGGGGTGGCCTGGGGCTCCTTGGCCCCCGGTCTTTCTGCTGCCCTGGCTGCATCTTCGGGCCGGGGTAGCGCTTTGGTTTACAGTAGCGTTTTTTGCACATACATTGGTCTACGATGCACTGGCACGCCTTGGGCTGTGAGTTAAAACTCGTACTGGGCTTAACCTTAGATACGTTAATCCTAAATACCGGTATAACCACTCACTCTTTCCCTCTGTTCACAGCCACCACCATTATACCTAAGCTTCACACTTGTCACCAAACTGGCTTGATTATACAACACAATAAGCACAATATACAATAACTACAACTTACTCACTTTCACTTTAAAATAATCAACTCTTCCCCACCCTTTAAATTTCCTACCTTCAGTCTCTCCTCCCTGTTCCCTCCCCCCTCACCTAGGTGTAACACTGCCCTCTCTTTTTATATCCTCCCTGTAATAAAGTATTTCTTTCCCTTCCTTAAGGAGGGCTGGTGATGGTCACAATTATGCAATAAAATAAATCCATTTATTTATTTGCAATAACAAAACATGCATTGCTGACTTTTGACAGCATGTGCAGACAAAGAAAAAAAAAAAGAAGATATGGGTATAATGAAAGGGGTGGATGGACGAAAGCATCAATAAACAGTGTTCTCCAGTGACATCTTTAGTTTCCTTTGTTCTTTAGTACAGTCATGGACAACATAAGACCTTAGAAGATACATGTCAAGAAAGTTACTGATGAAAGTTTTTTTTCTTTACTATCCAGCATTATCACACACAAAAAAAAAAAAAAAAAAAAAAGTTACTATGATGTTGAGTAAGTATATTGTGGAGAGGCCTACTTCAGATTTTAGCGCTATAGCCTTATAGCATTAGCCTTGGACAGCATAACAGCTCAGAAGACATGTTTATAAAAAGAGTACGGTAGACTTTTTCTTTGTTAATATCCAGCATGATTAGACTAGAAAATCCACTGAGTTGTGGAGGAGGAGACTATAGAAATACCCATGCGAGGCGGCTATAGTTATAGGGTGCATGGAAGAGTAACTGAACACCAGAAAAAGCCGGTAGATTTCCCCTAAATCCCTTATTGGGGAAAATCAATCACTAGGTCATGGTGAAAAGTAGCTACATTTTAGGCATGCACCGAAATTAACATTCTTGGCCAACACCGAAAATGAGAAAATTAAAGCCGAAAACCATCATTGCATTTATGGCTGTGACCGTGTACTAACCTGACTAAAATCAAGGCATTGCAATTGCATAAATAAATATTAATGATTTAAAGAACAAATCATTTAAAATTAAACAATGCAAAATATAAAATAAAATGTTTAGTTTGACTCCACTCATGTGTACATTAAATAACAATGTACAGGCCTATAACTGACTGAGCTGCTGAAAGATTGTCACGTCTTCTCTAATTAAAACACAAAGTGCATTAAAGTTGTGGATGAAGAGCAGCTTCTCTGCTTTATCAGAGTGAACTTCCTCTCCTTAAGGCGGGCATACACTGTGCAATTTTTTCAATCGTTGTACTCAGCTCGAGCTCAAAATGTGCGACTCATTTGGAGAGTGTGAATATCTGCAGCTCACCATTCATGTTCTCACACTCCGACACTCTGACGCCACCTGACTGCTCACTCTGTACATCAAGATACATGACATGTCGAGGTCTTGTTTCTGGAAACGCAACTTCAAAATCAGAAGAAGAAGAAGAACTCTGAAGCGTCGCCATTAAAACAGAAGAACAACCCGGTAGTGGATAGACACTCCCAAATTATAGCAAAAAGAGCTTCAAAAAAGAAGATGTGATGGAACAGAAAATGTCTGGACAGATGTTGGAAGTACAGTCCGTCAATTCTACAGCGGTCTTCCGGTGTTTGCGCATGCGCAGTGTGGGAGTTTGAGGTAAGTCGATCAGTGGCACTGCTTCAACTGTGAGATACCCTCACGAGGAGCGACTAGGATTTCAAACATGTTTGATGTTCTTGTGACCATACGATTGCTGATCGGGAGCTGGTCGTGACCCCACTACACGATGCACAACACACAATTTAGCAGAGACTTGGCCCGATCCCAAAAATAGACAAATGAGTCAAAAATTGGCTCAAAATGGGCCAAAAATCGCGCAGTGTATGCCCGCCTATAAGCTTGCGTTTTTTGCGCAGCGTGCATCATTTCTTGATCTGAAAGAAATTTGGTGAATCATGTGCTGACAGGCTCTAAAGCCAAATGTATGCTTCTGGCGTGTAGTTTGGATCATTTGGAGGCAGTGAGTGCACGTCAGGCCACAGTGTAGTGGTTCGTCTGGATGAATGGCACATGAAAATAAACTCTTCATTGTTTTCATCTCAACTTCTGCTTAGAAGATGCTTCATAGTGCTCAGATATGTTGAGATACGTTCACACCGTGGACACGTTGGCTTGTATCCAGGCACTGCGCGCTGGTTGCAGTATTTGCTCGCATCATCACAACATGATGTTTCGGACGGGTTGTTTCAGTGAAACAAGTGTGTCAGCTGAAAATGGGCCAAAAGTGCATATTTTGAAAATTTTTGGTGGCTGTTTTTTGTGGGAATCCCTACTAAATATGGTACGCTAAGTCGCTAAGTTGAAGTATACAAGCTACTTTTACTTAAAAAAAAACAAAAACAAGAGTACAGGCTTTTACAGTTGAAGTAAAAAGTTGAGGTTCTGGTGAGACATTTTTCATTGTTTATGTTGTCAGGCTGTTTGTGTTCACACCAGACTGCTGTGAAAGCACGCTTTTCACTGTATTTTACTCTACCTGACATTTATGTTGAGGAGCTCCTTTATCTCTCCATCTGTACTGTTCAAGCTGCTTTTATCTCTCCGGTTTCATCGTGTTAAAAGGCAAAACAAACAAAACACAATGAGTGTAGAGTGAGAAAGAAAGAGAGAACATCCTGTAAGTGAGACTTTACCAAAGAACAATGATGTCTGCTTTGAGCTGAGACTGGCTGCAGGAGACGTTATGTCATGTCGTACTCCCGCGAAGGCGAGAAGCTGTTGTAGTCAATATTTCACTGCACGCATCTCGCTCTCCTTTTCTTAAAGGTTGAAAAACCGGAGGATGTGTTGATGGAGTTGCGAGCTCATCTCTGGCACAATACATATTCACACAAAGCACCTCAGCGGCTGCTCCTGATGGCTGCTGGCAAGGTTAGCTCTGTTTATGAAACCATCAATTACACATATTTAATTTAGTAAGAGAAAAAAAAACCGCTGCCACACTGACTGAATCCAGACCGAGTGTCCCCCTGAGCACTGGGATAAATAGAGCAAGGGAAGAAGAGGTGGAGAAGAAAAGAAAGGGAGAGAGAGAGAAAGATTGAGGGAGATAGAGATTAAGAGGCAGACTTCATTAATTCTGTCGTCCATCTAATTGGAACCCCCCGAAGCTAAATGAAGTCCAAAACGAGTTCTAATGAGAAAGAGGGGGAAGAAAAGTGGATACAGAAGAAAAGTTGGAGTTACTCGTATCTAGAGAACAACCTTGGGCAAAATAGAGAATTCATGTACAGTAGAGACACTTGAGATGCTCCCACTTCCCACAGTTGGACGCTGATTAAAAAATTAATATCAGTCTTTCTAAATAATGAGACAAAAGGACCACGGCAACGTTGTTGTCTGATTCATGTGAGCGTTGGAGCTCCTTTATCTCACCACCACGGTTATCAAAGCAATATATGTTGACTGACCTTTGGCCCTTGACACGTCACCTCTGAATACTAAATTCAAGAAATCTACATTTATTAGAAAACGTTCACTGCTGATTTTCTAGAGGACTTTGTTTAATTGAGAAAACAACCGCCCCCCCCCCAAAAAAAAAAAAAAAAATTGCAGGCTTTCTATTTGTATTGTTTCTATAATGTATTTACACTAGGTGATGAAAGTTTAGTTTAGTTGTTTGGAATACAGTTTATGTGAGATCGATTCTCTGTAGAAGTCCAAGCAAAAGTAGAGAAAACAAGGTCTAGTGAAACCTGACGATTGACATTTCCCACCAATATATATCAACAAATAGTGCAACTGAATGCAACTTTGAGCTACTTTTATGGATACTTGGGTATATTTCTAAATCAATAATTTTACTTGCACTTAAGTACAATTTAAAAGAAGTAAAGTATTTTTTTTTTACATTTCTACGCCCAACCTTTAATAAGTAAGTTATTTTTTTTTTTAATTGGTACCTTAAACCACAGTACTGTACTGGTTTCAGGTCAGCAATTGATGAAGTCACATTGAACATAATCCATAGTCATGCCATTTGTGTGTGTATGTTTTTTTTGACAAACCTTTTATTTAATAGAGATGCCTTTGTGGAAAATAAATTAAGTTCCAATTGTGCAAAGTTTGGCCTCTTTTTTTTTAAAGTTTATCCATGAGATGTTTACTTTGAGTAATGTTTAACTGAGCTACTTTTTACTTCCATCCATCCATCCATTTTCAGACCCACTTGTTTCTGTCATTCAGGGCTCTCATTGGGCGCTGGGCGGGGGTACACCCTGGACAGGGCGCCAGTCCATTGCAGGGCTACTTTTTACTTGTTCTTGAGTATTTTATGTATGACTTACTTGTACTTCTACTTGAGTAGGATAAGACTCCTTACACCTCTGTTCAAATCCCACAATGCATTGCGTGATACTTGGTCACACGGGTGTTGAACAACCAACCCATTGTTATTGGTGGAGTCAATAACAAACTATCAAAAGAATTTTCTGAAAGTGACGAAAGAACAGAGGCTGGACGACTGCAGAAGTTTTGTTCTCCACTCATACAGGGTGTTTAGCTCTTTGGTGTGAGGTGACAGTGGGTTGCGGAGAAGTGTGTAAACATACAAAACTGGTCACAAACAGATGGGGGGGGTTATGCTTGGACTAATTTAAAAAGTTCAGTATGCGTAGTTCCATTTGTAGGGTGGTTTTGTGGAATGATCTTGATGAAACAATTGACCTAAATATGAATATAATGTTGATAGAGATTTCTGTTGAGATGTTGTTTATTTGTTTTCATATTTTTTATTTGTTTGTTTAAAATAGTTACATAAAAGAACAAAAAAAAAAACCCAAAGAAAAACAGAGAAGTCTGACTCCTGCTGACCGTCAGCATGTTATGGACACATTGTGGGAGTAGTAAAATGATTAGTCTAATCTAATTCAACACTGAACACATCCTCATCTCCATCCTCATTCACACACACACACACACACACACGCACGCACGCGCACACACACACACACACACACACACACACACACACACACACACACACACACACACACACACACACGCACACACACACGCACACGCACACGCACACACACACACACACACACACACACACACACATCTTGTACTGGACATTCCCTTCCCAGGAAAAGACACAGTGTTCAGTGGAATTTCTCCAGCAATCAAATTAGATTTGATTTCAAGTCAATTACTTGACTGTTGGTGAAGTAGAGTGGAGATTCATTGAATGAACTTTACTCGGGAATTCCATTACTACTGAGAAAGTCATTAAAGTCCATAATCTGGATGGGAAAAGGCAGCAGAGGAACGTTGATAATAACCTTCCCAGTGTCTCTTGGAATGAAGTGGAGGTGAGAGCGGATTCTGCTTTAGCGACACTAACACCCAAACAGGAAACTCCTTCAGGCTCAGCAACACTCTGCAGAGCCTCACACAGGAAGACATCTGCTCCATGTGAGACCACAAACAGCAAACTGTCAATAACAAGCCTCACTGTGTGTGTGTGTGTGTGTGTAGATTTGCATGAACGACAGATAGGCACTAACACATCAATGTGACCAAATGCACATCCATAAATCGCTGTCTGTAGAAAGTTTTCAAAGCCGTGTGAATTTTTATTTTAGACACTCAAAGTGCTTTACAGAATTAAGGCATTATTATTTCACTCCATACTTAGTGGTGGTAAGCTACTATTGTAGCCACAGCTGCCCTGGGGCAGACTGACGGAAGCGAGGCTACCATAGTGCGCCATTGGCTCCTCCGACCACCACCAACACTCACTCACACACTACATTCATACTAGGCAATGTGGGTGAAGTGCCTTGCCCAAGGACACAATGACAGATACCAGTGGAGTGACTGTCCCCCACTGTGGCACCTGCCCTTTACTTTCTGTGGAAGCTGGAGAGTCGTCAAAACGCTCGACGCCAGGATTCACCAGGTTAACCAGTGACGCATCCAACTCCGTGAGTTTCACTGTTTTCTTGTGCCAAATCATTCTTGGTAAAAAAAAACAAAAAACTGACCGTGTCATGGAGCTCCAGGTGGTCACACCGCCACAATTATTTTCTCCTCCATGCTACAATGGGTAAAAAGACCGGTTCCCCCGTTGACAGTCTGACGTCACTGAACAACAAGGACTCTGATTGGATTTTGCGTCACGCAAAACATTCGCTGGCGTTCAATATTTTCAACTTAAGTGAATGATGAATGTCATGGACAAACAGGAGCGTGCATGCCGCGACCAACGCTCTTGCCGCACGGATCAACCCGCACCGCCCAATAGGAGAAGAATTCACCACTTACCACGCCTTCCCAATGACTTTGTATGTTATCTGGGTGCGCAAACATTTCGCCCCTCGTCCGGTGTGAACGCAGCATGAGAGTTCTGTTAAATCAAATGTGGTGTTCCCCAAGGATCAACTTAAGGTCAAATTCTTTTTAACCTACACATGCTCCCACTTGGGGAAGTAATCAAGTGACGTGGCATCTGTTTTTTTTTTTTTTTACAGCTATGCTGATGATACACAACTACTGGATCAACCTTTTTAACTGTATTTTAAAGATCTAATATTTTAATCTTGGATGGCAGAACATTTGCTTTATCTCAAGAACAAAACCAAGGTTTAACTAATCATACCTGAAGACCTCATGACTTATTATCTCTGACACCAACATAACAGGATAGAAACATTAACGCTATCTTAGACTCTAAGCTCACTTTTATTCCACCTATTAAAAATATTATCCAAATGGCATTTTATTATTTTAACAGCCAGTCCACCTGATTCTCTCTCAGGCTTCTACGATAGATGCTAATGCATGCTTATGTATTTCTTCTTGTATTGAGTATTTAAACCCTTTTCTCTGTTCGTCCAATGAAGATTATCAATCACCTCCAGCTACTCCAGAATTCAGCTGCATGTCTTTTAATGAGAACCAATGGGAGAGCTCACATGACCCCAGTTTTAGAATCGCTGTATTGCCTCCCAGTGAGTTTCAGGGTTGATTCTAAGGTCCTTTTACTGGTTTTTTTAAATGCCCTGCTAGTTTTGCTTCTTCCTGCCTCTTTGTGCTTCTATTATCGTATGAACCCTCATGACCCCTGAGCTTCTCTGACACAGTGACACAGGCCTTTCAGTAATACTGAGAACCAACATGAAAACCCACGTCGGGGCAGCCTTTCAGCACTATGATCCTCGCCCATGGAACAGCCTGCTGGGGAGCCTCAGGGTCAAAGAGAATATTGAGACTTTTAAATCTAAACTTTTAATCTTTTTATTTATTTAATTTAACCAAAATATTGATTTGTTTTTAATCTCATTTACCCAGATTTATACTGCTGATTTTAGTGTTTGTCCTTTATTTTTTATTATTCGTGATGAAATGTGTTAGTTTGTAATCTTTGTATTGATGTGGTTTTTTTTTTTTTTATTCCTCTATACATTTTATTTTGATTATTCATTTTGTTTTATTAATATTTCAAAATTTCGGGAAAAAAAAGTGAATAATAATAAAAACCCCAAAGTCAAATTAGTCTTTTTATTGTCGACATTATTTTGTCAAAGTTAGTTTTGGTCGATCACATGTTTTAAGTGACAATAACTAGACCATGAATGCTTTAGAAATAGTTTTCATTCACATGTATTAAATCAAAACAAAACAATAATTTTGTCACATAAGATGAAATCCAATCAGAACTAATGTGAGCATGTGGGACAGATACTACAAAGCTGGATAAATGTATATTATACTGTATATATATATATAGTATAGTGTATTTCTATGGTAGCGGACATCAACAAAACCAAACATTTTGCAATCCCAGAGCAGCTGTACTATGAAGCTGGTTATCAACATAGTAACTGAAAGTGTACGTCGACTTTTTTCTGATGAATACACATATGATTAGGTATGAAGTAATGTAGTTTATTGATCCTAGCTCCACTCTTCACATTTTAATCTAAGGGTTGAACGCTGGCTATTACAATTCAATTTTGCTATTGGTTGAGATTAGATCAGTGACATCTTTTTGTTAAGTTGAGGTTTCGATTATTCAAACAAGGTTTTTCAGGAAATGTTTATCTCCCGACATGTTTCGACTGTCAACTGCCAGTCTTCGTCAGAGGATTTCAACTGATTGCCTTTGATGGTTCCTTTGAAGTTTCATTTAACTTCCATGCAAAGATTGATATTGTCTTATTTTTGAACAGTGTGTTAAGTTGAGGTTTCGTTTATTCAGACAAGGTTTTTCAAGAAATTTTTATCTCCCATATTTCGACTGTGTTTTTGGATCTGTGACATCACTAACTGTCATTGTTGGCCCCACCCCTTCTATAAAAGATGGGAGGAGGGACTGGTTTAAAACTAAATTAAAACTACACAGAAGAAGAAGAAGAATGGTTTCCTCTTCTCACAGCCCTCAGTGAGCATTGATTGACAGCTCCATGTGGAACTGTGCAGCGCAGTGTAGGCGGGGCTGCTGTGACTGGGCGTGTCCTAACTATTCTAGGAGCAATGCCCATAATCAAGGTTTTTTTTTTTTTTTTTATTTTTCCCTAGTGGCAGATCAGTAAAAACCTGCAGGTGTACTTATACCTTAAACTAGATGCGTCCAACCTGAATGCACACAGATAAAAGGGGCGGAGATTGCAGCGTCTGACCAATCGCACACGGCAGAGCAACTTACGTCACAATTCTTAAAAAACACAAAGAATTCAAATCCACAATCCAGGCCTTAACCAACACTGTTGATGAACATTGAATGAAAGAATCTCAATAATTATCAAGACCAAAAAAAAGGAATAAAATGCTTTATTATTTAAAAGTTGATTTTTGCTTCCACACATAGTAACTGTTCTGAAGCCATGATCAATGGAGCGCTATCTGTAGCTTCTCCAAAGTATTGACATGAAAAAATGTCTTTAATTTCCCAGTGTTACCAGTCTAAAAGTGAAAGAAAATTAGAATTAATCTTCTTTGCTTTTCTCTTTTCAAGGTCCCAGCGGAGCCTATTCTGAAAAAATGTGTCGTGTTATTTGAAGCATTTGGTTTGGTTTGGTTTTTTTTTTTATTTTCTATTGAAAATCCTGGGTTTTATACACTACACCAAACCTGAACACCGGCATAATAAATACTAATTGAACAATTATTAAGATGGTGAATATGTATTATATTATTTGAAAGTAGTATATTATATTATAGTCATTTTTAGCTTTCTATATATTGGATTATCTATAATACATACAGATAACTCTTGTTTGTAAATTATATGTCGAGCTGATCATTTATAAAAGTTAAGTTATATAAGTTACTTTATCCCCATCTAATTACATGAAATATGTTTTTTTTTTTATAATGTGGAACAATTGTTTAACAGAAAATAGTTTGTAAAGTAAATATATGTGTAAAACTAATTTATTTGATTTGATTCTTTACTTATTTCCTTCATTCTAATAAAGAAAAAGAAGCAGGTCTATTATACATCCACAGAAGTTATGATACGTAGATATACTGTATGTCTCTCCATGGTTTGACGTCACTGAACAAATATTATTATGAAAATTATTCATGAATAATGTGTGTTTTGGGAAATGAAAAGCAGCAACATGCATGTGATAATGAATGATTATCGAGAAATGCTGCAACGTATGTTTGCCACAAAGCCCAACTTACAGTGTTGCATCTTTAACTGAACCGCTGCGCTGACAGAAAGATTTTCTGGGTCACCCTAGAAAATAAATGGAATTAATTAAACTGTAATTGAGTCAACTAATCACAATTATCTATAATTAGAGCCATATTAAGGAGGCTTTTAGCCGTCTTTCCATGAATTGTACAACACACTGCTTCAAAAATCAATTTATATATCCTTCATAAAGGGCAGGTTTCTTTCTGCATGCAGAATCACATTATCCTTGAGATGAGTGAAGTTTTCACACACGGCAATGGCGGTCACAGATAGGGGCTGATGGTAGATTTTGAAACAAATTGTGGTTGATGGCACACGGTTTCCAAAAAACTTTTTAATATCACGGTTTAAAAACAAATAACAGAGCCCTAAAAAAATGCCTTTTTGCTTCCATAAAATGACTTTTCGCCCTCAAACACAGACACCCCCCCCTACTGAGAACTCTTAGATTTGACTTTATTCATTATACATATCCATCAGCATCAATCACTCACTGTGTAACTGCTCCATACACACAGTCTCAGATGCGCCCACACACACACACACACACAGTTTCAGCTACACTTCAGTGCCAGCGAATAGACTATCAGTGAGGTTTTTACTGGCATGTGTGAGGCGCTGACACCTCTGCTCTCACTCTATTGATTTTGTTGTCTTATCCTAATGAGCCATGCGTCATCCATCACCGCTCCGCTGGTAGCACTCAGCAGGCCCGGATGGCTTGGAGGACTGAATTAAGGACAAATGGGGACTATCACCTTGCCACTGGTTGTATATCAATGAGAGTTTCCAGAACCTCATTTTGAAGAGGCCGCAGCAGTAATAAAATAGAGAAAGGAGGAAGTGCCTTGCACATCTTGGTTTGGATACATGAGGTGTGGGTCATCCGCAGAGTCATTCGGTGACCTAGGCAAGAGTGGACGTTTATTATACACAGTGTGTACACAATATCATTTATTCTGAATATGAAGACAAAAAAATGCAACTCTGCGACACAACAAACCATTGAAAAAAAAAAATACAACCTATTTTAAAAATTTAAATAATACACCACACTTTAATAAATCATCCATGGGCTCTGTTGCAATGCCTTGAATTATTGTGTTCCTGGAAGTAGAAAATTTGCATTGTTCATTAGAACTTAATTGTATGTGCTTCAGTTGTGATTTTAATCTTTAGCCTCACTCAAAAAATCAGAATGTTGTATTAGGTTAAAATACACCCTTGTTAAGAGGGATATTTTCTCATTAAAACAACTAGAGTGAAAATCTAGTTGCATTGACAGAAAAAAGCACAAGTCCAAAAGTGAGCACATGGCTGAACTGTCCTCGTCCTGTCTGGCCTCTTCACAAATGAGAAAAAAAAAACATTGTGAAGCTACATTTTTAAGGTAGGTGTCCCTTATTACAAACACAAACCGTGTGATAACAGCTACTGACAAGGAGGAACATGCTAATTAAGTTAGTCAGCTTACAATTTTCTTTCAAAGAATACAACGTGTGCAACCGCGAATGCATTTGAAACTTTTTCAACAGTCTTTTTTGCATATTAAAACCACATTTTTACCTACCTTTGCTTGAGTACATTTTTTGGCATGTCTTACTAAGTAAACCAATGCTTTTTGTAACATTCAGCATCATTCAAAATGGACTGGATCTGCAAAGTCTGCCAAGTCAAAGCAACACAATGCAATAAATTGCCTTTATTGATTTATTTCTTGCCTTTTTAACTGTGATTTTTTTTTTGTGTGTGTTGTGTCTTTTATAGCTGAATGAAGAATTTAAAAGAATAACCACTGTAAGCCTGGACTCCACGTTTATGGCACAACTGGATTTTTGTTCATCAAAGGTATTGGAACTGGGATCATGTCGGGGAGGAGCAACTGGAGAGAAAATAAGAAAAGTTACAGTCTATCTAATTATGACTCGCTTTCTTTTTCCAGTACAATACCATTGATGCTCTCCGAGAGGCAGCTATTCGCTCACTCATTGTTTGGGTGAGAAAGAGGATGACCTCTTCAAGCAATTTCAGGTAAATTGGGCGGCAAGATTTACAAAAACAAATAGGTTGATAATTTTGGAGAATCCCAATAACAATATAAAGTCAATCTAACAGATTATTCATCAGATTAAATTTATCACTTGGACTTTAATTTTCAAACAGAATGAGAAAAATGCATAAAGTGTCCATCTTCAAACCCTTAATTTCAAAGTTTACAAAGTAGATTAAAAAAAAGCATTTATTTACTACAAACAATATACTAGATAATTTTTATCATTTTTGCATATTTTCAAAAAACATTTGATAATTATCCCACCTCTACATGTAAGCAATAGGCCTGAATCTTTTTTTTAAATTGTATTTTATTTTATTTTTTAAACCAAAGAAACCCTATTCTCTTATTTGTTATTAGCATTATAAAGGCAAATAGCTACTTTGAGCACAATAGGCAACAATAAAGAGAAAACATTCATACCTAACCCAATAAAAGCTGACTTCTTGTTGTTGTTTTTCCCTAAAAGACACTGAGGACCGTGAGGAGAATCTCTTCAGCATGACCATGAACATGGCTTCCATTGGCGATTCAGGATCCACAACCTCCATCATCATCATTGAGGGAATAAAAGTAATTGAAGAGAAGAACCTACCAAGGTGTTGTGCTTTACTCATGGGCCTCATATATGCTCTGAACCTCAGCTATAAAAAACAACTTAAGTACACTTTTCAGGTTTTTCAGAAACTTTTTATGAACCTTGACCCTCTAAAAGCTAGTGTAAAGATTATTGCTCTCAAAAAGGGCATTTTTTTAAAATATTCTTTTTGCTTTGTCCTTTTTTGTTCATTGATCATCCGGAAACTAATTGATTGTTACAATAATTTTCAACTAATTTTGTAAAGAAATACTTGTTAACTGGTCAGTGTCTATCAGTTGTCTAAAAATGTTGATGTACACACTGAAGTGCACATTAAATACAGTTTGTCAAATCATACGTTGGTTTGTGATCATTTCTATGTAAAATGTAACTAAACATAATAGAATTCAAGATAAAGTTATGTTAAGCGAACTTAAAAATATTGTATATACATCAAGGAAATTCAAGTTGTTAACATTTTATAATAGGTTAAACTTATGATACAATATGAATGGAAGCAACTCAAATAAGTAAGCAATCAACTCAAAAATGTAGGTCAATGCACATATTTATTGAGTATGTCTTCAGTTAAAAAAATGTTTTACTGTTGAGAAAATCAAGTTGCCTAAAATTAAAAGAAGCAATCAGTTGAAGACAATTTCACTTTAGTTGATTCAATGTAAAAAGACCAATGGAGAGGGTTGCCTCAATTTTTCTCGTTGGGTTAAGTAATTACTTTTCAGAGTGCATAATACAATATACTGTAACACCTACAGGTATAGTGCAAATGTCCTGAGGGAACAACAACAACAATGGCGCAAAACAGTGCAATCAAAAGTTAAAATGAAATATATACAAGTTTCAGTGAAAGGATTTTTCTACTTTCCTGTTTTGTTTTCCGAGTCAATAACAAACATCTTAAAACCAAAAAACACAATGTGAAAACAACACAACAGAATTATATAAAATAGAACAAGAATGAAAATTAAATACATATGCATAAATATGGACAGAAGATTAGCAGGTATAGTTACAGATTTTTATTATTAATATTTAATTAAGAGAAAATATTTACAGTGATTGTAAAGGGTGTTTTTCTTGTTTATTATACCTTTTAAAATATATATACAGTAGATATATATTTTTTTGGGGGGTGTAATTTGGCGCCCCTCCAGCAAATGCCGCCCTAAGCGGCCGCCTGGGTTACCTGGCCTGAAGGCGGGCACTGTGCAGAGTTTTCGGGGGTTTGCAGGGGTAGTATTGCCCCCCTAGTGGTCCCAATTTTTCATTACAGTTTTGTTGTCTATTTGTTGTCTATAAAAATACGAGTTATTTTTTTGCCGTTCGAGTCATGTGACTTGGTTCTTCTTCTGTTGCGCAGTTTTCCTTCACAATGTAAATGGGGAAGCGACACTGCACCCAGCAGTTCATGTATGGTACTGCAGCAAAAATGAAGCAGAAAACGGCCACCGGCCTGATTTTATCATGAACTTACAACATTAATCTAAAAATGAGGATTTTTAATGACACGGTCAGCCTCACAGAGCTAAGATGAAATCAGGGCGGAGCTCCTTTTGTCTTGTAAATAGGACGTTACATTTTTTTTTCTTTTCTTTTACGGCAGTTTTACTGTGTTTTAGACTAAATACTGGGATTCATTGGATTTTTGAAAGTCTTGGGAATATTTTGAGACCACTGCAGTTAATGGATTCAGTAAGACATGGTATCGCTTTAAAGGTGAGGAGTGCTGGCTTGTTTATGTCGCCATTTTCTTCCCAAGTTTCTATATTTGAGAAGCATTTAATCCCCTAAGAGTGGGAATGAGTGAGAACATACATTTTGACCGGTATTGGGGATGGTGGACTTTAAGGGGTTTAAATGACGTATTCAATTATGTTACTAATCAGTTTTGCATTTTTGTATATGTTACACACATTGTGGTTGGCGTGACGGCCTATATATTACATTTTATTTTTGCTTTTGCTCCTCCCCTGGCAAGAATCTCAAACTCCGCCTATGGTGTGGCTTCAGAATGATATAAGTGCATTCTGACGTGATTTCAGGTCCCTTAGCTGTTGACCTTTGACTCCGGAGGCTCTTGCCTTTAACACTTGCATCCTCCTCGTGCCATGAAAGTGCTTTTAGGCTGTGTTTGCACTGCCTGCGGGTGCTTGTGTGTTGAAAAAAAAAAAAATCTCCATTGCAGGTGTCGACTGTAGTGATGATGGTGATGTTAGAAGGCAGCTACAGCTAGCACCCATTACTTACTTACACCTTTTGGAGAACGAACTGGAGATGAAACGCTTCCACGCAATGCAGCTCCTTTCCTTCACTCCATCTATTCGTTCATCCACTCAGCCGTTATGGAGGCTGTCTGTCCCGTCTATTGTCTGTACCGTGTCTCTGTTTTGATGTATTTAGAAGGAGTCGGCCTTCATCATCGTTTGGAGAACAGAAGGAAACATCTTTTTTTTGTTCCGACCCTTCACTCTCATCAGTTTTTCCTTCATTCATCCTTTCTCCAGCACCCATTTTTCAGTTGACACACCCTGACCCTGATATTTTCCTTTCAGTAAAGCTATTCCCTCATGGCTCACATCCAAAACCATGTATTATATATTGTCCTCTACACACAGAACACACCATCATGCCATTCATCCTATATCTCCAGACTCAGTCTACCCATAAAAGCATTCCTATGTGCGAGTCAAAATATGGATACTTTCACACATTGTTTTGGTGCATGTGATGGGCTGAGAAATGTCATACAGTCTGGTCCATAAATCTTTAAGGGACACTATTTCCAGCGTTGCTGCTCTGTAGATTACACCATTGGTTTAAAATATGTCAGCTTTTTTTTGTTTTCATTTGATGTACAAAGACACCCGTGGCACTACGGGTGGGCCTGGTTCACCAATAAGCAACCCCATCAGCGGGCTGTACCCCACATGTGGACTCCCACAGGCTGCATCTACCAGGAAGTCCTCATGCTACGTTCTTTGCTACCCGGAAATCAGGATTTTTCGACCTCCTACTTGGAAAAATGTACTTGTAACGCCACCTGAAGCCGGAGCTTATTCCAATAATGGAACCCATGCAGAACCACATTTCAGTGGTAAAATATTAATTTAAAGAACTTTATATGTAAAAAACTCTGGAAATAATACATTTACAGATTTCTTGCTATTGTGCAACACAGTAATGTAGGCTGTATTTATATTTTTGATTTGATTTTTATTCCAAACATGAACACTAATAATAATAATAATAATAATAATAATAATAATAATAATAATAATAATAATGATAATAATAATAATAATAATAATAAATCAAATAAAGTAAAGAAAGAATAAATGGTTACAAAATCCCGCACGTGAAGTATGTACATGTTATAATTACACAATTAATTTAACCCACTATAAATAAAAATAAATTAACCTTTTCAAAAGTTTCTGAATATTTTTTGGTAACACTTTACAATAAATAATTGCTATTTGACTTGTTTTAAATGCTACAATGTCTAATTTTGTAATTTTGATTTTACTTTCTTTTGAGTTTAAATGAGATGTTTCCATGATTTTAAAATGCTTTTTTAAAATAGTTTTTTGTGCTCTATTTCCTGTTCTTAATCCCTTACATGAACCACTTTGAATGCCTTGTTGTTGAACTATGTTGCATAATGTTGCCTTGCTTTGTTGGACCAGTGAAAAAATGCTATTTTGAATAATCATAGCTTTGATAACACAAACATTATTGCCTTTATTGTAAATACAGCCATGTTTTGTATTTATTTTGACGTGCTGGGCTTGGAACGCTTTGAAATCAGATATTGGAATTTCCAACTCTGAAAGGCTTCCAAGAGTTCCAAGTTGCCATGAACGCAGCGTCAGAGTCGCAGAAAACAGATTAAGATAAATCCATTCGTTTGTTTGTTTGTTGGCTTTTTCATTTTGGCTTGTTTCATGGTCCATCCAGTGTTCATGAGACCCACCCACAATTAAAATGCTGGTGCTGCAGCTGTAATTCCATGAATGAATAGTAAGTAGCACAGAAGTATGACACAATTAATATGATTATTATTCATTTTAAATAATCTAAACTGCTTCGCCTCTGGCTGTCCTTGATTTTGTCTGGCTGTAAGTGTTATTTCTTTATTGTTTCATAAAATATTTTATTTAAAGTAAAGAGCCTTCATTATAAGCTATAATTAGAATGTAAAGAAACCCATGAGAGAGTGAGCAAAAATCAAATGTCGAGTGCATAAAGAAGTAGAACTAATTCCCTACCCACTTTGGTCTAAAAAAAACACAATCAAGAGAGTCTGAACTCTGATGTGAGATCACTGTACTTTCCAGTTTGAAGCCTGTTATTTTATTCTACACAACAAAATATATTTACACAGACAGATATTGCTTAAAGTTGAATAAGGTCAATTGACACACTTTGTCATTTTGTTTGGAGGTTGTTTAAAATTAGTTGGTTTGTAAGTTTCCCCATTGCATAGGTGGAGTTTGAGATTCTTGCCAAGGGGGGCAAAAGAAAAAAAAAACATACAAGCCGTGTTGAGATGTACGCCAACCACAATGTGTGTAAAATATACAATAATGCAAAAATGATTCGTAACTTAACTGATAATGTTGACTACAAAAACTTGCGTCGACGCGTCATTTAAATGTTGTAAATTCATGATAAAAAACTGGCCGTTGACGGCTTTCAGCTTCATTTTTGCTGCAGTATCATACATGAACTGCTGGGTGCAGTGTCGCTTCACCATTTACATTGTGAAGGAGAATTGCGCAACAGAAGAAGAACCAATCTAAAGTTCTGGACGTATACTACACACCTGAGGTAGAACGAACATCTGTGACATGAAACTAACAGAATTGTGTTAGAATCAAAGCAGCAAAAAACTATTTTATTGAAAAACAAATCTCATTAACATTTCAACATTGCCTCAAAAGGAAGATAATTTGTTATTTTAAAAGAACAACAAATTAATTAACCTATAGTTTTAGTTTCACTGTGTTTTATGGCACTTAAAATATTTGCGTATTATGTACATTATATGAACTGTATTTATTCAAATGAATTTGGGAAAACTGTAATTAAAACTTTTGTCTATTGGGGGGGCAATGCTCCCCCTGTCCCACCGCAACTCTGCGCAGGGCCGGCGTTTAGGCCAGGTGACCTAGGCGGCTGCTTAGGGCGCTATCTGCTGGAAGGGCACCAAATTGCATCCCCCACCCCAAAATTAAAACATATATATATACTTTAAAAGGAATAATACACATGAAACACACCCTTTACAATCATTATATATTATACTAAAACATTTATTTTCTTGAATGAATTTGGGAAAACTGTAATGATAACTTTTGACCACTAGGGTGGCAATGCTACCTTGCCTCACACAAACTCTAAGTATGCCCCATTGTGAAACAGAATGAGACACACTGCTCCATCAAGTAAACTATAAATAAAGGTACTGGTGTGACTACTACAGAAGATTCATGGAACTCAACCGTGTCGATCCGTGTCTTTATTTAAGCATGATTTGACTGAGCCCATCCTGAGAGTAACATCTGATCATATGAAGCTATCACATTTAATGGAACATCTCAATTTATCCACTGCCAGATTGAATCCCTTCATAGATTTTTTAAATTTTTTTTTTTCATTTTCTCAAATCAATGTTTAACTGTTTATCTTGATAAGTTCCATCCACTGTCCACATGCGTCTGCATGCCTCACGTTGAACACGGCCCTATATTCTGCTCAATGAGCTGCATCCTAAATCCGACAGATCCTTTAAAGAATGTTCTGCGCTCGCTTCAATTTCATACACCCCATTTCTATGCTAAATTCTTGGTTCTACATCACTCACTCTGTACCTGATACCTGCAGATCGTTTATCCTGCCATGCACAAATCCCATGAGCTCCCATCCATATCCCACTTTCGACATATTACATTCTGCAGTTTATATCACAAGCTGGAGAGATAATCTATGGAACATCTTGTGACCTACATCCCCAACAACTCAGTGTGCTGCATGTGAATGACTTTTCAGCCTGAATCCTCCAACTGTTTGCCTTTAGAAAGCTCTAGGAGTACTGGATAGTTGAACCAATCCTTGATGACAGAGTAATTGTGTGGGGTGTTTAAGAGAGAGAAAAAAAAAAAAAAAAACCTCAAATAACCTGCCTTTAGGGACACTTTGGTGAAAATTATGAGTCTAATCTTATTAAACTGAGTGTTGCCACTATTTGCTGGTGTTAAAGAGGATAAGCTACTTACGAAGTGGTGGGGAGTAAAGCCACACTCGGTACTGGGAACATTTCTCAATGTCACTCACTGTACACAAACAAACTGTTCATCCCAGCACAGTGCAAGCGCATCACACACCATCACAAGCCAAATATTATAGTTTGCAGTGTGTATAAAAAGATTACGCGCATGCTGTGCTGTCATGTGACTCCAGTTCGCCAAAAAAACTGTTTGTGACTTTCCTGCAACATTAGCAGGCGGTGCCTCACGCACCCCGAGGCTAGCATACATTCAAATGCCAACACACACAAAGAACACAAATGCATGCATGCATAAACACACACACATACACACTAAAGGACTCAGCAGGCTTTGGGAGCAGTGCCCTGACCTCTGGTTCCCAGTCAAAGGGAGGCTGTTCACCAGCATACAACAGCACCACTGATCCCCTTGTTCCTCTTGTAAATTTTGCTCTTTCTCCTCAGGGGCTCAGAAAAGACCCTGTGTAGTTTTGGTGAAAAGAAGGAGGAGGTTGACGAAGAAGAGGAGGGTGAAGAGGACAGAGGAGTGAAGCCGCTGTCTGTGTGTGACCACTAAATCACAGCATCTGCATGAAGGCCCAGATTGTAAAAGCCTTTCTGTGTGAGTGAGATGCTCCACAGTAGATGTGTGATATCAAAAGAGCAAACAAGGAACAAGGAAGCGATAGTCAGCGCAATGTTGAAGGCTAAATAAGATTAGCCGCTCTAATGGACACACTTATTTTCATTATTCTGCATCGCTGCTAAAGACCAGACTAAACAGGCTCGTCTCCTGTCCCTACGGCATCCTGATTAAGAACATTTCCCTCCATCCACTTCTAATTTCCACAATTTCAACCCATGTTAGTGCTGTCTTTCATAAGTGCCATTTATCCTAACTGTTATTACAGATTCAGATGGAGCTTTCTGTCAATACTCTGTAATGATCTTGTCTGTTTTTCTGCATGTTTTACAGAATGTACAAATCTGAAAAAATAATGATGCAGTACTGACAGTAACCTTGGAGGCACTGTTGCTCTTTCTTTCCGACTTGAGATTCTTCTGAGAGTCGAAGAAGAAGATCTTGGTAAAATCTTTTGAGAACAAGGCTGTGGCAACGTCCAAATAGTCCCTCCTATCTCCTTAACTATCCACTGCTCCTTCACCCCCTGAAGTGTTTAAGTGGTGGCCAGTTCCTATCTCCGTCCGAGTCGCTCCTATCTCCTTTCCTATCCACTTTTCCTAAACCTTGTGAATGACATCTCGGGGTTAAGGAACGGTGTTAGGAGACTTCCTGAAGGAGTTTGGAAAAGGCAATCACGTTTGTTTTGACAGTCAGACGCACGTCCACTAGGCAGCGTAATAAACCGCTAGCTGTGAAGGCTAGTGACGTCTGCCGTGGTGAAAAAAAACTACTAATTTCCAAAAATGGACTACTAAAAGCACTTATAACACTTTCCTCCGATATCTCAAATATCACAAGGTTTGACTGGAAATCAAAGGAAAAGAGGCTACCAGGCTACGAGGAACAAAATAGAAACTAAAAAAAGGTTTCTTAAATTCACCTTCGACTTATAAATCAACATTAATCCAAAATAACTATGATTTTATGAAATTGTTACATTTATGCAAGATGTAGACCTATACAACGTTGCAGGCATTCCTAGTTGATTGAAAATGTCTGATCCACAGAGTCATGAATTTCTGTGAACGGGTCCCTTCAAATATTGTTCCCGCAATGAATTGTGAATTAGCATTATCTGGTCTCCTTTGGTAAAGGATGCATCAGTGTTTTCTAGGCTAAAGGTAGTTATAAAAGAAGCATTGAGCGTCCTTCCCTTAGCTTTTAGAAAATTGGAACGTTCCTTATCATGGTCGCCACTTAAACACTTCTGGGGGTTATGGAAAAGTGGATAGGAAAAGAGAGAGACTATTCAGACGCAGCCCAAGTTTATAATATAGCCATCAGTTTCTGGTCTCTTTATAACAGGGAACAATTGTTTCAAACATTGTTTCTTCTATGTATTTCGGTTCCAACTCTCAGGTGTCCCCAGTGGACATATTGCATAACATCCAAGCAATTGCAGGAGATGCGTAGCAGTTTTTAGGCTGCAAAATGTACATTTTTGTGAAGGAACTGTCATAAATAAAATAGAACATGAATATCCAACTTAATGTTTTGGGGAATTGATGTGCTAAACCCACATCACAGAGCACGTAACACTAACTGGTTTGCTGCACTGTATGTAAAATGTGGATATTGTGTTGCTCGCTGTGCAAAGTCCATTTTGTGTCACTGTCAAACTCTATGAAACTGAACTGGACTATCAAGCGTTTTATTTTAGAGGCCAAATCAAGTTTGATTTGATGTGTGCTACACCAGAAAAGTCTTAAGTTAAAATGTAATTTCATCAAGATAGAGCCAAGTTTACAACTCACAATGATGAATTAATGTTTAGATACCTGGAATAATGAATGTATTGCTTTACCTAATTTTCAGAGTTTTCCTGCAGTGTTTACGGAGGAGAATAATCAACATCATCTCAGGAGGAAGGTGACAATCTCACAAAAAGGAACGTTTCTATTTTTGTGCGCGGTTGTCTTGGCTCAGAATGGTGGATGAGGAAGGTGTGGACCCATGAGCAGAGAGAGAAGGAGGCAGAATGCAGGCGTAGCATTCTTAGAACCAGTTCTCGTGTCTTTCTGGTTTTTGGAATAAACAAGGAAGCAAAAGGAAGACGGGGAACAAGAGATGAACCGCAGCAGCACACGAGGAGGTAGTAACGACAATGAGCCAGTAGCCACACTGTGTCCAAACACTCAGCTAAATAGTGAGGAGAGCTTGATTGGGAACCGGCCACACCTGGGTGATAATCACTCCCAACCCAAACACAATGACATCACTGGGAGGTGGAGACACGAGCAGGAAGACCTGGAACACAGAGACAAGAGCAGTGACGTGCCGTGAACACTAGGGTTGGGTAGGCACGTTGCAAATCGAGACCACCAATGACAATTTCCTATGTTTCTGCTGTCAAGTGTTAATTCAATTCAAATCAATTTTATTTGTATAAAGCAATTTCCAACAAAGTCATCTCAATGCGCTTATCAAAATATACAATTCATAATAAGAAAAAAAAAACCCAACAAGATCCACATGAACAACGAAAACAGATAATCAAAATATCAATTCACCCTTGGGTAGGCACTGCCTACCTTGCCTACCCTGATGGCACGTCACTGGACAAGACCTAACACAGGTAATCATAATAGAACAGAACAAACAAAGAGGACAACAAGGGCTAAACACGAATACAAACTAAAGCTGACAGTGCTGCAGGACACGAATTTGAAAGTTTTGTTTCCATTTAAAATATTGTGCGCAATAACATTTTATAAGAACATTTCATTCACAGTTTGGGTAAAGGTGATAATTCCCGTTGACATACAACAATATGTTTTACGGTATTTATTCCGCGCAGCATAAAAAAAAAGAGTTATTGCAAAGCACAAAAACCTTTTGCACCATAAAAAATGAGGAAATAATATTGCCATGCAAGGAAAATACAAGTACTAATTTTCTTGACATTTTAATGAACTCTTGTGAGACTTGGCTGGAATGACTGGATGCCCTAACAACAACAAAAAGCTCTAGAATGAATAATTTATTTACTAAATTATTCTAATTGTTGGTGGCAAACTGCAAGCTTGCCCTCAAGAGGCACAATGAAAACCAAAAGCATTACATAAACCCAAACAACAAAGTGCTTTTACATCTAAGCATGACAATATTTTAAGTTTTTAATGATAAAATACTCACAACATTCATAGATTGAGATTTCAGATATGGGTAAAAGTCTTTTCTATTAGCGTGAAGTGAAGAATTTGTTTTTCTTAAGACACAAACCTTCACATTTCTCCATCAATTCTCTTCTGTACAGGGATAGAATGCAGTATGCACAATCGAGCTTAATGAACATAAATAAATCAATGATACTGAGGGTGGAGCCATTCCAGCCCTCCTCCCCCACTTCTTTAATCGAGCCTTCCTCATTAACACATGCGTAAAATATGTAAATGAGATGAGACAGCATGGAAATATACAGGCCTATTACACAATTAACAAGACTGCTTGATGAAGTAATATGTAAAGACTTTATGGTATCAGCATGAACGCATGTGTAAATGCTCAGGCATTAAAACTCATTTAGTGTGCAAGTAATTGTTTTCCCTGCCAGCTCAGCAATTTCTGAAATCCAGCTGCTTTCACAGATGTAGAAAAAAAAAAGTTTTTTATCCTCTAAACAGTTTCACCCTGAACCCTGCACAAACCTTTAAATCCACATGTTATATATCCTGCAGCCAGTTGAGCGACATGACGCAAACCCATTGAGATTAACAGCATGGCCGTATAAAGTTACATCTAATCCCATTCTCCTCCTGATTACCTAAGAGCCAGATAGCATCTAAATCTGCACCATAATTGCAATGCAGATGATGATCAAGCGAGATGGAGGGAAAGTGACAGTGAAGGCTATCACCAGTTTGACATGATTACAGCACCAGCCTCCAGGGAACCATATCTTGATTTAGATTAAACCAGAGTCGTCAAACAGAAAGCACCCATCTTTAATAACGCCATATATCCGCTGCCACATTAAAATATATGGTTCCATCATGTCCATGAGATGGTTGATTAAATGACCGATTGAAGAAGAAATCAAAACACAACATAGATCAGAGAGGGACTGTGAAATGGCGCGAGCAAATATGTTGACAAAGGAAAACAAGTTGTTATAAGAGGATGTGCTTGATTTTCCTCGAAGGCCACACGTTGGAAACTTACTGAGAAATACAATGATGCAGAGCTAAGTGCTTACACGTGCGTTTGTTTCACATTGAAGAAAAACAGCAATGTTGACCACTGGTCTGCAGACTAGCTAACATGACTACAAGCCAGGGTTTTTTGTGCAAAATATAAATATATATATATAAATGTTCTTTCCACCTCCAGCATGGCCGCAACCGTGCTCAGCGGAACATTCAGAAGTTTAGAAATCCTTTGCCATCAGTATGTTTTGCACCAATAAGGTTGCAACGGTTTTCAGCGAGCGCTTTGCTTTTACCCATCATGAGCCGGCTTTTGTGTGACACTTTGGTAATAAGTCACCTTCTTATAGCAATCAGTTGGGACTGAACCAGCTGATGTGAATTTGCACTGGAAAGGGGCAGGATTGCTTTGCAATTACTGGTTGATTTCACCTGGTGTCTTGGCTTTCCACGCGTTTTGCACCTCCCTTTCTTCATGCGTTCAATACTTTTCCCCCTGTGACATTTCACATTGTTACACAACTTAATTCCTGGACATCAGTGGTTTGAGTTCTTTGAATGTGTGGATTACATGGGATGATATTTTAGCAACATATGGTGAAAATATCATGTCACTAGCACTTTTAGAAATATATTTACTGAGAGAAATGGTCTGGTGCTGTGTTCAATACTTACTTTACCTGCTGTATATCTTTGTTTCTTAAGTTGGTAATGCAAAAAAATATAGAATTATTTGCCTTCAGTTTCACTGCTTTTGGCAGTTGAGGAGACTTTTTTGTTTTATTAGTGAGAATATAGGAGGCATCCTCACTATTGTCATCCTTTTTTCTTCCGTCTGCGCTAACTCCTCCTACACCGTTTGTCCAATGTTCTGGAGATTTATGCTTGTACTTTTATAATTTTTAACTTGTTTCTTTTTTTCTTTCCTCTTCATTTCTATTGGACATTTTTAGCTTTTTCAACTGGTAACCCCTTCATCCCCAGCTATTCTTCAACCGATTTGGACCATTCAACCTTTAACATGTTCAGCTCCTACATTCAACCCATTTCAACTTTTTCAACTAATTTCAACTTTTTTAAACTTTTTCCACCCATTTCAACATTTTCAACCTTATTGCTAATATTCAGCTAAGGCCAGGTTAGTGCTATTGCTAGGTGAATGCTAATGCTAGATTAATGCTAATGCTCGGCTATTGGCATTGCTAGGTTAATGCTAATGCTAGGTTAATGTTATTGCTAGGCTAATGTTAAGGCTATAATAATGCTAATGCTATGTTAATGATATTCTAATGCTATGCTAATGCAAATGCTAGCTAATTCTAATGTTAATGCTAGCGATAAGATAATGCTAAGTGAATGCCAATGCTAGCTAATGTTAATGCAATGCAATTTCTTCAGGAAATGCAAATATTGTAGACATTATTTGTGAGGCAGTATTATGAAAAAAATCCCTTTCTATAGGTTTTGCTACAGTGATATACATCCCTTTAACCTCATTCAAAGGGCCAAACTTGAAAACGTTCTGTTTCCTCCCTCCCTTGTTATTCCACATTTAGTAAAAAGTCGGCTCCAAATGGGTGAGTTGGATTTTCCTCACTACCTGACATACCGGAAACTCTTCCTCCTGACAATCTTAGCTCCTCCTGCCCTATAAGAATGTGAGATCCTCCTTCTCAAACTACTTCACAGCTAAAACAAACAGTGTAGTTTAATATAGAATTTATATTATACTTTATTGTCATATATGTAAAGCTACATATACAAAATGTGTTCTCTGCATTGAACCCCTCCCTAAAGAGCAGGGGTTACAATAAGTTGCATTTTTAGTACTCGTCATATTGCCTTGTATCGCCTTTGAAATGAAATGATGTTTGTGACCCAATGCTTGGACAAAACAATGGATCATCACCTTGAATGGACTATTCCTCTCATAATTAGTAGAGAGGATGACAAGAAAGTGACGTAGGAGCGCCGGTGAGTGTTTAAAGTAGCTGAAACAGCTGATTTACCCTCCTGCTGCACATCCTGAAACAGTTTTTGTCTGACTCACATTCACAATAGCCGCTTAAATATCCATGTGTTTTACTGTAATTTGCCATTTTTTGGTTGAAAACAATAACAAGAGTGTGTGGATATCGCGAGTGATCAGCTGTTGCGTGGAGTTAGTGTCTACAGACACGTCTACTCATTAATTTGCATGATTAGGCCCCAAAACAGCCCGTTTTTAGAACTGCTCAGACAGTTACTTTTCAGAGGGCTAAAACTCTAGAAAACTGGCGAGTTTTGGAAAATAAACTTCAAATACTATGTTTGTTAGGGTTCGTAGAACTAATGGATATGGCTGAAAAATAGCATAATACTAGACCTTTAATGCAGGTTGAGTTAAAGGGACGAGGGACTGAAACAACATATTTGCCAGATTGTTTTTTTCTAAATATGAAGATGATTGTGTTTGTTAACCGCTAACTGCAAGATATGGCTTATATGCTTATAGGGCCGTCCAAATAGTTCTACATTAATTCTTGTTTTGCTATTGGTGTCAATGTAAAAATGTATTTATTTACTTTTTCTACATTTATATTATCATGGGCAAGTGGAAAGAATATTATAAAAAAAATCCACACTGAAGCTAAACTTATGCTATAGGGGAACGCTCCCCACTCAACTCCACAAACTCTACACTCCAGTTACCACATACACATTTATCAAAAGCTGCAAATTTGACATGAACAGACAGTGACAGAGAAACACAGAAGGAGACGCGACTTTTGAGGGAGAAAGTTGACAGAAAACACAGCAGGCGGCACAATTTTCCTTGGGGGGAAAAGACGACGCCGGGAACGACTTCATGAAAGAGATGGATGAGGATCACATGGAAATGATTATTCACATGCAATACATTAGCGATACAAACATAAAGAATCAACTACAGAATGTGTAAGCAATTCTTGTGGAGTCAAAAAAAACAACAACAATGCTGTGCTCTGTCCAGTGGTGAATGGAGACTGTTCTCTCAAAATAGTGTGAATTGTTACATTAGTCACGCAGAACAGTTATTTGCTGGATGGGACTCTATCAAATTTTTTTTTGTCAGGAACCAAACGTTTATCTTTTAAGACTAAATACAAAGATTTTTTCTGCACCTTATGAAGACACTTTTCAAAAGTGAAAAGCCAGAGTGTATAGTTTATGTCAGCAGATGTGTAAACAGACACTGGGAGAAGCAGAAATACAAAAGGACCCAGATCCAGAGATAAAAACAAGACAGGAAATGACCAGCGTTGGCGACTCCCCCATGGGAAAGTTGCCACTGGCTCTCCCAAAAGTCCCGAGAAGGCATTAGATGACCTCATCGCCTAATTTGTATGTTTAAACATATGCATGTTGCCCACTAAAATGGGCTTAATGGTTAAATAAGATAACCTGCTAGTCCTAATCTGGTGGGGGTCATCACTGTGGGCCTTTAAGGAAGGCCGCTCATCCTGACTTCTCCATTAGATGGGTTCAAGAGAACAAATTGTGTGTAACCCATGTATTTATACATGTGACAAAAAAGTGAAATACATTTTTATTTTTTAGTCACCACAGTAGAAAAGAGTTATTACATTATGGGGGCGACAATAAAAAATTAGAATATTTGCATTTCCCGAAGAAAATGTAAGTGATGATGCTGGGCTACGTTACATTTCATTAACTTAGCATTAGTCAGCATTAGCATTAACTAGCATTAGCATTAACCTTAGCTAGCACTACTTTTAACCTTAGCTAGCATTAGCACTAGCCTTAGCTACTATTAACATTAACATATTAATACAAGCATTAACTAGCATCAGCTAGCATTAGCATAATCATTAGCTAACATTAAAGTTTACTTTAGCTGACATTAACATTGGCACTAATCTAACATTAGCCTAGCATTAACATTAACCTAGCAATATCATTAACCTAGCATTAGCACTAACTTAGCATTAACCAAGCAAAAGCATTGATTTACCATTAGCTAAGCATTAATAGCAATAGCTGAATATTAGCAATAAGGTTGAAAAAGGTTGAAAAGGGCTTAAATGTGTTGAACGTATTAGCTGAACATGTTAAAGGTTGAATGGTTTGTACTTTACTTGCAAAGATTTTAAGGTAACTTAACAAGCTGACACTTTAAAAATGCGATAGTAGCTAAAAAGTCAATGCAGTTTCACAAAAAATGTATAAACTCAAAAAGTTTAAAAAATACAAATCACAAAAGCCAAAACATAAATCTTGGGAACTTTCTGAACGTTTTGATAGCTTAATTGTCAAAATCAGACAACTGGTGTAGAAGCAGTTAACGCAGACGGAAGAAACAAATGGATAGAAACAGTGAGGATGAAGTAAAAAAGAATACCACTATAAACATGTTTAGAACGATAAATGTCTTCTGTTGATAATTTTATGTCACATAATAATCCTCCTGCAATTATCAGGAATTATCAGGTCCACAGTTAATTAATGGCTTCATGGCTCTGAATTAGGTGATAGTCTATTCCTTTCTTCTCTTTGACTCCCAGTCATTCTATGCATAGGTTTCCAGATAGCGGGGATGGGGGGTAAAGTCGCTTGTGTCCATGATTATTGTAGTCACCAACTTTAGTGGCTGAGCAGATTGTGAGACAATACAATACACAGACAAGACAAAAGCTGTAGAAGGAGGAACTGACGGCTATGATGACTGGAACGTAGAGTCAAGTCATGGTAGAGTAACTGGACAAGATCAAGTTGCTTGTTTTGCCGCTAGTTGCTCAGGGGTCCGAAAAGTCCCTGAAATCTATAGCGATAAAGTTGCCAAAATGACAACACAAGAAATTGCCTAGGCTGAAATAGAAACATGTGGAATTTATGCATCACAAAATCAACAAATTGTATATATATAAGTTTAATACCCACCATCCCCTATCACATTATGGGCCTCTGGAAAAGATAAATATTGGAGTGATGTATACAGCATTGCTCAAATTTGGTATGTTGCTTTTTTATTGCAAGTGGATGATGGAAATCCCTGAGAAAAGCTTTATCTAATGATAACATGACTGAATTTGAAATACTCCTGCTAGGGAACATGAAATATATAACAAGAAACCGAGTTTGAAAAAAACTTTCCTTTTATTAATTAATTCATTGATCCTTTACACCCACTTACCATGTCACAAGGGTTGCTAGAGCTGCAATTTATCTGTTGGAAACTCCTGAAGGAGAGCTATTATATTGTTAAACAGTGATTGTATAATACTAAAGAGCTATTATTACTATTATTACATCACTGTCATTCCAGAGTTGAAGTTAATGTGGAAGAAGTTAATGTACCATTGAGATCTGTGAAAACCAGACTTGTGGAAACTTTTTTTTTCTATCCGTGTAAAGAGGAAGCACATTGCGTCTAAATAAATGTTTGGCCCACACCATAGAGTGTTGATGTCCTCTGTGATACTGCATGTGGATGTGTCCCTGCAATCCAGTTTATACTTACAGGTCAAATGTTATGGAATTTTGACAGTACAGTAGTTGTCAGAGAGTCTGTATTTGTGGTTTACAGCTGTAATCGGGCCTCAAAAGTTAGAACCAATATGGCACAAGCCCGACAGAATACATCGTCCAAACCAGAATAAAACCCATTTTTAAGCCTGAACCTGTTACAGCCCGACATAGTTCAAATCTGTGCACGGACACAGTTCAAGAACAAGTCATTCATACCTTTTGTAACATCATTTAATCAGTCAACTCCCAAAATAACACCCTCCAGAAGCTGACCAACTGCACATACTGATCCACTGCTTTGGCCTTGTGCTATTCCTCTGCGGAAAATGTATGTCCTGTTTGGGAGAGATCATCTCATGCCAAGAAGCTAAACCCAGCATTGAATAACACCTGCTACTTAATCACTGAATGCTTGTAGCCTTCTCACTAGCATTGCCCACCTCATCTATGAATGTTTAAATACTGTTCAGCCCCTGACAGTATCAAGAAAAGAAACCAGACTATGGACAAAAAGGCTTGAGGAAAACCCCCTAAAATAGACATGGGTATCCCTCCTTCTGAAGCCCCCTCCCCCCGGGCTCAGAAGAACCATGGATCCAGTGAAGATGTTCAACTGCGAATAGGAACGGGACGATCAAAAATAACCATGGCCAGATGGGTCTATGACCGGCCTAACCACCTGTAAATGTGGAGAAGAGGAGCTTAAAATGTAGCACTGCCTTGCCTGCCCCCTACTACCCAACCGGTGAAGCTCAAAGGATCTTGCATTGTTCAATGAAAACGCAAAGGACTGTGTTCATAAATGGGAAGCTGCCATATAGCCAACCAAGACATGAGAGAAAGAAGAAGAAGAACATTATCTATTCGTTTGCCAGAAGCCAGCCTTTGATTTACCTTCTCAGCATCCATTTGTGCATCTTTCTCCAGCTAATGGAAATGCAATACCTGATCGCTCATTTACATCGCAGCCCATCGGATCCGATTTGGTCTTGTTTAGTTCGGACAAAGATCTTCAGCTCTAGTGTGGTTGTCATTGTCTTTGTGTATTACACTATGAGCAACTTTGTTGATGGATGGATGGATGGATGGATGGAGGTACCATATAGTGCATTCTCCCATAGAGTAGGTATAACTGCTAAAGAATAGAGCAGCAGAGGTATTGAGCCAGGTGCTTTTCCACCTCTCCTTCAACATCTGTTTGTCTTGTTTTTCCCTTCTTGTCTCTTTTGTGCATTCTTTTGCCTCCTCAACAAAAAAAAAAAAAAAAAAAAAGAAAAAAAGAAAAAAAAACATTGTTTAGAAGGTGTCAGGCAATCAATATAGTGATGAGAGTTGTTGTTTTGAGGTCTGATATACTACATGCACACCAACACAAGAGTAATGACTACTATCCACGGGCACTGTAACAGTCATGAATTATACTTTATTGGCTGCACTTTGTCAGATATACGGCTCTCCTGCCTCCTCCTATGTATTCTGAGTCTGACAAGAATTGATACATTCATGAGCACACACACACATACAGGTGCAGAAAGTCACACACACTTGTACACACAGACATGCAGGTAGACAAGCAGTGATCACGGAACATTCTCTAAATTCTCCAACCATGACCCGAAGCACTCTGCAGCACAGAGAAAAACACTCAGATGAAAGCTTTTGAAAATAACAGAACAAGACATTTTCAAATCAATACTTGTTTCTCATTTTTTTTTCTCTCCATCTTGAGCAGAGCTTGATGACCCACGCCATTAAAGGCGGACTATAGGAGGCGCGTCTGTGTCGTGCTGAGTGCGCCGAGTGGCATGAACAATGGTAAGGCTGATTGTGAGAGCCTGTAGGGGGTTAATAAAGGAGATTGTTCAGTGTTGTAGTTTCTCTTTACTCATTTATGTACAGCTTGGTGTAGGTCAGATGTAGTGTCCCTGAAGCCATGCAGCAGTGTGTGTGTGTTTGAAGCAGGATGAAAACTCAGCGGCTTTGTGAATACACACTCTATGCTTCACTGGCTAAATCAATTTTTGATACACCATGGCGGTGCGCTCTAAGAAATGTTAGGAAACACAACGTGACATATATAGTTCATGTGCAGTGCGTGCATGTATGGCAAAAAAAACTAACTAAAAAAAAAAAAAACAGCAAATCTGCAAAAGAAGAAATAATACAGCAGGTGTTTTATGGCTGGTTCAAAGGTTGAAACGGACTCATGCTTTTCAGAAGCAGCCAGGTCAGCAGCATGAAAAATATACACCAGCTCATCATTATACACTCACACCTGGCTACTGCAGGGGCTGTGCTGGAGAACTTCAGCCCACAAGTTCCAGGAAGACCCTCAACTACCCGCAGCGAGGATCCCTCTCCGAGCAGCCGCTTCATTCATTCATTTCGCTTGGTTGAGAGAGTTGGCTAATGACATGACAGAGGAGCTACATGCAAATAGCCAACATCTGTCACAGCACTAGCTCCACTCCATATATTTATTTGCTGATCCTACTTAATATTTCTGCATATTACTGGCTGTTTGTTGGAGGCGGACAGTGATGCATGTTCCTGCATGACGCCGTACAAAAGAAAGCAATCTCCTGCTACCCTCACATCCACTCCTGCTGCTTCTTCTAAATGCATATTTTGTGCTGGCTTTGCAGCCTGCTGAAGGTCAGTGGAAAATAAGGGCCCTTTATTGTGGAAATAGCAGAAACACATTTGGTGGAGTTAATGTGTGCTGCATTTATCATCGACACAATAAGGAAGGCTAGATAATATATCTCATGCAATGAGTAGGGAATACATTAGGTGGAGGTGTTGTGATGACTGCATCTGGGTGTTATCTGTGAGGTTTTTGAGGTTTATCTTGTATCAATGTGACATTCAGATTATGAATATCCAAGGTGTCCATATAGTTAGTTTAAACTCATTTCTTCATGTATATGATTAAGTTTCGAACCAGGGGTCACCAACATGGTGCTCATGGGCACCAGGTAGCCTGCATGGACCATGTGAGGTAACCTCAGGTGCTCTAGTCACCAATGAACTCCATCTAATATCTGATGAACTTTCCAGGATTCAAACTCAGAAATATAAATACGTATGAGAGATGGAGTTGGTACTTAGTAAAGTTAAATACTGCTGATAAAGTTTTAGTGTTAATTAATCATCTTTAAATGTTTATTTTCATCGAAACTTTGTGATGTTATATATAATATGATGTATATGATATATTTATATATATATATATATATATATATATATATATATATATATATATATATATATATATATATATATATATATATGGATAAATAAAGTGTTTCATGTTGAAACCTCAACATGTCCTACCTTTTAAGTTATTGCTAGCCTTCATTATGATCTTACCCTTTAATTAAAGTAAAACCATGAAAATGCAGTATATAAAGAGTAACTAAACCCCAAACCACTTTTTTTCTGCTGAATACAAAAGTATTTGGGTATAAAGTAGTGCTGTTGATTGATCCTGGTCCAACTCTCAACATTTTAGTCAAAGTATTTCAATTTGTCATATTATTGTAAAATGTCAGTGACTGCCCTCTATGGGTTGAAACCAAGCTATTACAATTGATTTTTGCTTTTGGTTGAAAACAAGATCATGTGATATTTTGGAATTATCCTGCATCACAAACAAGCACTGTTAGCCCCGCTAAAAAAAAAAAAAAAAAAAAAAAAAACAGCACCTGCTGGCTCTACAATCTGTGGTGAGTTGGTTGGATTGAGAAAAGAGTGAATAGAGCGGTATAGTGAGTAATGAGTAGCTAGTTAGCATAGCATAGACTGTTCATTGGAGATTTTATAGTATAGACTGGGCGTGTCTTAACTGCTCCAATGCATTTTTTGAATTTCCCTAGTGGCAGGTCAGGAGAAAGCAGGCGTTTAGTTTCTCTTTAATAAGAACTTTTCTAACTGGTAGCCCTACGGACTATACAGTGCAGTTGTCCTTCACTATAACGCGGTTCACTTTTCGCTGCCTCTGTGTTTCGCAGATTTTTTTTACAGTGCAATTTAGCATGCATTTTCTTTTACAGTGTATGAACGCGCATTGTGTTCTGCGTCCTGATTGGCTAATGCTGCATTCACACCGAATGCGTCTTCTGCGGCACCGGACGTATCTGCCGCACGAAACATTCCGCATGGGTTCAACAGACCGATGTCCATGTTGACGGCCTGACGTCATCGTCAACAAAGACTCTGAATGCGTTCAGCGTCAATGTCTGATTGCTAGCAGTGTGACTCTGAAGTGCTGTAAGTTTGAAAACAGGTTTATGTTTTGAAGTCTATGAAGGTTTGAACTTTGAGAGTGTTTAAACAAGAGAGAAATATGAGATAATGTAAGGCCTGTCTGAGAAAAGTGTATAAAGTGTGTGGGGGGGGGGGTTTACAACCTTAAAACATGTATAATAATTGTAAAAAATAAAGCTGACTACTTCGCGAATTTTGCCTATTGCGGGTTATTTTTAGAATGTAACCCCCGCGATAAACGAGGGACTACTGTACTTATAAAGTAGCTCACAGGTTCAGAAAGGTTGGTGACCCCTGTTCTATACCGAGACTAGAACTTTAATATGTCCTTTTGCTTATCTTTTAAATTTACACCAAACAGAAGTAAAATCCTGCTAAGACCAATTTGGCATTTACAGTAGCTGTCAGCTCCACATCACCTCATGCTGCTGTCTTCTTTTTTTTCCCCGTAAATGGGGGTTGGGTCAAACGTCAACATGACCGTTTTTTTCCACTCCCATCTCTGAGCCACTGTCAGCCTTCAGAAATGATCCCTCGCCAACGCGGGTCTGTCTCAGGTGCCCTCAGTGTTGACTGGCAGGTCTTGGAAGTGCAGAACTGCTTTGGCCCCGACGATCAGTGAGGCTGCCTGCTCGCTGACACTTTGAAACAGATAGATCACTGAGAGCCAATGACAGCTCGTTATTGCTGGAGATGATTGAAGCTCACAACGGGGATTTGTATCAAAGCAGGTGTGCTTGTGTGGGGATGCGTGAGTGCTGCCTTTGCGCGCATATCGGCATTAGGCGAGAGGTGAAGACATGAAGGTATGAGGACTGCTGCAGTTTAACCTGAAAACCTAAAAAATGGGTCTATCTTTGAGCATAAGAATATTAAGGAGACTATTCTTTCCATGTAGTATTATATTAAAACTACAAATAAACCTAAATCTTAGTTTTAAGTCAACTTAGCATTTGTTTTTCTTTCAATATTCATTCACGTTGAAGCAATGAAACAACAAAGGTACAAACTAGAGCACATTCTGGAAAGGAAGCCAAAAGAAAAGACGTTGGAAGGTTAGAATGATCGATGGCAGTGCCACCTACCCGCCCTGCTGTCATTGGGCAGTGTTATTTTCAGAACATTCCCTGTGGTGCCACATGAGGTCCCTGCAGGCACTATAGTAGCCTGTAGTTGGTGACCTCCTTATTTGGCGATGCCAACACATCATCAGGAACACACAATGGATCAAAACCAGAGGACCTAGAAAAATGACAACTCTGCTCAAAACAACCTATAACCAAGGTGGGTTTGAAAGTGAGTGAAAGGCTTTAGATCCTAGGTTCCCAAAGTGGGGTACGCAATATATCATAGGGGTACATAAATAAAAAATAAATAAATTGGGGAATATAAATATAGCAGCAGTCAGGAGCCTCCATGCATTGCCACATGTTACACATTGTCCTCTGTCAGACTGCCCTCTAGTGGTGACAGAACAATCTCACCAAAAAAACTAAAAAAATATGACGAGAGCTACATTCCTTTACCGATTACATTCCTTATACATTATTAGTGAGGATACAGGAGGCATCATCCCTGATGTTTTCCATTTTTCTTTCGTCCGCATTAACTCCTCCTACACCGTTTTTTTCCGATTTTGACAAATGAGCTATCAAAAAATTCAGTAAGTTCCCGAGATTTATGCTATAGTTTTTATATTTTGTAACGTTTAAACGTTTTGACTTTTGACAATTTTTTCTCTCTCTCATTTTTATTATAAATTTCAGCTTTTTAACCTCTTAATTCCCAAACATTCTTGAACTGATTTTGACATGTTCAGCTACTACCTTCAACATATTTCAACCTTTTTCAACTTTTTTCATCCTTATTGCTAATAATCAGCTATTGATAGGTTATTGCTATTGCTAAACTAAAGCTAATGCTAGGTTAATGCTACGCTAATGCTACGCTAATGCTACGCTAATGCTATTAATTGGTAGACGCTAATGCTAGGCTAATGCTCTTGCTAGCATAATGCTAAGCTAATTCTAGCCATTGCTATTGCTAAGCTGATACAGTGTGACACCTGCATCCTCATTTGCAAATATTCTAGTTATTATTTTTGATTATTATATATTATTCCTCAACAGGATAGGTCAAATTCAGAGACAAATTTCACTGTAGGGCTACATTGTATATGACATTACATCAGTAGTTCCCAACTTTTTTTGTTTTTTTATACTTATTTATATTTGAGCTAGATTTATATTTGAGAAAGTGAAGGTATAGAATACAGTTGTTTAACATTGTTTTGTTTGTGGTGTTATAATTTGAAAAAGAATAATGATTAAAACATTTTAAGAATACATTTTTAATCAGTGTTTTTCTATTATAAATAATTAGACATTTCAGGAGACCCCATTTGAATTCCAGTCGAACGCACATGGGGTCATGACCAGGGATGTTCCGATACAACTTTTTCATTTTTGATATGATACCAATATTGCAGCCTTGCATATTGTCCGATACCGATATTGATCCGATATCAGCATGAATCATACATGCTTTTTAGTCAGCAACAGTAGGTAGGAGAAAAACTGACCCATTTATTATTAACCAATTGGTTACATACATTTTAACCTTCAACATAATATATACAGTATTCTACAATTGAATAAAATAAATAAAAAAACCAATTAAAAAAAAAAAAAATCCGGAAATTTGAATCCAATATCCATTTTTAGGATAATATCAGACCGATATCCAATATCAATATTGGATCAGGACACCCCGAGTCATAAACACTGCTTTAGATGAATGTTACAAAGAAACACAGACTCTTTCTTGATGTGTTATAAGTAGAGAACATGGGCAGGTTGAAGGATTTGAGTTTAACAAGATCCAAAGGATGGAGAGCACTAAGTGAGACTTTTACGGTGCGTTCACACCGGTTTAGTCGCGGACTCGTTCCAAATGGGCGGAGGACAGCTGATAGCTTTATCACCTTGGTTTGGCTTGGTTTGTGATCAGATCACAAATTCTGATCCACACCAAACTGCAACTGGTGTCATTGCATGAGCTGGAGTTGAGACTTCTCTTGGCAGAAAAACAGGAGCTTGAAGAAGAGGTTTTCAACAATGGGTCAAAGAGCGCTTAAGAGTACTCAGAAACATATTTGTTCTCTGTTTGTTCTTTCAAAACATTCAACAATGGAACAGCAACAAGTTGTCGGGTCTTAATTAGGGATGTCCCGATACAACTTTTTCACTTCCGATATGATACCGATATTGCGGCTTTGAGTACTGGCCAATACTGATATCGATCCGATACAATATCAGCACGAATTATTTATCATTTTATTACATATTTTGTAATGTAGAATGTTAGAAAAAGGCTTGATCAAGTGTTGTTACTCAAACAGAGAACAATAGTCAACAATTCAAGTTCACTTCAGTTATTTCTTACTGTCAGTATATGGTGGGAACAACTCAGGGCAAGGACAAAAACAACAAAAAACTTATTGGAGTGCTTTTAGATGCAGTCCGATAAAATCCAATATTCGTTTTCTGGCTGATATCGGTCTGATATCCGATATCAATATCGGATCGGGACACCCCTAGTTTTAATGCCCTGTTTTGTGCCATTGCCGCTTCTCCTGACCACCAACAATGCCGTGTGCTTGCCGTAATCTCTCTTTTTTAATCTGCGCCGAACGCGATTGCGTTCAAAGCACACCTCATCACTCTAGACTTCAATTGGAAACGCACCGAGGCCGGCAGAAATAATTGCTCTAGTATTTGCCTGTTTGATCCGCTCTAGACTTCGTTCGAGTGAACACACCGACCCAACAAGGCGGACTATCCAAGCAAACAAATCCTACAGCGTTTAAACCGCTCAAGAGTCCATCGGTGTGAATGCACCCTAATACTTTGTGTGGAGTGTGGACTGTCTAAGAACAGTTGTCACCTTCTAATCTTATGTCTTTGATTTTAAATTCTGTGCCTTCTCCTTGCCCTTCTCTCTCTTTTCTATTCCAGGTGTCATGAAGGTGGAGCTGGCAGTTCCTGATCTGTGGTTCACGGCTCAACTAGTCTGGGACACTCTGATGTTCTATCTCTTTATTCTGTTCTGTTCTCCTCTTTCTGTCCACTTTCTTTCTGTCGAAGCAGATCTTCTCCACCTCTGAGCCTTGGTGGAGATTTCTTCCAGTTAAAAGGGAGTTGTTTCTCCCCACTGTAGCTGATGCATGTTCGTGTGGATTTGTTGGGTTTTTTCATTTTTCTTAAGTATTTTATATTTTGATAGCACTTCGACATGACTATTGTAATTTGCGCTATATAAATAAAGTTGCTAACCATGATATTTTTATCATTAGATGCAGTCTTTGTGTATGACTCCATGACTGAAACATAATTTACTACTTAATAAAATTGCCGCTCAAATGTTTGTTTTTTGTCTCCGCTCTCTAATTGACATTTTTGGAAAACTTTCGCACATTGCATTGTGGGACCATAAACTGATGCATTGAAGTGTTCTTCTTACCTTGATTTTTTATGTTTTTTGCCAAACAAGGACGACAGCATTTTTTGTTGTAGTTTGTCCTAGTATTTACATTACTATATCAATAACACTGGCTATCATTTAGCTAATCTCCAATTTACAGATAATTATGTGCAGCTTACAAATTACATGCTGGAAATACCTAAATACTTTTATTGTTGGTTGGTAACTTGTGGTAATAAAGATGTAGTTCATGTGTTATTAGGTTTTGATGGTTGTTCTCGAATCTAGCATCGAGTAGGATTGCTTTATAACTAAACTTTCCAAGTCTGACATGTGTATAGAAAGTAAACAACTTCATAAAGTTATACATTAGTATAAATAAATTAGAGTATGAGTTGTGCTTCAATGGTGTGTCATCTGCTAAGCTAAATGCCTTTTATAGCCTCCAAAAAAATTGTTATCATGGGTTTTCATTGTCGATAAAGTCAATAATGCATGTCATTCATTTTGGTTCCACTTAGCACAATTAAATTATACACTTTTTTTAAAAAAAAAATACTAGTGTGTGTGTGTGTGTGTGTGTGTGTGTGGGAGCGGAAGATGAATAATAATAATACATCAATTTTATATAGTGCTTTTTTGGACGCTCAAAGTCAAACAAATTATTCTTTCACTCCAAGCTTAGTGGTGGTAAGCTACTGTTGTAGCCACAGCTGCCCTGGGGCAGACTGACAGAAGCAAGGTTGCCATAGTGCGCCATCGGCCCCTCCGACCACCACCAACACTCACTCACACACTACATCCATACTAGGCAATGTGGGTGAAGTGCCTTGCCCAAGGACACAATGACAGATACCACTGGGGTGACTGTCCCCCACTGTGGCACCTGGAATTCTCAGTGGTCTCCCATCCAACTACTAACCAGGCCCAGACCTGCTTAGCTCCTGAGATCTAACGGGATCGGGCAATGATTGTCTGGTATGGACAGATCAGCATTATCACCATCTTCTTTTCATCAGGTCATGAAAGAGTTAATCCTGGCTACAAACGGCCCTTTTCATGGGGAAAATGAAGCTTTCATGCGGACAGTGAGGCCTATTGATCTCTACTGTGTAATCTGAAATGACTTCTGTGTTATTATTTCACTTGTACTCAGTGACCCAGATAAAGGATGAAATGTGTCTGGGGGATGATGTGCCTTTTTATTTATTTATTTTCTATTCTGACCTCAGTTATGTAATACGGGTTACTTAACATGGAGGGCCAAAGGAAAGGTCACGCCCCAGATCTATTGTGTTATCATTTCTGTTGTTGTGTTTATATGATTAACAGCAAGTGTTCATTGAAAATCATGCTGTCTCCCAAGCCAATCTCTATTTATTCACTACTTGAAAGGAATAATCACTTGTACGTACAAGTTTGGTTTCAGACATGGTGCTCACAGAAGAGAACAGCGGAGGAGTGGTGAGTCACGGTCTATCAGAATCTGTGATACATAGATAACCAGCATGAGGCAGAGAGGCAGACAGAGACACAGACAGAAGGAAGGCCCTGCTGTGAGGCTGACTGAGTGATGTGATAGTAAGCAGATCCTCCAAGATTAGCCTCTTTCTTTCCCTAATAACTTGCGTGGCTCTCTGCGCAGTCAAGGCCCCTACCATGACTGATAATGTGAGGGACACAGCAAGAATGTAACAGCTTTATCTTATTTAGATTTCATCTTCTTTTCAAAGATGAATGTCAGCTCATTCGCCCGCTCCTATTGCATAATAATGACTTCAGAGTGTATACAGTACATACATCGTCTGGTATATGTTTCTCTGATCAAAAGTGTGGTATTGTTGGCGTGTCTGAAGCTATAGCAAAGGGAGGAGGGGGGAAATCCTCTGAGACTTCAACATGATTAAAGCATGTATTCTCACATAATAAAGAAAAAAATATGAGCTAATCAGTAAGCCTCGTGGTTAAAGCAAGCACCCGCATCGGCGCTCTAAATTCCTCTCAGCAGGAGGCCTCAATTCTGCCTCTGTCTGCCATTTTTTTCCCTCAGAAATTTATCGTAGAAATAAGGCAACATCTTGCTATTGTACTATTCATAGAACAGAATGTACAATCAGTGCTCTCGTCATTTATGGGACAGTCTGTACTTTTTCTACCCTCTAGTTTTGCTATTCATGCAAGTCATACAAGATATAAAATGTATTAACCTTCATGTCTTTTTGCTAAATCTACATCTACAATGATAATAGTCCTCACATTTAATGACATTGACCAGGCTTGGTAGACTGGGCTACATTAACCTTGTGCCATTGAACATGAAAACCTTTACTTCTGTCATTTGGAGTTCTTCTTTCCCCCCTCAAGGTGTTCCGTTTCAACATAATAGTTCATATAAGTTATTTTTATTGTGTGTAAGCATGTGAGAAATAGAGGAAAAACACAAAAACCAATGTTTTCCCAGAAAATACTGCTTTTTCAGGGTTTCTTTCAGGTTTTTCCATAGTTCAAATAACAGGATATGATGTTTTAAAATGGAAAACTTTGTGTTTGAAGCAGCTTCTCTGTTTGGGGGTGTGGATTTCCACAGCTGATTAACATACCGGCTATCTTTGGACAAGAAACAGCGCGTTGAAGTAAAACACATGGCTACTTAAGCAAATATTCTGACTATGAGATGACAAACGCCGCCTCAGCAAGTGTGTGTTTTTATCATAGCAGCAGAATAATTCATAACTACAGTCAGCTGTTTGAAATACTCACCGGAGCCTCAGGCCACAGAGACACAATTGTTTTTGTCTTCTCTTTTCATTTGTGACCACAGAAATACTCCATTTCAGCCGTAATCCATAGTTTTTCCAACCGCAGCGGCGCATTGAGTCATAAACACGTCAGCTCATCCAATGGAGGTGATACAAGTGGAGTTTGGCTTCTAAATGAACACTGTGCTTTGATCGAACACTAGATAAAGGTAGTAATTGTCTTTGTGAATCACATTAAAACGGTTTAAACAGTTATTCACAACCATTGCTAGGGGATTGGGTTAATGTAATCTTTGAAGGCCATTTTCTCCCTTACGTTCTAGACTTCCAACATTAAAATTGCCATAACTTCTTCAAATATTCTTTGATTTCTATGTGTGTGACATCAGCTTAGAAACCACACTTTAAGAATCTGTAAATAAATTAAAATGCCCCCAGGCTGTTCCTGGCCTTCTCATGGTTTGTAATGTTTTATTTATTTTTTTAAGTTAGTTTTATCTCTCCCACGACATGTATCAAGTATGCAAAATAAGATGCGATGGGGTGGATGTCGGTGGGGGGCCTTGGGGTTGGGGGTTGGGGGCGGTGGCGGAGTGCGCTGGCTCCTCGGCTTCTAGGTGCTTTCTCGGGTGTCTATGTGGGGGGCGGTGGCTGCCTCTCGGCTTGGTGTCTTGGGGGCGTCTGGAGGGCCGCTAGGCCGGGGGTGGGTTGCCTGGGCTCGCTGGCCCCCGCTCTTTCTGCTATTCTGGCTGCATCCTCGAGTCCGGGGCAGCGCTTGGGTTTACAGTGGCAGTTTCTTGCACATACATCGATCTACGATGCACAAACATGCCTTGGACTGTGGGATAAAACTTGTAGTGGGCTTAACTTTAGACACGTTGATCCCAAATACCTGTTTCAGGTATTACCACTCACTCCTTCCCTCTGCCCACAGCCACCACCATTATAGTTAAGCCTCACGCCTACAACTTCACATCTCACTTTACAGTAATCAACTCTTCCCCACACGTCCATTTCTCTTCCCCCCTGCTCTCTTCCCCCTCCACCTCCCCCCCACCCCCTCACCTAGGTGTAACACTGCCCTCTCTTTATATATTCTCCCTTTAATAAAGTGTTTCTTACCCTTCCATAGGGAGGGCTAGAGATGGTCACAATTATGCAACAAAATAATGCAATTTATTTAATTGCAATCACAAAAAAATAAGAAATAAAATGCATTGCTGTCTAAAAAAAGATTGCACTTATCTTGTAGTATTGACGTTGACCTTTGACAGCATGTGCAGACAAGTATAAATAAAAAAACATATACTAAACTGCGATATAATGATACACAAAAATCATGGTTTGATATGTACCTCGGTATTGAAGTCACGTTTCGGTTCATTTTCGGTACAGTATGGAACAAAACGCAAAACATAAATTTACTTGTTATTTATTCAAAACTTTTGTAAACCAACCATGTATTTAACATTAAACAGAATATGAAAATAAAGTTAAAAAAAATAAATACAATACTTGTAAAGTGCTGCCTAATAACAATATTCTCAATAAGCTAACAGCTTGTTGACAGCTTTTAACAAACAAAAAGTACAGCACAGTTCCAGCATGTAGCTTTTGGTTTAGACCTTCTAATTTTTGGCCAGAAAAATGTACTTGTCCACATTGTCTGCAGTTGTTCATTCAAAACTTTAGTAAACCAACAATGTATTTCACATTACGCAGAATATAAAAATAAAGTCTAAAATAAAAAATACTGTATTGTTGTAAAGTGCTGCCTGGTAATAATAATATTCTCAAACAAAAAATACATAAAATATTATTAAAAAAAAAAAAAAAAAAAAAAAAAAATATATATATATATATATATATATATATATATATATATATATATATATATATATATATATGCTCCTCACAGCTTATTAATAGCTTTTATCCCCTGCTATAAAGACTCTGATGGCAGTTGTTGTTTGCACTGAAGACTTTGTATTTCTTGTTGCAGTGATATTTGCACTCAGGTGGTGCCGTTTCAAGTGAGTTTGCATGTTTGTTGTGTTCCCGGAAACACACCCGATCTCAGCTGAACAATGTCGGCACACCGCCCTCGTTTCATCCACTTGTCTTTCTCCGTTGCAGTATTTCACCCGGAAGCCGAAGTGTTCCCAAGCAGGAGAATTTAGCGAAAGGGGAGGGTCCTCCAGCTCTGGTTTTTTGCTAGTGTTAGCCATTACGTACACGGGCTGCAGATGTACAGTAGCTGCAGGCGAAAGTAAACACACGCAACTTCCGGAAACTCACCCGTGCACAACCCTGTACCAGAACCGAACGTCCTGTACCGAAACAGTTCAATACAAATACGTGTATTGTTACAGCCTTAATATATACACACACAGTATATTGTATTCAAGACACTTTAAAAGGAATTATTGCATTTTGTTATTTAAACCTTTAATTAAAAGAAGAGTGACAAATTATAATAGATTTTGTGTGTTGTTCATTTGATTCCTACTCAAGACACTTTGATAAGAATGACTGTATATTGTTAATATAGGATACAAAGTTTCATCTTTTTAACATTTGTGTGCCTTGGAATTTTTTTTCCAATGAATAGATGTTCTTTGGCTCAAAAACGGTTAAATAATGATCACTTACAAGGTAAAATAAACTAGTACGTGTGTTTATGACTTGTCAGGAATATACGCTGTATATGTGTATTAAACTCTGAGCAGTTATTTATCCCTCCACTTGTTCAACAAGCACACACAGAACGTGAAAAGCTAAACTTTAACTGCATTGTTTAAAGTCTGCTGGCACTTTGTAAAATGAACACAGCAGTCTAGTTAGGCTAATTAACATGGTGTTTATTGTTAGAATCAAATCTGGACTGTATGTAGAGCAGGTTTGCGTTTGCAATTAATCTATGAATTGCTGACTAAAAACAACCTGTCCTCGACCTGGTACGGCAAACTGTGACAGACCGAGAAATATTACACTATTTTACAGTTCTCTAGTGACGTATTACTGTCTGTATTTATAAATTCATGGGCTTTATTACATACTTTGAGTTTGATGTACTATCCTAGATTTATTGATTTTACAATGTACAGTGCCCGTGGGAAGTATGTATTCATATAGTGGGAACTTAAGTAGAGTTGTCAATTATGGCCAAGTGAGAATGTATTTGAAGGTTGGATGTCCAAAGAGGTGTACATACTCAGTACCCTGTAGTGTTATAAAGGGGTTTATTTGCGGGTGCAAAGTGAAATAGCATGTGCAATTTCCCTGGTTTAATTCTATCGGAGATGCACATGATGAATTGATAAATAAAGTTTGCAGAGTTCACCAAGAGGGAGGGGCCGTGGGGTTTTGGTGGAACTCTTTGGGTCGGATGGGAGTTAATTTCAACAGTAGTGGCTGTTTCAGTCTACTTAAAAGGTGACCAATCCCCTGTTGGCTCTGTCATGGTCTCCGTGGTAGCTGTGGTAACCATTGAGTATGGTCTGGTGACAAAAGGGGTGAAATGGTGGGAGGAGGGCTGGGTGGGCTTTGGGCTTTGGGCTTGGAGGTGGGCCCTGAAGTCAGCTGAAATGTGGCGATGGTGGGATATGGTTGGGCTGTGGGGGGGCCCTCTCTGGTGGTGATGAGTCTGCCCGTTTTTCACCCGCTGCTCATTCACATCTTCTGCACGAGCAATGGTGAGAGCTTCCACCTTCTCCAGAGTCTCATCCTGTAAACGTATCCCCAGGTTGCGTCTAGCCCAGGATGAGGCTGTCTGGAAGGGGTCTCGCCAGTCTGCTGTGGGCATGCCCAGGAGGGCTTCAAACTCAGCCTCCATGGCCACCGTGTAGTGGTCCTAGAGGATGAGCATGGTGGTGTGTTCCCAGTAATTAATGTTTGTGTTTTATTACAGAGGCTGGCAGGTTTAATGGATAACTGATTGGTCAGCCTCTGGATTGTGGGAGGGGGCTTAGAGGCTGAAACATTCTTTAGATGGTGGGCCAGTTTTATTATTTTATAAATAACACACACTTTTATCTAGTCCCTGGTGTTGTGTGTGCGGTGGTTGGTGCCTCATATAGTGCTGTGGCTGCGCGTGTCCGCGTAATGGTGCGCTCATTAGAGCGATATTTCGGGGCTAGAAAGTAGAAATTGTGGCTGAAGGAGACCACCGTCCACCCACCCTCATATCACCGTCCATCCACAACACGAGTAAAACGGCCAAAAGGAAGAAAAAGCAAGCCGGTAACGCAACGTTTCTGTCCTTAAAAGGACCCTCTTCAGCCACGCTGCTGCTGCTGCCTCTCTCTCTCTTCCCTCTCCCACCGCGGTGACTTCAAAATAAAATGAAAATAAATGTTTTGCAACACCAAACGATGCATGCACACACTCGGCATATGCGCAAGCTGCTAAAAAAGTTTCGGGTTGAACAAACACCGCGTCTGGGAGAAATTTGCTCCACACACGCAGACAGACAGACGTTCCTTGCTTTTATAGAGAGATAAGAAGGTAGTTAGAACTTTCACTTGAACAGCTCTAGTTTGCAATTATATTCTAACTGATAATTCCCCATACTTGTGTCCTCCAAAAGAAGGAAAATTTAATCCAGGCTAATTCTGCAGATTATCCGTAGATTGGTGCAGTTTGTTGGTTCCAGTGAAGGATTCAGAAGAATCACATTTGATTCTCTTATTTAGAGATTGTCTCATATGAATGAAGGATCCACAATATTAATAAGTGTGGCAGACATGGTATTGTAGATGGATGGCTGTTCAGTTCAATATTTTATTTCATCAACAGGCCTACAGTTGTACTTTAAAATTTAAACATTAATGATTATTTTATGGAATTCTGAAAAATGAAAAGGTTGTGCTTTGCTCATCTAACATTATTTATTGTGTAATTTAAATGTTCCAGTAATCAAAAACCAAAAAGGTATGGCAGAAGTCTGCATTTCTACAAAGGATAATATAATTTAAAAAAAAAATAGGCATAGTAATTATAATGAGATCCACTTAAGATAGTGTAACTTATCAAAAAAAAGGGAGGTATGTATCAAATACATGTGTAACACAAAGTGAGTTGAGAGACATATTGTATGTTAAAAGAAAATATTAAAAAATAATGTAATCTGATATAAGATACAGTTTAATATAATAATGTAATAAAACAAAAGTAAAATAATCGCTTTTGCTAAAAATATTGATCTCCAAAATATAATCTCTTTTCCTCAATAATTAATAATTTTCACATTTAAAAGTAATTTTCTGCCAAAATTCAATTAGAAAAACAAACAAACAAAAAACAGCTGCACAAAGTGCTCATTTCAAACACTTTAAACTGACTAACTAACAGTCAGTGTATGTATTTCATACATGACACAGTCTCTTTGCGTTGCCAGATTAAAATGGTAAAACTCCACTAAATGTAGCGTCCTTCAGACACTCTAAACCCAACCTGGCAACACAGCACCTTGCAGCCGTTTACTCTCCTGTCTCCGCTGCTATGTTTTTATACTCTTCCCACTTACATTATAGGAAATGAGGACACATTTATGTATTGGTTACTTATTTATTTTTATTCAGGCCTACCATTTATTCATTACATATGGACATTTGGATAAAATAGTAAACAGGGATTGTCTCAAAAGGTGGATGCAATGAGCATCTGGCATAAATAAGTCTGTGTCAAAAGACAAACAGGCCTGTCTGGCTTCACTTTGTTTTTTATAGTTTGTTTTCAGACAGTGTGAACAGGCAAGGACAGTGGAGGAGTGATGAGTCATGTTCTGAATCCCAGTTAACTTTTGCTAAAGTCAGCTGTTAGCCACTCACGGTGTTTGTAGTTGATATCTTTAAAAATGGCCTTTCTGCCGTCTTTCCGACGACGTATTCAGCTTCATCAATGGAGTAAAAGTACACATACCAATTGTCAAAAACTACCGCTAAGAAAAAGAAGCTTAGTCAGAATACTACTTGAGTGAAAGTGCTGAAGTATTGCATACAAAAGTACATAAAGATATTGTGGAGGATGTTATTTTGGTTAACCACAGGTGCAGGGAAGTTGATGGTCTTTTGATGTTTCAGGAGGTGAGTTATTTTACATTGTGGTTTGTTTTTAGGTTGACAAATTGCTACATCATGATTTTATTTGGTTTCAAAATCATGAATCATTAATACCCTCTGTAAGAAAATAATCATTTATTTCAATATTTTTTAAAGCTTTAGGGAGCCATTGCCAATGAGTTAAAGAGCCACATGAGGCTCCAGAGCGGCAGGTTGCAGACCCCTGATCTAGACTATTGGTCCTTGTGATTGTCAATCATTCTGACGTAAGGCCGTTGTACGGGCTCATCCCCAGATAGTTTGTGCTTGCTGTGCATGCGCTCTGAAGTGCATTCACACCAAACGTGACTGGAGTGACTGAAGCGACTAGATTACATTCAAATCAATATAAATGACGCGACCTCAAGTTATCTCCCCTCAAGCGACGTGACTTATGAAGAATTTCAACTTTTCAAGCGACATCTCCCCCGGTCGTCACTGTCTGTAGAGCCGAGGCACTAGCCCCTCCCACCCGCTACAGTGAGACGGCTGCAGACAGGACCTCTTGAATTTACTGGGCAAAATTAAAGCAGTTAACTTCTTGAATAAGCTTACATTCTGCGTGATCTCATCTTTTAGTAATCCCGTAAGTTAATCATTTAAACCGTAAAAGCGGCGTTGTTTATGATACGGCCGGAGAAGAAGTGATGAACCCTCTCTTTCCCCTGTCAGCGGAAGACACACACACACACGCAGACACACAGTTCTCTGGTCATCACGTTACTGAAGCGATGACGTCATGGAGTGACCAAAAAGCGCCACTATGTTCAAGCGACTCATCACGGGCGATTGGAGTGGCTGCAGACGCTACAGTCGCGTTCGGTGTGAACGCATCTTTACAAGCGTTTGTCTCGTGAGTTACGATTTCAGCCATTTATTGAAGCTCGTCGTTTTCACCGAGTAAGTAATTTTGTATGAGCGATGCCGACACCAACTCTTGAACAAAGCTGTGCACGAGGAAAACTGGGCTTGTGCACACTCTCTCGCACAAGTTTAATAGGCGTTCCCCTCTTGAGAGCAGGTGGAGAGGGCGTATCTTTTCTAAACTTCAGGAAAATCTGCCTCTATACCTTTAGGTATTAAAATTATTTACCATAATCACCATGGCCCTCATTTATCATTTGTGCAGATTTGAGCACAGAATTGGTTTTACAAAAGAACAGCCCTGAACAGAACTACTGGTTTCGACTGTACAACTAAAATGGCTCATAACAAACTATTGGTACAGAAACAATCCAATGCTTATAATATGATGTTTATGTGCTAATGGTTTCAAGGCCTATGGACTCACTGAGAGCTGAATGCTAACCTACTGTAACATGTTTCAGCCTCAGGTAAGGGTTTCCTTACCATGACCACATCGACAACAGTCCCTGTTTGGCTTGTTTTCTTCACAGTATTGCAGTCTCTAAGTGCAGATCGAACTCTGTGCCCCTGGTGTGTTTGTGTCATACACACACACACACACACACACATCAGGCCAATCTAAGACACACCTGTCTTTCCAGCAACCCACTGGAATATAAAGCAGTTGAGCAATCTGTTACTCTAACGGCAGTGTTTGTCATTGGATTGTTCATTCAGGGAAGGATGTTAAAAAACTAAAGTTTTGTGGTTGCTTTACAGGGTCACATTGATCTATTGAAAACGGTCCCAGCAGCAGGACTTAAAACTTTTCATTCAGATGCAACCAACAGTTGTGGCACCTAGCTGTGATTTTGGTGCGTTCACACCGAACGTGACTTTAATTGCAAAATGAAAGCAATGTTTCTAAATGTCGACAAAGTATAATTGTGCTTTCACGTCTAATGTGGCAGTAATAATTTTGAAGTATAATGATGAGAAATGTTGCGTCTCCTCTTCTGTTTACATGTACCACGCCATGTTTTCTCGGAGAGAAGTGGTCATGTGACCATGTACCTCACATCATGTGAGCAAGCATGTCAAGTTCTGTGGCATGTATTTGCGGAAAAAGTGTTTCCATGGAGGTTTTGCGACACATTTTAATATCGAAACATTTGAAATTCCTTCTCATGAAAGCGTTTAAACTTTTTAGTGATATTTTAGTGTGGGTTTTTTTTTCAAAATTCAGAAGTTTCCATTACCGGTTTCTATTGCACTATTTAGATTGCGCATTTCCAAGGGTAATGTAAATTCAAGCATCAAGCGACCGACCTTCGAGCAAATCTCAACGACTAAATCGCGTGATTCTGTTTCGCTGGAAGTTGTTCAAAGTTGAAGATTTCGAACTTTTAAAGCGACTTGGTGTGACATTGTGTCACATTCTCTTCGCATCGTAGATGAATCGAGCGAAAAGCGCAACTATGTTCAATCGACTCATCACGTTCAATTAGTTCCAGCAACTATAGTCGTGTTCGGTGTGAACGCACCTTTAAGGTTAATACGTTAAAATGGGGCATTATGTAATTAGTACAACAGTACACACTGTTCATGGGGAATTTGTAATAGCACCACTGATCAGTGCAGCACTCATGAAGATATCAAGTAGCTGTGAGAGCCAATCCAAGTATAATTGAGCGTGTTGCACGGTGTGTTTAATTTGACGGCTTTCACTGACAAGAGGCTTGTAGTCTCTGAAAGTTATCAGTCATTCCAGCTGATTAGGGGTTTAGCTCAGGTCATCTGTGAGTCACTGGGGTTACAACAGTGTTGGGCCGCATGAATTATGGAAAAGTTGTGAAATTGTTTGCCACATCTGCTTGCAGTTTATAGCTTGGGAAAAAAAAAAACTCTGACCTAGACGGATGAAGATCTTAACAGGACTGGATGTCCTCATAACCAACCCATTTTTCAAAGCAACGTCCTTACGTTGGAGGTCGACCTTCACGAGAAGCAAGAAGTCGAGGAAGTCGGGATATTAAACATCGGCTGTTGATTAAAATGTTTCGCTGATGTCATTAAAAATTCTTTTTTTCTATCCAGAATTTAAATATAGAATTATCAATGTACTCTTACCCAAGAGACAATTAACCAACTTGATTATTTGTACTAGGATGATGCTGGTGCCACACACTTACCTGTAATCAGAAAAACACCTCCCCCACAGAAACCACTGCAAGAATAATACATGAACGATGTGTGTGAGTGAATTTCTCTATACGCGAGCATGTTTGGTGTCCTTTGGGAGTTGGGACAGTCAAGCCTGCAGAAATCACAGCTTTAACACTCGTACTGCTGATGCTCCATATTTCAGGTGAACAAACAACTGTCAGCTTACAGTTGCTGGTTTCAGCTCTACACTTATCTGATCAGTTTAAGGCCTACCAATGGGAACTGAGCGCCATCATCCCTTTCAGGGTTTGTTTTTTTCTGCGTGGTTTCTATTAAACAGGGGAGCAGACTGGCTTTCAAGTGTGTGTGTGTGTGTGTGTGTGTGTCTGTAATGCTCATCAGTATTCATCTGCTAAAAATATGCGTTTCTCAGAATGGGCAGTGGTCTGGCTGTGAAAGTAAGATAACAGGAATATTGCAGCTTTATGAAAAGAACTGAAAAAGGGACAAATCTTTAAGCACTTGACCCTCTGCCCCGCTATTGAAAATAGCTAAGTATGTAATTTAAAAGTGTGAAACAAGATTGCACGTTTTTTTAGCAGTAAAACCACTTGCAAAACCATTTGGAGATTTTCCGCGTGCCTAGATAAGGAGACACTAAAGAAGCAATTTCATGTGATGTTGGTCCAAATCCATTCCCCTGAAGCCTTTAAGCTGGGGCTGAAATCTCGCTGGTGTGAGGAGTTTGTGTCTTACTGATCGGTTAAGCCCCCCGTGCCCCTTTAGCCGCCACTATTCACCACTGCACTCCCTTATTGGGACAGACTTTAGCCTTGCGCACGTCAGAAGTCAGGTAGGTAAAATCGAGAGGTTGGGAGTTAAAGGTATCATGCTGTTTTTCACCCATCTCCATTTGTTCTAAGAACCCCAAAAATATAGTATTTGAGGTTTATTTTCCCAAACTCGCCTGTTTTCCAGAGTTTTAGCCCTCTATAAAGTCACTTTCTGAGCAACTCTACACAAACTGATTTGAGTGAGTGGGCGTGGCTATAGAAGGGACAATGACTTCCTCCTTCCCGCACGGTGACGTAGGGCCAGAGGACGGTACATACACAGACTGTAGAAAATACATACATAGCACTGCGCGAAGGACGCTGAAATGCTCACCTTTGTGGGCGTGTCTGTTTACATGTCAATCACGGCAGAGAGCTTCCTGGAGGCGCGGCTTCTCCAGCTCAGTATCGCGTCGAATTCGTCATCAAAGTGGGATTGCGTCATCAAATTAGAGCGAGGTGTTTGTGCTCACCCTGCAGTAAGAAAGGAGCAAATCACCCTCTAACTAATGATTGAGGGAATCAATGAAAAAAACACTTTGGGCATGTGTTTGAAGCCCATATAGCACTTTTATCATGTTAAAAAGCACAGAAAAGTTGATTTCGCTTAACATGGGTCCTTTAACTGTCAGGCTCTGAAAAAGCATCAAAAGAGATTGTTTGATAGTTTACAGCAAAGAAATGAATACAAAGACTGAGCGTAGGAGAATAGCCTATTTTGCAACTCGCTGCTAACATTTCAGAAAGCATAATAGATGTGGGTAAAAAAAAACAAAATCTGTATCTGAAGCAACTAGACGTGCTACACATTCCATATGGCCCAGTAGCATTTGGTGCTCTGAACTGGGCTCAGATCTCTGCACACATCCCTCTCAGGAGTTTCCCAACACTTTTAATTACCAGCTTTTCCACCACCAGAACATTGCGTGTGTTCCTAACTACACACCCTCTGATCCTCTCACAATCTCCGCTCTCCTTTTCCACCTTGGTTCCCTCTTTCATCGCTTTTGGTTACCTCCTGTCTTTCTTCCTGATGACATGACACAAATAGGAAGAAGGAGGAGAAAAAGAAGAAGAAAAAAAAGCTGTGAAAGCAACCAGAGTGTGTGTGTGAAGCAGAGCTGCTACAAACAAGAATTGCAAGAGAGTTGCACCAGAAGCAAACATCAACAACCCACAAAGTCGGCAGCAGAAGTCGTAGATCATCATCTGCTGCAGTGAGCTTCCAGATTACATTCACCTCAATGTGTGCCGTTAAAGGAGGAGAAAAAGAGAGAGAGAGGGAAGGTTGCAAAGGACTTCAGATGTTATTTGGTGTGTTTTTGATGTCAGGACGACAAGAGAGAAAAAGAGAGAGTGGGAAGTCAAACTGTGCATGTGTGTGTGTTTGTGTTTAGAGCGAAAGAGATAGACAGTATTGTGTGCAGACACTAATGCCAGCACATCCGCCTTAGGGAGGAAACAAAACGGTAAACCTGATGAACTCCTGTTATCTAATCCTTACTGGAATACACACTCTCTCTCTCTCTCTCTGTCTCTCTCTCTCTGTCTCTCTCTCTCTGTCTGCCCAAACAGAGCGATGGCACGCTACCCTCAATAACAACTTTTTTTCATCAATACAACATGGGTAATTCTTTCAGCTCCAGCCATGCAGGGATTATGACAGTGTCTGAGGCTGAGAGACTCATACATTAATGTCAATAATTGATGCTATCCAAATGAACACAAACTTAAATAAGGATGCGGTTATAAGAGCCCCCGGACTGGGTTTTTGAAGGGTAAGTGATTAGTCACTGGTGTGGCACACAAACTGCACAATGAATCATTAAAAAAAAAAATAAAAAAAAAAAAAAGCAAACGAAAACTCAACAAAGTCCATTGCTGAGGCCTGTGCCTATGGGGCACCGATTGCAAAGTTGCACATGCTAAAATAAACAGCAACCTTTTGCAACATTTAGCAACAAACCTCGTTTAAAAAAAAGAAAAAGTGTGAATTTTTTTTTACGTTACTTTTAACCAAATTTACAGCAATATTTGTGAAATTTGTGATATTTCTTTACTTATTTTAGTTATTTCTTTCAATGTTAAATCTAAATGTTAAATATTAAATCTAAATCTAAATGTTAAATCGAACTGGTAAATCTTAATCTAAATGTTAATAATTAAATCTAAATCTAAATGTTAAATCTAAATTTCATGGGTGAAAATAAATATTTAGCAAAATGCAAATTCACCAGTAGTACCAAAATAAAAGCTAATTCCTGTAAATGTGCATATTAGCTAAATATTTTGTTTCACTCGTGACATTTATATTTAACATTAAGATTTAATATTTAAATTGAACATTTAGTATTTAGATTTAACATTTAGATTTCATATTTAACACTTCGATTGAGATTTAGATTTAACATTTACATTTAACACCGACATACATTTCTACAAGAAAAAAATATATCACAAGTTTCAGAAGCATTGCTGTAAATCTTGTCAAAAATAACGTAAAAATAATTCACATGTGTTTTTTAAACAAAGTTTTGCTAAATATTGCAAAAAGTTGCTGTTTATTTTAGCATGCGCAACTTATCGGTGCCCCATACATGCCACACTCCATGTAGGTCGGTACTGTTTTGCTCTATTTTTCAAAATAAGTACAACAAAACACTGCCTCCCAAATGTTTGTGTGTGTGTGTGTGTGTGTGTGTGTGTGTGTGTGTGTGTGTGTGTGTGTGTGTGTGTGTGTGTGTGTGTGTGTGTGCATATTTGAGTGCCCTCATGTTGCAACCATAGTTCAGTAATTGGATGGACATATGTACCACGTTTATCTCACCGCAGTGTCCTCGGGCAAGGTCTGAGCATAGATTAGCAAAATTGTCTACTGAACGCAGCGCTCATCTGTGAAGCTGGGGCTTTTAATGTGAAATCCAATAGTTTCAGGGTCAACTGATCTCTGACAGCGTGTCTGGATGTATTATTCAATGCCAGCAGAAGTTCAGGCAGGAGGAAGATGGACAGGCCAGATAGAAAAAAAAAAAAAAAAACAATCCTCGTGCTTCTCCTTCAAAGATACAAAAACCTGGAGTTACACTGACAAAAAGAACTTTTATTTTTATTCATCCCCCCTTTCCCCTTTACTAGCTTCAGCGTGGTGGTGCATTAAGCACTAGATTGAAAGTTAAAGTCCTCAGCGCTGTGCTTGAATGAACAAAGTATAAAGGAGAGATGACATCTGACCCCTGCAGGGTCACACTGGAGTTCGGCTCAACAGATCCTGTTACATCTAACACACAAGGTCTCAACATTTTATTTTATTGCTGTCATGTTCAATCAGTTCCCCTGAGAATTGGGTCACCCCCCCCTCCCCCACCCACCCCTCCATTTTTCTCCTCCCATCTCCTCCATCTCCATCCTTCACTCAGAACCCTCCATCCTTCACTCAGAACCTTCCTTCACTTTTCTACCCCCCCCACTCCCCAACACAAAGAGGTCTTCCCTGAGACGTAAACCATGCTGTTAATTAAAAGATTCCTCTGTGGACATCTGTGCAGTAATCTGTGTTCACTGGAACTCAATCTCATATGGATCATTTGACTAACGCACAACTATCCATGCATTAATGAATGTATAATCATCCATATATGAAACTGCTCTGGGAGGAAGAAGAAGGAGTGAAGGAGGAAAAAAAAAAAGGGGGTGAAAAAGATTGATTGTTAATAGTTTTATGACTGATAAACAAAGCAATCGATCAATCCGCATGTAGCCAGAGAGGCACTTACATGGGTTCCTGGATGGTTGGGAATAATTTGTCGTCCCACGGTGTTAACCCTCCCAAGCGTGGAGGATGTGGATTAATTGTGAGATGGGTGAGAGGGATGGGCGGACTTCTCCACCATGCAGAAATGATTAACGCTGCAGTTAGGCTGCGCCACAAACATAACAGCTGCAGTAAATGTCTGAGCGAATATGAATGATTTTTTTGTCGGCGCATGTCTGTGCGTGTGCATATGTGTACAATTATGGGTGTGTTATAAAGGAATGGTGCAGAGAGAAAAGATGCTGGATGTTTCAATCTAAATGTGCTTATTTATTTTTTTACCAATGAAAGGCAGGAAATAATCCAACCATGTTGAAAAATCTGTGTATACATGCAGAATCTTTCAAACAAAACTACACAAACACACTTTTCTGGATGTCTTATTTTTCTGATATTATTGCACACTGCCTGGGCCTGAAACTGTCCCAGAAGAGGCCAGATCATATGACCATCTGCAACATCCCATCTGGGATAGTCTATCATAAATGTTGATTTGGCCGAGAACGCAGTCTCTCTAAACATAGTGCTAATAATGCTTTGCCAAAAGGAACAGTTGCCAAGATGAGGGAAAACATTTGCACACTTTTCACAGCTAATTGTAAAACATCATCATTAGGAGACGAGCAGGATGCCAAAGCAGTCAAATCAGCATCAGACAACAAGCAGAAGTGTAGTGAGACGGACTGTGAAGCGGTCTGCGCTGCTCTGTGGGGGGGCAGTAAGTCCCTACGAGACAATGTTTATCTTTTTTTTTATTTTTCACACTTTGTTGTGGTGATTGTGTTCAGTCTGTGATATACAGTATGTGTCATGTTTTCAAAGGGTGTATAAAATGCTTACTAAGAAGTGTTTCATTGGCTAGGAGAACTGTTGGTCAGTAAAGGATGGTATAAAGCAAAAGGTCAGGAAGGATCAGGTTCCACAAATCCCTGATGATGTCTGTATGACCACCGGCTTGTAGAAGCAGAACATTGTTGTTAACATCAGATAAAAACCTCACTGATGGGGCTTACAGTTACCCAGAGGGAGACAGGATTTACCTCGACACGTGTCGCTGATGGGAGTTTCCTCTTACTATTGAATGCTATCACAACCTTCCACAGATCTCTTACACCACTTATCATGTTGACTGGTTTTAGAGTTGAAGGAGCATAGGGCAGAATTTGTGAAAAAATAAACATTCATTTTTAGTCTTTTAATGCTAATATAGGGTGACTATACATCCTGAGTTACCTGGATACGTTCTCTTTTCACGCCTTGTACGGACCGTCCGGCCAGATTTTGCAAACTCATCAAAATGTCCGACTTTCCCAGGGACACTGAACGCATCTAGGGGTACACGTTAAAATGACACTAACTCCCACTAATATTTGCTAATAGTACAATATTTTTACTCACACGTGACACAGTCATTATAGATGACACTTTATTTTGAATAAATCGTCACACAAGGAAAAGAGAAGAGAAACTAAAGTCCAAGATGGACTGAAAGAGACCAAATACCGATGGATTTAAACGAAATAATATTAACAAGAAGACCCTCTTGGATAATAAAAGTTTGAAAACAAAGGAGCCACTGGGAGAAACTTAGCTTATAGGAAGTTAAAGTAAATTTTCCATCATCTGGTCGAGACCGTATATCACTTCATCAACTCGCGTCTCCACATACAGAATAAAGCTCAGAGTCTGCATGGGACGATGAGATGAAAACTTTCATAGTTATTTATTGAAGAGTATATTTAATTATTATTTTATATTCTGTAAGCCTTGAGGTTTTTTCCCATTTTCTTTTATTTCTAGGAGTAGATGTTTCTCATTGTTTCAATGATTGAGAGATGTTAAGAAAGTAAACCTGATATTTTCCAAGGACAGATTGTTATAATGTATTTTTTTTAAGTCTTTGTCATAAAGAGATAAATTAATTTTAAACATTATGGACAATAACCTACTCATCTACTCTACTGTATTTTGTCATTACAAAGTAGAATAAAAGACAAAAAACAAAACTTAGAGTACTTTGAGTATGCCAAGGTTGGCCCAAGTGTCCTCTTTTTTCGAAGTCAAAATATGATAACCCTAGCTAATGGGTGATGAAGCGTTCAAAACCAAAAAGAAGGAGCCCACACATACAGTATATCTCCCCATTGCCTAACTGGCTTTGTGCTGCATTATGTGCTACAATTCGAGGTCCAAATTTCAGTCACGTGAAAGGCGTGTAAATAAATAACCGTGTCACAGCATCAGCTGCACTATGAAGAGTTTGCCTGCACTCCCTTACCAGCTTGGTTGATGACTGCAGTTACCCTAATGGTCGTTGTGTCACTATGGAGTCTTATTTCTTGATCCTGCCCCTCCTTTAACAGCCACATTCATTCAAGGAAAGAAGATTGTATTACCGCTGGTAGAATGGCAAAGAGGCAGAAAGTGGAGGTGAAGCGTTTTGAGAATGCCCCTTTAAGGCCAGGTCAGAGGAAGCCGCCTCAGTTGAGACCAGTCAAGTCTTGACCTTTTCAATGTTTTGCAAGCTTTTAAAAAAAAATCTATTCAATACATTTTATGTATAGCACTATATTCTATGCCCTAAGACTCTTTCAAACAGAGTTATGACAACACAAGGGTGTATACATAGTATTGGGTTTCCTGACCTGACCTTTCAATCCGCATAATTTCCTGTCAAAACCAGACGTCCAGGAACAAACTCCTGCAACATTGTCGGACCTACTAGAAATGGCTTGTTACCCTTTATTTCTGATGTGTTTCAGTCATTTTAGTTCATATTTAACTAGTCTACAGCTGATTATTAAGCTAGCACTAACTCGCTAGCAATGTTAATTGACTTGCACCATAAGAAATGTTATGTGATATGTTTGTACCACAATATTGAAAGATTACTCTATCCAGTTACGGTTTCACAGTAAACCTCAAAGGCACTTCACTTGTTATATATATATATATATATATATATATATATATATATATATATATATAATGTTACCTAATATTTGATTGGGGAAGGATTCTATGTATATGGGTATAGAGTCATATCAGATTAGTGTTGGACAATATTGGCAAAAAGCTAATATTGAACATCTGTACTTCCAAGTAATCTTCTGTATTGAATTCAACCCACTGTGTGAACATATGTGTGTTAGAGTTAACTATTGACTTGATTGTCGGCTTGGGTGTGGTATTTTTGTAGACTCTTCAGGGAATACAGTTCTCTTAATCTTGTGCAATATTTTGATCCTTTGTTAAAGACACTTGATCTCTCTTGAGGAACAACACCAGAATCATCTTCACATGTAAAGGGAATTATGTTAACACCAATGTTGACTTTGGTCTGTTGATTTTTGAGAACAAACAGAGAATTGTTCAAAACCTTCTTAAAACATTTGATTCAAACAAGTTTCTTTTTTGGTATTCCGAGTTGCAAATATTTACTTTTGTCCATACTTTGTTGGAATGCCAAAAAAAAATGTCAGTTCATTGTTCTAAAATCAGTAGCTGTGGCCAACAATGGCCATTTGATTTGTGTTTGAAACTAGAGCATGTTTTAATGACTCAAATCTCACCACTATGAACTCAGCTTAGAGTTCCCACACCAAAAAGAACACATTACGTCACAATCAGGGACTTTTTATGCCACAGGGACAAACAGCATGGGTGTCCTTCTGTGTAGGTTTGATACCTCTGAGTGGATCATCTGGCATAAACAGCTTTATTTTTGGAACTTTGAAGAGTTCAAATGAGAACGACATGGCCCAAGTGGGAATTTTACCCTGAGTTTGTAGTTGCAAGAAGAAATTTTCTAATTCCCAAGCAGCTTTTGTTTGACTAAATGTTTTTGTGAGAAAACTTTCCAATACTTTTTCCAACAAAGGTCAAGCTACAATACTTTGGTGCATGAATTGACTAGTACCGATGCCTGACAAAACATGGATCAGGTATAGTTTTATTAAATTACCTCCCAAATATGGCATTGGTATTGGTATTCATAAGAGACTTGTCTTCACAAGATCTTTGAAAGTTACTTTACTTCCTATATTATGCAGCAAGATGTTAACTTAGATCTTTTAAGTCTGACCAGCTTTGAGTCCAAGTCAATGAATAATTCTTTATTGGTAAGAGTTGTTGGTAAACGGTCTTCATTGAGGCTCAGATTCTTTTTTGTATATAATGGTAAGTTAGTTAAGTTTCACTTAAGTGGATTTTGCAGAATTTCTGTTTAACTTTTTTCCTACGAGCACCTTTGTTGATGGACAGACAATGCAGACATTCTTCCAGTGCTCAATGTTGCAGCGTGGGATTATTTTCCACCTCCAAACAATACGAAAGAAACTTGAACTCCCCCCCAAATGCAAGCTGTTTAGTTATTAAATGGCATCTGTTCAGCTGCCTCTCAAAGATCTTTATTCTTCCTTGTTTGTGGATTCGTCAAATAGCGATTCCGTTTGAGGAGTAAAGGTGACATATGAAAGTTTGTGCTTTATGTTAAAAATAAAAGAACATGTGTTGTTATTGTGGAAACAATGATATGATATAGAAAAAATCCAGTTATGTTTCAAACTTGTAACATTTCACAACCTATGGCTGTCATTCCCAACCAGCTGTACTCGTACATAATTTACACAAGTCAACTAATGTGCGTAAGAACAGTACATATACATGTGACACCCTGACAAGTGCTATGAGATGACTATATTGTATTTGACAATATCCTGAAAAAAATGCTAAAACATTGGAAACAAAAGGCCTAAAAACTGTTTCTATTGAGGTAAAGGAGAGTTTTGGTAGCCTGCTGATGCACATTCACAACACCTAACATTCATTTCTTTCTTTGTTCGTAAAGGGACAATTCACAATGGTTTACAATGTCGATGCCACTTGGTGTTAGCTTGAAGCTAATTTATATCCCCATCTGTTTTGATTTTTTAAAAAAAGGGTAGGCCTACACATTTTGACTAAAAAATTATCAGGTATACACAGAGCTGCCAACTCTCGCACTTTTACCGTGAGACAAACACAATTTGGTGGTTTCACATGCACTCATGCCGCACAAAAATGATTTGGTCATTGACTGTTACGCTTGTTTTTATTCAACTGCTCACCTTCCCACACAGCTGATGGAAGTGATTAGCGTCAGCAGCTTTAGGCTATGATCTGCCTATGGCGATCTGCAATTAAACCCAAAAAGGAAGAAATGGTAAATGGACTCGAAGTAGTGAAGTAGTCTCAAAGTGCTTTACCTTATCAGCTCATTCACCCACTCACACACCAATGGGACTGAGCTGCCATGCAAGGTGCTAGTCAACCACTGGAAGCAACTTAGGGTTCAGTGACTTGCCCAAGGACACTTTGACACATAGACAGGTATAGACTGGGATTGGACCCCCAACCTCTCAATCAGAAGACAACCCCTCTACCACCTGAGCCATTGTTGCCCAGAAGAAGGATGGTCTTGCGCCCTGTCCAGGGTGTATCCCCACTTAGAGCTGGAGATAGACACCAGCAGATACCCACGACCCTGAAAACAGGAGCAAGCGGGTCAAAAATTGGATAATGGAAGAAGAAGAAGGAGTCAGACTGCGATCTGCAGAAGAAGAAGACATTAGCATCAGCAGAAGAGTGAACTACAGTTACCTTGAAGTCTGACAGCATCTTTGTTGATTTAGGTAAGAACAATTTAAGGAAAATAAGTAGGCCAACTCATGCTCTTGAACTTTGAATGAAGAACCTTATGCCATTGTGTTTGTGTACATTTAAGCGTAGCAAGTTTATGGTTCTGAGGGTGCACCGGTATAGTCCCATACTTGGTCCGAATGGGCGGAGGACAGGTGATAAATCACCTTGGTTTGGATTGGTTTGCATTCAGAGTCCAACTTCTGATCCGCTCCAAACAGCCTTTGGTGCAGTTGCATGAGTTAACCACTTGTGGGGGCCATTACTGTAGTAGAAACTTTTGATACTTCCTAAGAAGAGGCTCTGAACAATGGGTCAGAGCGAGCACTTAAGAGTGCTCAGAGACTTCTGCCTTCTCTGTTTGTTCTTTCACAACATTCACCAATGGAGCAGCAACAAGTTGCTGTGCTTTTGGTGGTTTTAATGCCCTGTTTTGCGCCGGCTCTACTGATAACCCACAATGCCGTGCGCTCTACGTCATCGCCAGTACTTTCTGTGTTACGCTATAAAGGAGACACCCGTTATTGTTTATTTACATAGCATTTATTTTATGTTATTATTTATTTAGGTCTATGTACATGAAGTTTAGTGTACATATTACATTTTATAATTGGCATATATGGAAATAATGGGGGATTAAAACACAAAGTCAAACTTAATATTAAAGAAAAGCACTTTCTGTGGATGAAGACTAGTTGGACTTTTACAGCACTTAAAATGGGTAAAACTTTTGTGTAAATACAGATTTTTATTTAAATACAGCTTATTTTTGACACAGATTTACTGTAACTGAGAGTAATTAAACCAACATGACCATTTAAAATTCAAAGGCTGCTAAGCACTTTACTTGATATTTTTAAATTCTGTATTTTAGTTGCCTAATATTTTTTTCTTTAAATGAAGAATATTCACATTGTGACGTGTTATTTTGGGCTAAACGTGAATCATTAAGTGATTATGTGAACTGAAACACAGGCCTATGAGTAAAGTTATATTGTGGTTTGTCATTTAAGCACAACAGTAGTTTTCTGGTTGAATGCATGCTCGGGTCAGGTTTACTTGAAGGCCCTATTAATCAGAATGCAGGTCATGAATACCTTTAGGTATTGCACAAACCACCCACAAATCCACCAGAATGCAGGTAATCTTCTACTGAATCCAACATTTCCTGGGGCCAGACCTTTCGTCATGTCTTTGCACAAAATGTAAGCAAGGTTTTGTCCACCCCACAAACAAACACAATATGAGGTGAAACATTTACCCAATCAAATATATAATCCTCCAATGTACGAGTGATCGTTGTGGCTAAAAAATTTTGGTCACCCCCACCAAATGTCACTGCAAGGTTTTGTGAAAAGTTGGCAGCCTCGTAGAGAAGAAGAGTAGTGAATCGAATCTGTGTACCCTCCGTTCTTTGGTGATTCCATTTTAAAACCAATTAAAAATAACCAACAGTGAGGTTATATAACAGAAATACAGAAAAATCAAAAAACAGACAAGCAGCGTTTTTTTTTTTTTTTGTTTTAAGAATAAATTTTCTATTTTTCTGACATTTGGATATTTACAGGAAAACTATGGACGAGAGCTTCATGTTTTTAGTTCACAACACAGAGCGGACCCACAGACATGGACTTTTACTCCTGGACAAAAAATAGCAGCAACACATATGTCACATTACTGATGAACTGGTGAATTGAAACGTTAATAATACATTAAAAAAAAAAAAAAAAAAGGAAAGAATAAATGAGAGTTAGGTAAAACATGCACGATATGTGATTAAAAAAACCAGAGGTGGTGTAATGAATCTATTGGTGCTCCTCGTTTCTTGTGATCAACTTTCGTCTGTGTTGACGGCTGCCGTAAGTGGCTCACCTGGAGCACCAGTAGATTCATTACACCACCTGTGCTTCCACATATCATGGGCATGTTTTACGTAACATATATTTTATGGTTTTAATTTATTTATGTAATAATAATGTTTCAATTCACCAGTAATCTGACTTATACATTGCTTCTTTTTATGTATGGACCAGGATCAAAAGTCCGCCCAGTCACCAGTTTACTCTGGATACTATTTGGACCGTAACACTGTTCGATAAAGTTGGCAGATATTCACAGATTCGGACTTCCATCATCAATAACTCTTCAACAAAACGTCATCGACTGACAAATTACGCCTCTGCCATCGATGTGAGGTAAAAAACATGCTACAAGATCATTTTTTATCAAACGCAACAGAGCAAAAGTGTGCCTGTGTGTCCCCTCGATGCGCATAAATCATGAAACTCTTGTCCTAGTTTCCCCGTTAATATTCAAATATCACACAAACAAAACCAGATTTCATTTAAAAAAAAAAAAAAAAAAAAAAAAAAAAACGTTGCTTGTCTGGTTTTTGTTTTTTCTGTTTTTCTGTTTCTAGTTTTAAATTAATAAAACAAAACAAAAAAAAAAAAACAATTTGTTTTTTCTATTATTTTTTATTTGGTTTATTTGGAAATAACCAAAGAACGAAAGGTACACGGATTTTAAATCGTGGTCTGGGTTAATGTAATTTCCATATACAGTATCTTCAGTCCGTTATTCATTCTTGGTTTAAGGAAATGAAACTTTAAGAGAAAATATGCATATCTTTCAAAGGTTCTAGATTACTATCTTCAACAGGACAAAGAAGGGATGCATGCTCACCCACTGAATTCTGCTGTTTAGTCTTGAAAGTAGGGGTAGATAATGCCTGCAGCCACTGAGGGGAGCACTGGACATCCTGACACTAAATTGTCTGTTTGACTTCTCACCACAGCACAGGCCCCATCCCAGCAGCAGGTGAGGCATCTAACAGGGGCAAACACTCTTGACAGTGAGTCAAAGTGACAGAGTGATCACACTTTACATCAGCAGCAATCCCAAACCACAGAGCGCAAGTCCTCCGCATCAACACCTTCAGTTTCACTCTGGTGTCATCACCCCGCTTTCTCCTCAACTCACCTAAGTTCACCCCTCACCCTCCATCACTACTTGCACCACACGCAACACACACACACACACACTGTGGGGAGCACAGAGGGCATGTTCATATAGAACTGCACTTTACAGCAACAATGTTCAAATGTTCATGAATGTTCAAACACGGAGGCCCCTGGGGCGAGTTCCTATTGATTTCATACGATCAATGCCGTTTATTCCCTTTGTGTTTAAAGAGCAGCTTTACATATACACAGTAGGCGGTCGACTAATTAATTGTTCCAACAAAGAGATGTTGGGCTAATCACTAGTCCAACTACTGCTTCTTGTCATGAATACTTCATAGATCGTACACTATATTCATACATTCATCCAAATGACCTTAGCTGAGCTCCTGCTGCAGAAATAGGGGCCTCTGGGTGTCCAGTGTAGCTTTTTTCACTTTGACATTCGCGGTGCATGTGTTGCATGCTTGATTATACGTAATTTAAATGTTTTGGTATGTTTCATGGATGGATTTATGGAAAGATATATCAAGTCATTCTGTCTGTTAACCAGCCTGAATAATAAAGAAGTCTGCAAAGTTTGAGGAAGCAAGAAAAAGTTCCGGTACGCAGAATATGCTGGAAAAAACTCTCAGTATGCAGTGGGATAATATTTTAAAGATCCCTAATCATGCTATTTTTCACCCATCTCTAAGAACCCCAAAAACATAGTATTTGAGGTTTATTTTCCTAAACTTGCTTGTTTTCCAGTTTTAGCCTCTGAAAAGTCACTTTTTGAGCAAGTCTACAAACATTCTGATTTGCGGTCTACTTATGCATATTCATGAGTGGGCGTGTCTATAGACGGGACACTGACTTCCCTGCATGTCTCGCTCTGTTACGAGGGGGATCAGTAATCACCAAAGCAAATTTATTTTTGCTAACCACACAGTTGTGATTGTTTTCTGCCAATTACAGTAAAACACATGGCTATTTAAGCTGCTATTGAGTGTGAAGTAGGACCAGAGGACAGCCCGCCCTCCTCCCACCCACTCCGTAGCCGAGCTCATGCTGCTTTATAAACACGAGACAGAGCGTGGGGGCGGGGCGTTCACCGGTACATACATAGACTGTAGAAAATACATACATACACTGCATGAAGGACGCTGAAACGCTCACCTTTGTGGGCGTGTCTGTTTACACGTCAATCACGGCAGTGAGCTTCCTGCAGGAGCGGCTTCTCCAGCTCAGTGATGCGTCAAATTCGTCATCAAAGTGGGAACTCGTCATCAAATTGGAGCGAGGTGTTTGGACTCACCCTGCAGTAAGAAAGGAGCAAATCACCCTTTAACTAACAGTTGAGGGAATCAATGAAAAAAACACTTTGGCCATGTGTATGAAGCCCAAATAGCACTTTTATCATGTTTAAAACACAGAAAAGTCCATTTAGCTTAACGTGGGCCCTTTAAAGTGCCGTACTGTGTACCATTGCATACCAAGCCACTTAAAGCCCTGCATTTACAAGAGTAAGAGAGGGTGAATGGGAAATTGTACGGACTTAATATACGGGTCTCAGTGAAGGTAACTGCGCTGCTCTAACTGCAAATGGCAAATAGCGCTGGTGTTTGTGGATGAGCTGATATTTGCTCTGAGGTTTTTTTCCATACGAGGGTGGTAAATTTGCACAGCAGTAGTGAGTATTCCCTCGTTTACATACATTCAAATCAGATGACGCTACTGGTGGTGGCAGCGCAGTTTATGTCCATTTCACAGTATGCGTACGCTCTGTGTATCGCACAATGTCATTTTTAAATCTCTTTTGAACCAGTTAGCAATTATTTTTGTGGACATGGCCCTATGTCTTTATCTATTAAAAAATATCATCGACAGCAGCTTTAAACTACATCCCAAAACAACAAAGCAGACTTAAACATCCACCAAAAGAATATCCCCAATGAACAACCACACATCCACTAATATGATGATCTTTGACCTTTGCACGTCTCTGCACCAAGAGTCTCACCTTGCTCACTGTGATAGTTTCAGTTGTTAAAGACTATTATTCATCTGGCATTTATCTTTGACCCTTCACCGCCCTGTCTTGGTCTTCTCTGACAATTGATTGCCCCCTTTAAGTATTAATAAGCATTGGTGTCTCACAATGTACATATTTATCTTGCTGTGTGGACAATATAATCTTTCATGAGTATGTATTTGGGTCTTTCTCAACAGGAAAGGCATATACGGAGGACCAATGGAAGTTAATGTGTTTTTTTTGTTTTTTTATCTTGTAAAGCGGAAAAAGTGTCACAACTTTAAAATTGGAAAAGCACTAATAATACTGGGCGGAGGCTCCTGGAGCAGTTAAGACACGCCCAGTCTATACTGTAAATCTCCAGTGAACAATTTATGCCACTGGTTCCCAAACTTTTCACAGTCCCGTACCCCTTAAGACATTTAAACTGAAGCCCTGTACCTCTACTGCTGCACATTTAAAAATCATAATGATGTAATTCAACCTTGGGGTCGGAACCAAATATGGGGTCATCTGGAATGCAAGTGAGGTCCCCTGAAATGTCTAGTAATTCATAATAATAAAAGATACTGATTATTATTATTATTATTATTATTATTATTATTATTATTATTATTATTATTATTATTATTATTATTATTATTATTATTATTCAAAATAAAACACTACACACAAAACAATCTTAAATACTGTATTCTATACTTTCACTTTTCTAAATAATAGGTCTAGTTCAAATAAAATGTATCTTGTCACTTAGTGCACTAATTCTTCCAACAACAAATATTATCAAAAGCTAATTCTAGAAAGAAAATAAAAGTCTGATAAAATGTGATATTAAAGCGAGGTCATAACCCAAAAAAGGTTGGGAAACATTCTTGTAACGTCACATACAATGTAGCCCTACAGTAAAATTTGTCTCTGAATTTTACCGATCCACCGCCCACCAGCAACACATCCAACTCGGTGAGTTTCACTGCCTGCTGAAGCGAGGAGCTGAGCTCCTTTTTCTCCTCTCAATAACATGAACCACCAGTGAAATTAGCAGCTAATGATATCCTAGCTCAGTGCAGACTTTCAAAGATGAAAACTACAGAGATAACTTTGACCTGCTACTACCACCTCCTCGCTGATTCTCCTCCACGCCAAATCCTTCCTCGTCCCGGTTATAAACAGCTCCAGGTGGTCACACACAGCTTCTACTCCATGGTTGAATGGGTGAACAGACCGGTGTCCGTGTTGACGGCCTGACGTCATCGTCAACAAAGACTCTGATTGGCTTTGTCATTGCGAAACAATCGCAGGAGTTCAACATTTTCCACTCGAGTGAATGAGCAAATATGACGAAAAATCGGGAGCGCGCTCGCACGGCCAATGCTCTTTACACGCGGATCGGACCGTACCGCCGTACAGGAAAGATTTTGCATCTGGGACGCATTTATCTATTGACTTTCTATTTAATCTGGTTGCACGAACATTTCATGATGCATTTGGTGTGAACGCAGCATTACATCAGCTAATCAGTTTAATTTGTCGCAATGGTCGATTTATATTCTAGTTTCTAATTTTCATTTTCTATTCATGTACCCCCCAATGACAGTTTGCGTACCCCTGGGGGTACCCGTACCCCACTTTGGGAACCTAGGACTTATGCTATATTAACTAGCTACTCTCAATATTCCTCTTTATTCACTCTTATAACAGGCTAACAGTGCTTGTTTATGATGCAAGATGGCCCCAAAACATCACACTAGCTTGTTCTCGGCCAATAGCAAAAATCTATTGTAATAGCCGGTTTTCACCCATAGAGGGCAGTCACTGACATTTTACAACAAAATACGCCAAATTGAAATACTTTGACTAAATTGTTGAGAGTTTAACTAGGATCAATCAACAGCACTACCTTATACAGAAATACATTTGTAGTCAGCAGAAAAAAGTGGTTATGGGTTTTAGTTACTCTTTAAACATCCACCAAAAGAATATCCCCAATGAGGAACCACACACGCGTTAATATGATGATCTTTGACCTTGCACGTCTCTGCACAAAGAGTCTCATATTGCTCACTGTGATAGTTATTGGTATCTTTCGAGAAAAGGAGTTAAAGACTATTATTCATCTGGCATTTATCTTTGACCCTTTGCCGCCCCGTCTTGGTCTTCTCTGGAACTCGATTGTCCCCTTTAAGTATTAATAAGCATTGGTGCCTCACATTGTAAATATTTATCTTGCTGTGTGGACAATGAATAATATTTTTGAGCATGTATTTGGGTCTCCTTCAACAGGAAAGGCATAAATGGAGGTGAACATGTTTTTTTTCTTGGTTTTTCACACTTTAGTAGAAACTCTTTCATTTGTGTCTGAATATTAGAATTGAGTTTCACTTAAAGCGGAAAAAGGGACACAACTTAAAGCTGCAGTTTGTAGAATCCTCTCTCCGCTCCGTTTTGAAACCGAAACGTAGCCTCCCTTACCGGTGTCTTTTGTGAACTCGCTTAGAGACTTTTTTTTTCTCAATAGAGACTATTGACAAAAGAATGGACTTTATCTCATGTTAATGGAGAGTTTTCTTGTGTTTCAGAGACTCTGATATGAATGCACGTATTACTATAGTTACTGTCCTGAGCAGCTGCCGGTGCCGTCAGTCCCTCCCTGCCACAGAGCTCACACAGTCTGCTGTGATCTCAGCTGCCACTCACAGCAACCATCACAACACATCCAGACTGTATGAATTCACCTGGAATAAGCTTCTCTTAGGTTTACACACAATTCATCCCATCTGTTCTCACTCTCCCTCTGACACCAGTACGTGTGGCAGACCCTCCACAGTCACGGGGATCGAGTCTGTTCCTCCAGAGTATGTTTGTGCCTTTAAACTGTGCCTTTAAACTGTTGCTTCTCCACCTTCTTCTTGATTTGCCATGTAACTGTTGAGTCTAACGCTGCCATGGAGACTTCTGCTTGCACGTCCGTCATTACACTTGGTATGTGAATGCGCCTGACTTCAGTTGAACAGCCAATAGTAATGCCCAAAACCAACACATTCTAACTTCCAACTCGTCACATATCAAAGTTTGGGAGGGTACCTTTGGCGTCACATAGTCGCCCGTGGAAACAATTGGTTTTATGACACTTCTCGTAAGAAATTTACACATGATTCATGTTTAGGGTTAGGTTTATGTTAGATTAGGTTAGGTTTAGGGTTAGAAGTCTTATTTTGAAAAGTTGTGGTGAAAAAAAGCAAACTGTTAGAGTCACATACAGTAGTGACGCTGAATGGGTACCCGCGGTGTCACACGTCGATACGTGACGAGCTGGGAGTGAGGCTGGGTTGCCAAAACAGCTCAAGGAGCACACGTGTTTGTAGAAAGATCTCTGATTGGCTGACATCCAGCGTCATGCTCCTGGATTTATGAATGTCATTTACAGAGTCAGGAGAAGGAGCAGAAATCCACTGTCCACTACAAACACTTTGGATTACAATATGCTCAAAGATGGTTATGGATTTTTGAACAAATGAGCCAAAAAAACTTACATGCTGCAGCTTTAAATAATGGAAAAGTTGTGATTTTAATGGACCTTAAAAATACATAAGCCTGTAAGAAAAGAGATTGTGTTGGCAGTTTTATTGTCCACGAACAACTGGTAGTTGTATTCACTGTCAAACCACTTGGGGCCCAGCAGCACAGACTCAGTCATAAACACTCATATCCAGCAGCCATATCTGGCTGGCTACATTGCAGTGTGGTTTATTTACACCTGGGATGAAAATGTTTTGAGAGGCTGTCATCTCAGGGATGTGCCTACGCAGTGGCATGATGAAGCAAAGGTGCTGCATGGGGAGATTTCTCCAACCAAGTCTCACATTTAGCTTTTGATTAATGCTGGAGAGTGATAGATGGGTAAATTGTCCCTGGCGTACGTCTCCATAGCCTCTCCGCCTACTGTCTTTCCATTCACCCTCCCTCCCTCTCCCTGTCCTCTTTCCCTCTCGTTTCCTCCAGCAGCAGAAGAGAAACTCGGGATGTGAACACACACTTCTTTGCCAAGCCTCACAGCTCTCGTGGCACCACACTGCAAAATAACACCTTCCAAACCCTCATTCCTCCCTCGCACTGCTCCCCGTTCCTCCTTCAGCATGGCTGAACAGCATGTTGGATTTCACAGCAGCTAACTCTGCTAGGGGTTGACCTTTACAGGTTTTCAAGGCCAATACTGATATTTTTGGATTCAAACTGCTAAAAGCAAAACAACTTGGGAATATGCTTCAGCTTCTTCATGGTTAGTCAGGGGGAAGAAAGAAGTGATACGGAGTTTGAAAGTCAAACAGAGACCGAACAGTTATGTAGCCGGGCTAGCAATCACCTAAAGAATAATCTGGTTATATTTTCTACATTTTAACTGAAATGATGATATTCATTTTAACATTAAGTTCAAAACAGTTTTTGAAAAATAGTATTGTAATATTTTAACTTTTTAAACTTATTTTGACCTTTAATCCACATGGTATGAAATACATTTTTTAATAGGTTGTAAATAGAGAACATTTGAAAGGTGTACTTGGAACTCAACTTATTGAGCATTAAATTATTGTTAATCCCCTTAAATCAGGGGTGTCAAACTCGTTTTAGTTTAGGGGCCAAATATGGAGCAGTTTGATCTCAAGTGGGCCACAGATTTTATGCAGGAAAACGAGTAATTTCAGCATTATTGTAACCGAGTTTGCACTTTGTATACATTAAATACAAAATATGTAACAATATCCAAGCGTTGAGTGACAGATCTGTCCCACCTAGATTGTGACCAATTTCTATTGAATTCAGGGAAATATTATATAATAATTTAAGGAAAATTGAAGTATTTTGTAAGAATTTTTAGTTTTTTTTCAACAGTCAATCATTAAAAATGACTCCAATCATGCAATAAAATCACCAGGAGTGTTGAATTTCATTTACACAATGTTTCATGTTTTCTCTGTAATTTTTTACTTTCTCCTGCGGGCCAAATTGGATGCTCCAAAAGGATGGATTAGGCCCCCGGGCCATGAGTTGGACACATAAGACTTAAATGAATAGGAAACCACTGATCTATCAAATAGGCAATAAAACTAATAAAACAATATTCTTACCATGAAGGTCACTCACTGTGTGACACACTGGTTAGCATTAGCATTGCCTCTTAGTGTCTCTGTCAACATCCCTGTAAGTAGACGTCTATCCCAGCTGAGATAGGCGTCAGCAACCCCTGTGATTTCCTTTTCTACTTTAAAACAATCTTTCATGTTGTTTATCTGCTGGTTTACGGAATACAACAAAACCAAAATTGGGAGCCAAGTGCTTTGGGATGGAGAAATATGAACACTCTCATAACTCAGTGTAGTCAGAGAGCGATCGCTGATTTCAAAATACAGGACCTCATCATTTCATTCCACCTCCCCCTGTCTTTGGCTGACAAGCCAGGCTTCCAGAATTTCCTGTCAGTGGTAGATGAGATATACTGCCCAGTGAGACAAGCCACCAAGCATGTCAGCGAGCTAGCAGCAGACAAAGAGTCAAAAATAAAGAGCAGGAAAACCCCAAAATAAAAATTGTTACATTAACTGTCAAATTTTGGACAGCGAATAACCCCTGGATTCGCATAAAACCTGCTTAATGACATATTTAAACCAGATAGACAGCATTGGACTTTTAATTTAAAAAAAAAAAAAAAAAAAAAATGGCTGTTCTGACATTTTATTACCAATATTGTAAAGTTTGGTATAGAGTTTTTTTGTTGTCTTTTTTCATGCTCGATCAGTTTTACAACTTAAAGGTGCAGTCTGTAATGCTGTGTGAAATGATCCTTCCATCCTGAGAGTAGTCAACACATTATGTATTCAGAAAAAATCCCTTCCATTCGCTCCAAATAGAAAGAACCAATCAGATGTAGGGATGTAACGATTCACTCAACTCCCAATACGATTTGATTCACGATACTGGGTTCACGATACGATTCTCTCATGATTTATTTTACAAAATGGGATTAATTGAATTAAATAAATAAAGGAATAATACAAATGAGGAAGAAGCCTATTAATTTAAAATCTGGCTCTATAGTAAACAATGCAAAACTGCATAATAGTTCTTTTTCTTTTTAAAAGTGCAACTGAAAATGTATTTTGTGCCTTAACAATTGGACTTAAAAAAAACAACAAAAAAAAACAGTCTTTGCTCTGTATTTACGTCAGATATTTTTTGTTTGGACCAGCAGAGGGCGCTGGTAACCCAGTGGTTGGTTGGGATGCAGAAGTGCAGTGAAGAAGAGATGCTATGCACTAGCAGAGCTAATAGAAAAACATGACTTTTACAGATATTCACGTAATATTACAGATATTCTTTTGGTGCTAAAGGGGTAAGGAATAATTTATGAACATGTTTAAGAGTAGAAGGCGGCCAGAAAGAAAGTAGTAGCAGATTCCGCCCCCCGCCCCAGCATTTGGACAAGAGAAGAATAAATATATAGCACCCTCTGCTGTTTAAAAAAAAGTACTGCGATTCAATTTTTACAGAATCAATGTGAACCGTGATACCTATGAATTGATTTTTAACTGCCTTACGATTAATCGTTAAATCTCTAATCAGATGCCTTCCTGTCTTGTCCCTCCCACACTCCCCTCTGTCCCTGTCTTCTGCTGCGAGCACGCTCATCATGTGACACCTTTCCAGGACATATTGACCATAAAGGGCCTGAAAAGTGATGCAGAGGTTGTTGTCCTTCTGAGGGAAGTAAATAGTTATGTTCCTTGTACATTACAAGAGAATTTATTAATTCACCAAGATCTTCAAATTTTATGGTATTTGATTTAATAAAGAGTGGATCCATTGTGTCGCAATATTTTGAGTGATTTACAAATAAAAGTTGAAAAGTTAAGAATAAACACAAAATATTGGAACACTCACACAGGGCAAACCTCTGCCAAGCCCCAAATATCCTAGATATACATAAAGATACATATGGTCATTTTTTAAATTTATTTTTATAATTGTCAATTACGAACCAAGATGAGATTTCTTCATTTTTTTAAATTTTACCAATGATGAAAAAGAGATTTTTCAAATGTTATTGGAATCTTCCATGGCATGACGTCTATCATTGGCTAAATTCTTGTCAGAATCCCTTCAGTACTTTCCTGCTAATAGAAAAACAAAGTATTACCTCCTTGGCAAAGGTAATAAGAACAATATTATACTATTAGTTGGTTTGAAGTAGGAGTCGAGTGATTCTTCTTTATTTGGTCATTACTTGACAACGAAACAGAAATGGAAGAAAACTCTAAATGTGGGCCGTGAGGAGCATCAATGATCACATATCTGACAGGTCAATATCAGCACAGGATATTGTTCTAAACACAAAGTCTATAAGCCAGCAACCGTGACAGGATGTGCTTCTATTTTTTTTTTTTTTTTTTCCTGTGACTTCTCTCTTGGCCTTGCACCTCCCCAGCTGCCTCTAACACAGTAATGACAGTTTTATCAGTTTAACCACGTTTGTCATCTCCAGGACTGGGCTGCTCTCCAGCCCTGTCTGCTGCATGCTCAGCTCTGCTCGGCTGAATCCAGACACTAACAAGAATTCTTCGTCTATCCATTATGCTGATCTACTGTTGCTCCCTCTGTTAGTGTGTGTGCATGTGTTCCTATATGTGTGCTGAAACCTGTCCAGGTTGAACATATGGAAAACTGCCTGCCAACACCTACTTCACTGACACTTCAGTCTCTTCCAAATACAACCTGACCATTATGGGTTTTGGGCCATAAAAGTGAGGTGGGGATTTAAATTAAAACAGAAATTCCTGTTTAAATCACGCAAGTGAAAGTCACACGAGCAACCTGGATATAATTGATTTTCAGGAACTGATTCTTGCCGAAGGGGCAGCAAAAAAAAAAAAAAAATCTCATAATAATAATAACATATAGATCATCTATATCTCGAGTTTCGCTTCACAAATAAGGAATGAAAAATATACCAATCAAACTGTTTTTATTATTATGATTTCTGGAACATAAGGGTGTACTCACACTGGCAACCAGGGCCGTTCCTAACCAGCTCTGTGCATGTGTGAAACCATGGGGGGGCCATTGTCTGGCCTGCGTAGGTGTGAACTGCACCACAGGGGGGTTTAACGGCCCGATGGTCCTGTTGGAAGAGGTGGTCCAAACAGCGTGCCAGACTGGCACGGTTGGCCGCGCATGCGCACGCACAACTCGACTCGACCCGCGCGCAAAATGTGATGACGTTGGTACCGCGCGACGCTTTACGGCACGTAAACATCCGCATTCCGCAATGATAGCGGTGTCAGAAGTGCTCGTTAACTGATGAAAAGTTCAGAGTTATGAACTTTTATATATATATATATATATATATATATATATATATATATATATATATATATATATATATATATATATATATATATATATATATGGACAACACCACAGAGAACTCATGGAGGAAGAGGACAACATGACCGTCAGGACTTCTCTTTGTTCAGCCGACAGCGGGACAGTAACGGAGTGTAGCAGCTCATCATCAGGTCCGGGTATTTCCGAGGGTATAAATATACATATAAACACATATTACTGGTATAATAACCCATATAAACCAGAAAATATGGAAATGGGACATTTTACTGCTGCAAATGTGTAACATATTACTGGTATTTTGTGGACAGGACACATGTGGTTGGCTATTATATAACCCAGAAAAAAATGGAAATTGGACATTGTACTGCTGCTAATGTATAAATAATATATAAATATATATATATGGTGTTTCAGTGTTCTGGGACACATACTCACAAACTCTGTAGAATGAAAACAAACACAGTGTCTTGGGGAGCAAAGTGTAGTGTATTAATTTATTCATCTAAATGTAACCAAAAACAGAACATCACAAATACAAGCCCAAATAAATGAAATGTCTGAAAGAAAGGGTAATAATTTTCCAAACAAAAATCAATAAGCCAGAAATAAAGTGCAACCTTTTGCAAAATGTAACATGAACCTTAAAAACAAAACATTTAAACATTGGAAGTACAAGGATGGGAATATTATGACAGCATAACCTGGAACAAGACTGCAAATTGTTGCAACTATTTATTTATTTTTAATCTTATTTTAGTTCTCTTCTTAGGTCGTGTCGTGTTAGTGCACATGTGGCAATACCAATTATCAGTATGTGGAGTTCCTGTTAGTCCTGCACAACTATAATGAATTGCTCAGAAATCTACATGTGTCCTGTTCTCAAAATACCAGTAATATGTTACACATTTGCAGCCGTATATTTTTTGGTTTATATGGGTTAATATACCAGTAATGTGTTTATATGCATGTTTATACCCTCAAAATTGCCATGGAATTTTGGGTTTTACTCGGACCCCTCATCATCACGTCTCTGCAGAAGAAGACCCTCCGCTGCACCTCAGCACTTTAACAACTCACTAATTTCATAATTTAAATAAACTATTTCTACCTGTTTTTCTGTTTGCATGTTGTTTGCTTTGTATTTAATAAAATGGTTTCTCCAACAGTTGGTTAAATCTACACATTTATACTGTATATAATGCACATGCAGGATGATGTGTAACAATAATCAGTAAAATTAGCTGTAAACACATTTTGTAGAACTAAATATAAAGTTATGCTGTGAACAGAAAGAAAGGAAGACGAGTCAGATAATTCTAAACTTTAGAATATAATACAATCATAACTTTTAATCATAAATATGACTCTTCTCAAAACAACAAACTTTGATATCTTTGTCACACAATATCTAAGCTTCCAGTGAATAATTTACAAAAAAAAAAAAAAAATTCACTGATGGTGACATTGAGATCTCAATGTCACCATCAGCGAACTTTTTTTTTTATTTGTAAATTATTCACTGGAAGCTGCTTTGGTGGTGTGTGCAGTGGTTGTTATTATTATTATTATTGTATGAAGCCAACATTACTGCAGCTCTGCACATCATTGTTGTCCTGTTAAAGTATTTTTATACAAAGACTTAAAAACAATCTGAAATTAGTGCTGACTCAAGTAAATCACCTTTATTATGCATTATAACAATCTGTTCCTTAAGTCTCTAAATTATTGAAACAATTAAAAACATCTCCTAAAAAATAAAATTACAGAAAATGAAATAATCATTTAATATACATTTCAATAAATAAGTGCGTCCCATGTTCCCATGTTGACTCTGAGCTTTATTCTGTCTGTTGACTGTAGAAGTGATGAGTCTAGACCAGATGATGGAAACTAGGATCAGCTCATGGTTTTAATGTCCAGGGAGGGGCGTGTCCACTCTGCATGGACTTAAAGAAGAAGAAATAAAAGAAGAGTTAGATAATGTCATGTTCATCAAAAGGAAAACTGAAAGTGATGGAGATAAATATGCTCAGATGGACACAGACACACACACAGTTTAAACAAACACACAAATACTCTGTCCTAAACTGTCTCACACATTAAAAGCATCTATTTACACTTATATTAATGTACACAAAGACTAGCGCCACAAAATCAGAATGACATTCATTGATCCAGAAATTAAACTGATCTTACCTTTATAGGCTCAGTTTCCTCCTTTGTTTTCAAATCCATTTGAACCTCCATTCATGGTGGTTTTTATCATCAGAGAGAGTCTTTATTTTTAATAAATCCACCGTTATTTGGTCTGTTTTAATCTCTTTCTTTCTCACTCACTTGGTTCTCTCTGTTCCTTGTGTCGATTCCGTCAAAACAAAGCAGCATCTTTAATGTTTCCGTTACGTGTGAGTAAAATTACCGCAATGTACCGACACTGGCTGTAAAGAGCAACTTATTATCTTTCATAAACTGGTGGAATTTCTCCGATAGAACAAATATGAGCAACAAATTAACGTGATGCGTTCAGGGGCCCTGGGAAACCCAGTCCGTGAAAAGAGCACGTGTCTGGGTAAATCTTGGTTTATAGTTACCCTACGCAACAGAAAATATGAAATTAACAGAATGTACTGTCAACAACAAACCCAGAGTCGCTTAATGGTGACGTGACGCCATACGTGTGTCATAAATTAACGTGATGACGTGTTTCTCTGTGGGAACCGAGTTGAGCTGGTGATCACGTCCGTTCTACCGTGTCAGAAAAGGGACAGGGGGGGGTTCCTGCTGTGAGCTTGGAACGGCCCCAGTTGCCAGTGTGAGTACACCCTAAGGTTCTAAAGCTGTATTATGGACCAGCCAAAATAAATCCAAAATGTAGAATGAAATGTTCAGCGCCCACTGTAACTTAAAGAATGAGAGAGTAAAGTTGCTCAAATTAAGCAGTGCTATTATTTATGATGTTCTACATAATATATCATGCAACACTTGATACATGTGCTTTAATATGGGAGATACTGTACACTTTAACATGAAGCTAGGGATACACTTGTTGGCAGTTAAAAATCATAAGTTAAACAGGATAAAATAAAAAGATTAAACAACAACATAGATTATGGCATTAGAAGTCTCTAACAACGTTACTCTGCCGTCGCTGAACCCTGAATGCTCAGTGGTAGAGTGGGTTGTCCAGTGACCGAAGGCTTGGGGGTTCAAATCCCGCTCTAACCGAGTCATTGTAGTTGTGTCCTTGGGCAAGGCACTTTACCCACATTGCCTTGTATGAGTGAGTATGAATTGTGCATGAATGTTGGTGGTGGTCAGAGGGGCCGTAGGCGCGAAATGGCTGCCACGCCTCTGTCAGTCTGCCCTAGGGCAGCTGTGGCTACATTGTAGCTTACCACCACCGGTATGACTGTGTGAGTGATTAGTGTGAATGAATAATGCTTTCTGTAACGCGCTTTGAGTCACCTCGAAGAAAGCGCTATATAAATCCAAGCCCTTATTATTATTATTATTATTATTATTATTATTATTATTATTATTATTATTATTATTAATAATCCATCGCTTTGCATCCATACAAGCACGCCCTGAGGGGCGGATTCACTAAGATCTGAAATAAAGGGTGGTAAACCAGTTGCGTCCCTAAATTCTTTTGGTGACGCAGTTTCCTCACCTGCTGCGTGTGTGTTTGCACCTGCTTGTCAGTCGCATTATTTTCCGGTGCTAAAACAATCACTGCAAACAGTTCGAGATCTGATGAATTGCATTGCGCCCACTGAATTAATTTATTTGCATTTCCCCTAAAAAATAATTGAGTAATACTGATAAGCTATGGACTTTTTGTGAATATGTAGATTGTTTGAATAATGATATAAGGATAATTAATTGTATCGTTAGTTGTACTTAAAAATGCAAATTTAGTAATGAATAAAGGGGTAAGATTAAATGAGTTTACACTTCTCCCTATTCCTTTCACACATTTAAAATTGAGTTTGTGGCTCAAATAAATGGTCCATCTCTGCTGCTCTAATTCATCATTTTTCATTTTTTTGCTTTTTAAACTATTGTTTTTTTATCAAAAGGACATCAATCTCCTGCAAGAAAAATCAAAATACAAAATTTCTCCTGCTTTAAGTATACAGTAACTACATTTATGAACTCTAAAGTTGATTAAATAACCTCCATTCAATTTCTGTTTTTTGCATGGTGCAATACAGTTAATCTTATTGGTCAGCTATGATGTAAAGCATTTGATTGTTGTCTGGTCATATAATTTTTATGTAGTTTCACAATGTCCATTGACCTTTTTTAAAACAAAAAAATAATAATTTACTCAGTGACTGTTTGGTGTAGAAATGTAATGAATTGCTTCACAACTTTTAAAACGTACTCAAGTACAAGTGAAATTACTGATTTAGAAATACACTCAAAAAAGTACACGTATCCATAAAAGCAACTCAATTACCGTAACGTAAGTACTTGTAATTTGTTACTTTCACCTGGCCTGGTGAGAGTTTCACTGTATTGCATCATAGAAACTGAAAATAAAGACCATGCACAGACGCCTGAATAATGCCTTGCAAATATTTTGCAAAGAGGTAGACAGGAAGTTGATGTCATTAAGCTTAGACACTATTACCATCTCATTATATCCTTATGTCATCTTTTTAAGCTGAATCTGCATTCACCACATGCACTTCTAAATCTTACCCCTCCTACCTAAACATAGACTCCAGCTCTTTTTATAGCATGCTGAGCAGCAGAAATGCATATTCTATTTTAGACCGCCTGGCTCACATCATTGTTTGTTTTAGCGGGCTAACCTTCCCTATGTATTTATAGGTGTCGGGGCCAGGAGAAAGACCACAGTAGCTCCATAAATAAGCCGCCCAGGCCTCCGGCAAGCAGCCTGACCAACAAAAGCCCAGTCATTTCACAGACCATTACCTGGATCTGCCTCGCAGGGAGGCTTGGCCCAGCCTCCGCAAAGGGGAGGGAGGGTCGCCCGACTTTGAGGGCGAGCCGACCCTGTGGGAAGAAGGGAGCTGTTTGGATTCATAACAAATATGGTGATCTGTTTTCTGTGACCGGAGCCTATAAAAATGCAATGCGAATAAATGGAAAATAACCAGCTGCAATAGTGTGCACATGTACTAGTTTACTTTCATCTACACCATACTGTCATGCATAACACACACAGACACACTGAACTTTTGGCCCCAAGATCCTGTTGGAATGTCACCCATGTGGCCCCAGGCTCTTGAAAATAGATCATCCGAAAGAAAAAAACAACACCACCTCACACAGTTGTACGGAATCCACCCATGATGTCACACAATTACAGATTATGTTTGTGTGTGTGTGTGTGTGTGTGTGCAATGCTGCTTATCACTGCCTCCACAGACTGTGAGTAAAAAAGCCAGTCAGCAGAGGCAACAGCCACTGGCACCCAGACCTCGCTGAGTTAAGGAAACTGCCCCCTCCAACACAAACAGCCCCACAGCCACAGCTTCAACCCTGACTGCTAATCCCGATACCTCCCTGAGAGGTATACGGGGCTGTAACACCCACACAGCACCAAGAAACAACCGCTATCTTTCGCATTGGCTTTAATACGGGTTGTCAGGGTCATAAAATATTCAAAAGCATTGTTTTGCAGGGCCATTCAGCCTCGGCATTTGTCCCAAATATTGCCGCGCTCATTTGCTGGGTGGCGGCAGTGATGATTCCATAAAGCATTTGAATGGGGGAGAGTTGTCATATGGATGTGGCTAAACACTGAACACTCATGATCCTAAATCAGAGGCGAGCGCTGCTGACTGGCACACTGGGGTCTCCAGCGAGGGGACTACAACTGCTAATTTGTGGCACAATGGCCCTTTATGACTTCACAGGCACCATAACTGTTAGATGAGGAGATATCTTCTATTTTCTGATTATCCCAGCTACATGCAGTGTGCATGGTTTGGTAAGATAACAGGTTCGAAAGCAACATATTTGCATGCTCTGGCAATATCTTCCTGAAAACATGCAGTTTAGAAATCCTACTGGTTTAGGATTTTAGGTAATATCTTTTGCTCCCCAATCTGTCAACATGGCACATAGAGCCTTAAAATGCAATCTATCCTAATCAAAAATCATCATTTATAAACCTTTTATGAAACAGTATGACGTGTGACTGTACGTGAGCTTAAAGGTCCAGTATTATGCTATTTTTCACCCATCTCCAATTGTTTTAAGAACCCCAATAACATAACACGTTTCTGGTGTTTGACCTCTGAAAAGTCCCATTCAGACCACTCCTAAAAACAGGCTGTTTTTGGGCCTTCATGCGTATACATGAGTAGGCATAAACACAGCAGCAGGAGAGTAAATCATTCATCTTCCTTCTCCTCCTCACCTCTTCTGACAACAGGAATAGTCCATTTAAGACAATTGTTCATTGTTTTGTCCAACCGCTGCGTCGCATTGGGTCACAAACACCTCAGATCATCCCATAAACGGCTGCTAAAAATTAAACTGATTGTTCGTGCTCGCGCTGCGCTTTGGATTATTTTTAAACTCAACGTAAAGATATTAACCGTAATGTTAACCTGCCTTCGCTGTGTTTGTTTTACCTGTGAGGTAGTTTGAGAGGGAGGAGCTCACCTTCTTATGTAGGGTAGGAGGAGCCAGGATTGTCAGAGAGAGGAGTTTCCACCTGATGAGTCATAAATGGAGAAAAATCTGACTTGCCCGTTTAGAGCTGACTTTTTACAAAATGTGGAATAGCAAGGGATCGAGGAAACAGAACTTTGGTCCTCTGAATGAGGCTAAAGGAATGCATGCTATCATAGCAAAACCATTAAAAATGGATTTTTTCATAATATAGCCCCTTTAATGCAATCTAAGTTTTTAAAGAAATAAACAAAAAACAAACTATGAGTCAAATTGAATAAAATCTAGTTAAAAGAAAGAAAATGAGAGTTGTCAGTCACCTATTGGGGCCGTATGTAACCAGTATCATAATCATTAACTCAAATTGTTCACCAAGGTATGGTTAATCTTCCACAGATATTCAGGAACCAATTGGAGACAATAGCGTCACAAAGCTGCTGCAGACCGGTCAGCTGCTACTCATCCATGAAATCAACGCTCTCATCTGGAGCAGACGTGGTTAAACTGAGATCTGGTGACTCTGGAGGCCAGTGGATGTCAGCACTCGTGCTCATTGGAGGAGGTCATCACTCTTGGTAAAACAAGAAATAATTGCAAGTAAGAGGCCCAAAGTGGGCCTAAAATCTCTACACACCATGACAGCACCATGTTGGTCACACCTTATCTGGCTGCAGCTCATCACAACATGCAGCACTACAGTGTGTGGAAACTTCACACTGGACTTCAAGAAATGTGGATTCTGTTGCTCTCTGCTCTTCATTCAGACTCTGGGACTTTGACTTCCATAGAACATGCAAAATTCCACATAAAGTGATGATTCGGGCAGCCATGTCATCTGCTGGTGTTGGTCCACTTTGTGTTTTCTAAAGTCCAGTCAACACAGCATCTACCAGGACATTTTAGAGCAGCTGTTTTGGCTCAAGTAACCCCTTGCTCAGAATTCTGGGAAAAAAAATACTTTAGTGCATAATGATGAAATGAATGAGTGATAAGACACATTTTAAAGAATCGAATTTTGTAAATAAGTGGAATAAAACATTATATTTAGTGCCACCTTAGATTTACTTCTATCATCTTTAAAATTTATGGTCATCATGAATTTTGTATTTTCAGTTCATGTTTTAATCGAGATAATTTTTTTTCTTTTTTAATCACTTTTTGTGTGTTTTTTATGTTATTTAATTTTGTGTGTTTTTGGTGTTGTGTATTTTGTGTGTTGTTGGAATTATTGAAATTATTCTCTCTCTGTGTGTGTTTTTAGTGTCGTTTGGTTCTTTCTTATGTCATTTTGTATATTTCTCTGTTTATTTTTGTGTATTTTGTAGTGATCGTGTGTATTTTTATCATTTAGTTTGTCTTTGTTGTCATTATGCATGTTGCTGGTAATAGTATTTTTCTGTTTTTTTAAAAAAAAATTTTAGTGCATGTGTTTTTGGTTTCATTTCATGTATTTTGTTGTTTGTTCTGTTTATTACTCAGTATGTTTTCCTCTTATTTTGTGTGTTTTTGCAAGTTTTCAACTAAAAATAAACATTATAAAACCCCATATTTTTAATGCTTTAATTTGAACCCCTTGTAGTGCCTTCGCGTACCCTTAGGGGGACACGTACCCCCTTTTGAGAAACCCAGTTTTAAAGCACTTCATGCTTCCTTCTGCGGACAAGTTTTAAGGAGATGCTAATTTCATTTTCCAGCACCTGTCCACACTGCCTAAGGTACCAAAAGCTGTTTCAATGACCATTGTGTTACTGGGCTTGTTTGGTCAGCATTTAGAGAATCTATGGGGTATTGTCAAGAAGAAAATGAGAGACACCAGACATAACATCGCAGATGACCTGAAGGCTGCTATCAAAAGCAATCTGGGCTCCCATTACACCTGAGCAGTACTGCAGATTGATCACCTCCATGCCATTCTGCATTGATGCGGTAATTAATTCAAAAGGAGGCCTTGTTTCCTTGTTACCAAAGACAATCACCACCATCTTGTCATGATATAGTTGAAGGAAGTTTTCACTCATCCAGCAGTTTACTTTTTCTAAGCAGTCACAAAAAACCTCTATGGGACCATAGTCATCTGGGTTCAGTGATAGATATAGTTGTGTCATCTGCGTTGCTCTAATAGTCAACCTTCCAATTCTGTAAAATTTGTCCTAGAGGAAGCATATAAAGGCTAAACAGAAGGGGTCCATGAACAGAGCCCTGAGGAACCCCACAACAAGTTATCCAGCACAAATCAGTCACAATTGACTTTACAACAGTTTTGAAGAAGTTTGAGGGTATTGTGTCAAAGCAACACATGGATGGATTCAGCTGCTGAACAGTTTCCTCTATTGTTTTTGGGTTCACTGTAAGAAACTCTAACATTGCAGTGGACTCATCCCTGAGTGGTTGAAGCTGTTCAAGCTTTTTTGTTATTTTGCTGGTTTGTTCTGATGTTTGACCTTATTGGTTGAATTTTTTCATTGAAATATACAGCAAATTCATTGCATTTTCCAGTTGACAGTAATTCAGGGGCTATCTGATCTGGGGGGGTTGTGAGCTTTTCAAGTACAGAAAACAATGTGCGAGAGTTGTTGACATTTCTAGCAATAATTTCAGAAAAGTATTGCTGCCTCGCTTTGAACAAGCCATCATTGAATTTACGCAGACTTATTTTGTATAGTTCTAAATGAATTTGGGGTTTTGTTGATATGTATAAAATCTCCTTTTTTATTGATTTTATTTAATATTCAAACTTTATGAAACACAAAATTTCATTATCTGTAAGCCTTAATCATCACAATTTCAAGACATATAGACCTGTGTCATAAGTCTAAATGGATTTCACTTCCTGATATGACTGGCAGAAAATAAAGATTTTTTTTTTTTTAGATGTATCTGTATATCCATTTTTTTTTTGCAAGTTTTGTTGATGCATTATTAAGTTGTTTTATTCTTTGCTGGCCATGATTCTTCATCCGTTGGGTACTAGTTGAAATGATCTTACTGGTAGATTTGTTCCCTTGTGGTGAGCTAATAAAGTAATTGGTAAGTGAATGACTGACTCTGTTAGGCCGGAACACATTTTATCCTGATGACATATTTTCATACAAACCCGTTCTAGCATAAACTGATGATGAAGTGATGACATTTTCCATGCCGAAGGTTAGAGGTTTGTCTTACTGTGACATCATAACATTCTTTTAAAACAATTTTCTACACTTGAACAGAGCAACAGAGGAAGAAACTGGGACCACATGTTCCATGTGGGTGTGCAATGACGCGGCCGGGAAAGGTCTTGGTTTTTGCAAAACAATTAATTAGTTCCCACTGTGTCAAATTTCAGCTCCCTTTAAGGAGTGGGGAAAAAGTGACTCAATAATGGCACCTGTTAGAGGGTGGGAAACTTTTTGATGGAAAGCAAATCTTTTTCTGTCAAAGTTGTTTGTCAGGAGCTGCAGAGCTTAAATTTAAACGTGTTGTGATGGCTGAATGGCCCCAAAACTGCAAAGTGGTTGAAGGGCATAGGCGGAGTTTAAGATTCCTGCCGGAAAAAAAGTATTAAAAATATAGAACGCCTCGAGATTTGCGTCAACCACAATGTGTGTAACATATACAATAATGCAAAAACAATTAATAACATTATCGATAATGTTGACTACAAAAAATTGCGATGACGCGTCATTTAATGTTGCAAATTAATGATAAAAACAGGCTGGCGGCCGCTTTCTGCTTAATTTGTGCTGCAGTACTTTACATGAACTGCTGTTATGCAAAATGCAGTTTGAAATGTTCAGCACCCTCTTGAAACTTTAAGAATGAGAGAGTAAAGTTGCTCAAATTAAGCAGTGTTATTATTTAGGCAGTGGCTATTCGTACGGTTGCCGTATCAATATATCGACATTCGATCCGTACGCAGAGCCCCTCATTGGCCAGTTTAGATCATGTGATAGGTCATTCTTGGGCCAGTTTACTTCACGTGACTAAGACAAAACTGTCACCCTAAAAATTGTATATGCGATAATCCAGTATATAGATAAACTGAAGATCGCTCACAATCAGTTTCACTTTTAGTATCCGTTACATCGCCTTGTATCACTTTTATGAAATCGTCAATGACTCGTGCTGTGCCTTATAAAAGTGGGGCGACATTACCATAGCAGTAGCCTACTATATTGCTAAGGACATGGTCCCCATAATATGAAAGTCTCCGACAGGCATAATGCTCAGTAAAACACTGTGTATGTGCGTGTGTGTGTGTGCTGTAGAGATCCAGAGGTATCCGTGGGTCGATAACGTTGTAAAAAGAACTCAAAACAACTCGTTACCATCACACTGCACGTTTATTGTGTGCAGGTGAAGCTCAAACACTGATTCTATGTCGTTTCAGACGGGACGGTAACAGAAAAGTAATATAAAGCTCCGCCCATGCGCTCAGTACAAATCAGGAAGAAGGCAAGTCTGACTCAACTTTGACCTTACGTTACCGTGGCTCCCTTAAAGGGACAGTCCTTAGAAGGTCATCATTACAGCACATGTGTCTGCGTGTGTGCGTGCTAGTAGTGGCAACTGTTTATATGTTATGTATCTGATAAATTCACAATTGTCAGTAATAATAAATAAATAATTGATAGTTATTGTAATAATTAAAAAAAACTGTACTTTACTGTACTTTGGTCAGCAGAAGTTGACACTTCTACACTTCTGTTAATAAAGGTGTTATTTTAAGGTTTTGCCTCTGAAAAAAAACAAAACTAACAGGTACCCTATGCAATAATCGATAGAGGAAACACCAATTACATCACGGAAAAAAACGTTAATATATATTGAGTATTGCCATTCTGGTTCGATTTTATGCATCCAAGCATCGTCTCAAGGCAAGGGCAAAATATCAAGATATATATCATATATTGTGATATAGCTTGAAAATATAAAAATATTAAAAAAAGGCCATATCAGTTCACGCCCACTCATGCATATGCATGAAGGCACACAAAAGAGTATAAACTCTAGAGGACTAAAACTCCAGAAAACAGGCGAGTTTGGGAAAATTAACCTCAAATACTACAGTAAGTTGTTAGGGTTCTTAAAACAAACTGAGATGTGTGAAAAATAGCATAATACTAAACCTTTAAAATGTGTGTTATCACTCTCACTATTGTTGTTTTTAAATAGTAAATCGTTTTCTAAGCAAAATGTTGGAGTCAGACAAAAGGGGGTACTTGGATTTAGAAAAAGAAGAAAGAGGGTACTTGAGCCAAAAAAGTTTGAGAACCACTGTTCAACAGGATACTACAGGGCTTTTAAGATGGTGATATGCAGGCCAGGTGCAGTGTGGTTCAACCTGCGGTTCCTCAGGAAACCAGAGAAAAAAACACCAACAACACTAGTTAGGATAAGAGTTTGGGATGGTTATTGACACATATACAAACGTATGGCTCTAGAAATACCAATCTGCACCACTCTTTTCTTTATGAAGCGAAACAACAGTCATTAGAAGATGTAATGGATTACCCACGGATAGACTGAAGAGGGACAGACTTGGGTAAGAAGAGGGGACGAACCCAGATCGAAATGATAGAGATTGGCAGATGGGTAAAATGGATTGGATAGACCGTTCTACGGATGAAAAGACAAGACAGAATGCTGATGCCTACCGCTGCACAGAGAGATAATGGAAACTGATTACAGAAAAAATCAACAAGGTTTTTCTCATTCCAGGAGCACTGCTGGAAAACGTGCCAGTAATGTAATCGACGAGGTCTCAGATTCATGGTTAAAACTGAATTTTGTCCCTAACTTCTAAATATAAACAAGGAAAATCTTTAGAAAAAAAAAAAAAAAAAAAAAAAAAAGGTGATAGAGGATACAAATGTGAGCAGGGGATCCGGATGACAACAACTGCAGTTTTTTTTTTTTTAGTTTTGTTTGTTTTTTATTCCTGTGCTTCCGTGCAGGCTTCTTGTCAAAAAAAATGCTGGTGTTTACACTGTGCCTCCGCAGCTTATATTCATGTGAAGGAGTAGAGGAGCTGCAGGAGACAAACAGGATGTCTGTGGGAGGACAGATGAGAAGGGGTAAATCAGACGAGGAAGTGTGTGTGCGTTAATCCCAGGAAGGACTTCCTCTGAATCTCAACTGCTTAGGAGTTCTGTGGGAGTTCCAGACGTTGACACGGGTAAAAGCAGAGAAAGAGAGACCGAGAATGAAAGAGAGCAATATATATATAGAGAGAGAGAGAGAGCCAAAGGCGAGTGAGAGCGATCAAGGGCAGCGGTATGACAGTCAGAATCCCACTTCCAAAACACACAAGCACAAGAAAAGAGAAACCACCCACACAGTGAGGATGCAATAACAGGCAGCAGCACTATGATGAACTAAAGACTTTGAGCACGGGCCTACCTCAGTGACACCGTGAACCCACTTACAATCTTATTTCAATCAAAGCTTCAAAAGGACTATGAACCGACACACCATCTGACCTGCACTGCTGAGCCATGCACACAACAAGCTCTCAGTGTTTGTTCCAGCCCTTCAAAGTGGGTGTGGGTCAGTGAAATATGTTAAGGTCAGAACCCATGTGTACATTTATGATGTTGTGTAACATTAAATAGAGGAGAAATATGCAAACTCAACTGGGTTAGATAAACTGCATCATTACCATCACTGGGATTTACATTTACAAGGATTTAGCCCACAGCCAAATGATGTGCAAAGTTATTCTCCTGAAAACAGCAGTTGTTGGGAGCTGATTATACAGAAATATACACCAGGTTGATATATTTCAGTTTTCGTTGTGGGAAAACAGAAAAAAATTATTATGAAATTATCCATAACTTGCGTATGAAACAGTAATCCCGGGCCACAAAATAGGTATCCAGTGTTCATGAAATACCATTTCATATATTATTAGTGTTCCCGGTGGTTAGCGTGGCTAGTTGCTGCAGCAACAGCACATTGTGTCACAGAGGATTGAATATTCAATGCATTAACCATTTGTTGTATTACGACAACGGAGCAGTTGTCATACTATTATCACGAAATAGGATATATGCTTCAGGTATTATTAATTACTGTTTTGTGGCCACAAATTACTAAATTTTGAACACATCATATTCATTTCGTGGCCACAAAGTGATGTTTCATGAGCACAAAATAGTATTTTGTGGCTATATATTTATACATATTTTTTTTTTTTTTACCATGTCATGTTTGGGTCTCCATACAAGATAAATTCTGTTGCGGTCATGAAGTTGAAGTTTTGGTGTTTCGGAGCGCTCCTCCATGATGCTATGCTGCTCAGAGTGATACCTGTTTGCTGTTGTGACGCGCGGCCGTGCACAGTTTACACACGCGCATTCACTTTAATTGACAGTCTCCGCTTCAGGAAATCGAAGCCTATTTGCTGGACGATCACAGCGCGATTTTCAATTTGTATAGGGATCTATAAGACAAAGGCGGGACTTATATACATTGATGTCTGAATGACCACCGGTAGTAGACCATAGTAAAAGACTACTTAGATTTTTCAGCTTTAAGGGGCAGAAATATAAGAATTGTATTAATAATAATACATTGGATTTATATATCACCTTATTTTTGGTGACTCAAAGAAGTGCTTTACATGGTGTTATTCTTTCACTCCAAACGTAGGGGTGGTAAGCTACTATTGTAGCCACAGCTACCCTGGGGCAGACTGACAGAGGGGACTGTTGCCCCACTGTGGCACCTGGAATTCTCAGGTCCAGACCTGCTTAGCTTCTGACGAGATCGGGCAATGACAGGCTGGTAAATGTTTCATTTGGACTGTGATATTATTTGATGTAAATGGAGAATCTATGTTGGTTTGCATTTTCATGAAAGGAACATATAAATAAATGAATAAAAAGATTGGAAAAAATTGGTGTGTCCGTGTCTTGAACCCTTACCTAGCCAGCACGCTTGTCAGAGTGTTTGTTTTTCAAGTTTTTTTTTTAGGGTTACATGATAAAACAAAAGCTTGATCACAATACATAAAAGAAAAATCCCACTAACAGATTGGGTGGTAATATTCAGTGTAACCCAATTCCAAATCGTATAGTCCCTGCCTCCCAGTTTTACTTGGGGGCATGTGTCAGGCAGAGCTTTGGATACCACACGCAAGCCCACTCAATCATCTGTGTGCTTACTCATCATCGCATCACCACATCAGAAAGAACTTGTGCACAACATGCTTATCTGCGCAACAAATGGGGAGACCAAAACGTAACCATAACCCCCCAGCCTCTGTTATATGAGTTATCACCACCTCAATAGCTGAAAGAAACTGTTTATGTCTAACCTGCGTGAGAGGAAATTGTCTCCATGGGGATTGCATCCGTCAAAGGGAGAACAATAATCAAGTCAAACAGTAATTTAATATTTATTCTCAACACACATGAAAAAAAAATATAGAGTGACGCTCAATGCTCAAAAAGCATGTTGAATTTAAAGTCTGCGTGGTGGTGAGATGTCAACAACGATGACAAGGTTAATCAGCGCCCGCTACTTGCTATCCCCAAAACGATTGAGAGTCTTTGTGAACAACATTTTTTTTCCCGAGCCAATTATCTCTTTTAAATAAAGGGTGTTCGTCTGTCAAGAGTGGGCCCACTTAAGCGGGGTCACATCCAATCGACAATCACGCCACTTTGAAATAAAATATCAAATTGTTATCACTTCCATTTGCGACAGTAATGTGTACCTAGCAAATTGCTCCACTGCCTTTGGTTGCTGACAACAGCTAATTGTAAATGTCAGCGCTATCCATGTGTGTCTCCACCATGGTACGCGATTAAAAGTCACCTATAGTTCTTCACAAATGCATGATAAGAGCATGTCTCATAGAAAAGAGGCAAATATTAATTTGAGTGGGAGAGACTAAGCGTGGAAAGAGACCCTCATTATTGTGATAGCGCGGAGGAAAAAACATCGACAGCAGCTTCAGACTGGTAAAGATTCAACACTGAGGCAATTAAGTTCAAGATGGTCTCATGTGTTGCTTATAAATACTAGTTTTGCTCTGGGCTAATGTGTGTAAAGCTGAAAGTAGAGTGTTTTTTTTTTTATATATATATATAAATATATATATTGTGTTTTTCCGTATCTTTTCTGGTCACCTAATGTATTTGTCCTAGTCTGGTCTTTGGCAATCTGCTAATGCACACGTGTGACAATGCTTTGTTTTCTCTCATGGCCATGATTAGAGCCTGTCAGCCGTGCTTTTACTACAGCTGATGGGTAATTTCACTCTTGCTTTAGAGTTGATGGCTAGATTGACACAAAAACACATGTGAAACCTTTGCATAATTACCAAATTGTCACGCACATGGGCATACGGTCACCCAAAGGGTGCACTTACTCGCAAACACACACACACACACAAACGCACAGAAAAACACTGGCAAACACTCCGATAAGAGAAACAAATCAAGTGCCATGTCTATTACAATGAACTAATAAACAAGGCCGACATGTTCCGTCACAACTCACACAAGAACATTATGGATAATTTGTGTCTTATAACATTCAATGCAATTCCTGCATGCATTCTTGCATGCATGGCGTTTAATGAGCCAAGCTAATTAAATATGGAAATTAATGAGATACAAAGGAAATAGGGAAAAGCACAGTCCTGATGCATTTGAAGGAGCTGCTAAAAGCCTTTTATTACATTAGGGACTGCAGGGGAAATGTGCCTTCCTCTAAGGAGGCTATTAACAAACACAGTGATTAGTCCAAGCAGAAAGACAACACAAACTGTTAGATATGCTATACTAAAAAACAGTGGTGAACATTCTTTTTTTTACATTCCACAAACTACAAATAAGAATAAACAGTAGACACGTGCCCAGTATCCAATAACGCTCCTTTACATGACAAAGCCCAACAGGGTTCTCACTGTACAAGAAAACAACCTAATCGCATTTTTCTCTGTTTGTAAACAGAGACAAGTGTTATTTCCTGATTCAATCATACACCAGAGCACATTCCTTTATAGTTGTGAATTGAATCAAAAGCTCATGCACCGTGAATTAGTGATGAGTGCTGTTGAGACGATGAATCTCACCACCCAAATCAAAGAGGCCCTATAATGAGGAGCAAGTCATCAGATCATGATGTACGCAGCGTGCAACTCACAGAACATCCATTCTTCTGTGTGTTTGCATGCATTCAATTGGGAGATCCCAGCGCATACACGAGGGTCACGCACAGTTTACAGACGGGCTGACTCCTTCTTAGAAAAAGCACAAACAACCATGGGATCCTGCAGGCGACCCAAGAGTGTAATACACTCAGCTCCAAGAAACAAGAGGAAACGGTGAGTAAGAGAGGAGGGGAGGGAAGGTAAATTGTATCTGAAAATCTGCTTCTCTCCTGGGTAAAAACCCCATGAGTGACGCCCGAGTGCAGGTCAAGGCGAATGAAGCATAATGCCTTTATCTCCCAAGTCTCCTCGTCAGAGAACGTCCAAATACTTGTGGTTTTCTTTGTCAAAAGCCAAGTGTTCTCTGCTTAACCCCTGACCCCGCCTCCTCTCTATGTCAGCACTGATGTCACTCGTATTTTTGCTATGTTCACACTCGCTCTCTCTTGGTCTTTCTTTGACAAGTGAAGAAGGTTAGATGGGTTTGGCGATGTGGGCTTCTCCCACAGGGCTTACCTCATCCTTCTTTCACTTCCCATCCCTCCCATCGCCTACCTTGTCTCTATTTACACTGGAGTGTATTTTTACTCTTCCCTTCTCTAGGTTTAGCTGTTGTGTAAGTCCTTTAAACCACTAAGGTTGATTTGCTCATATAAAGATCAACTTTGATCAAGTTTTGACACATATTTGCTACATAAAAACAGTATCAAGTCTCCTTTTTATAACTAAAATATCAATGAAATCTAAATATCCTGAGATGGACTGGCGCCCTGTCCAGGGTGTACCCCCGCTCAGCGCCCAATGAGAGTCGGAGATTGACACCGGCAGACCCCCGCGACCCTGATAAACGGGAATAAGTGGGTCTGAAAATGGATGGATGGATGATCACAATGATGTCATTTTAAAGAGTTAGAGCCTGATACTATTTGGAGCTGTTGAGGACACAAGGCTGGAGATTACACCCACAATCTTTGGAAGTCAGTAAGTCGTAAGTAATGTTTATTTATATAGCACCTTTCACAGTCACAAAGTGCTTTACATAACCACCCATTCACGCTCACACTCACACACCAATGGAACAGAGCTGCCTTGCAAGGCGCTAGTCAACCTCTGGGAGCAACTTGGGTTCAGTGTCTTGCCCAAGGACACTTCGACACATAAACCGGTTTAGACTGGGATTGAACCTGCAACCTCTCAATCAGAGGACAACCCCTCTAACACCTGAGAGGTATATACTGTATATAACAAAAAATATGTTTAATGTAATACCAATAAAAAAATAAATAAAAATGTGTATACTTTCGGGCATGAACTATGGAGAGTCGCCATTTTGCACAGGATATGACGCATGTTTGTTGATTCCTGTTAGCTGTTGATAGCCATCAGTCTAGTTAGTTAGTTTCTGAACAATGGCGGAGTGTAAAGCTAATGGTTGCAACAAGATTAAACCATGCCTAATTGCGTACCTACCTGTTGTGTAGTTGGACATACAGTATAACGCTGTTGGCTCCAGTAATATGGTTATAACAGGTCTTTCTGATGTATACAACTTGCTAATGTAAACTTCCGCTATATCCACCTCTCTTTATAGTTGGCTGCTAATGACACCTTTATGCATGAGACTGTTAATTACCATTCTCTAATGAAATTAATATTTAACTAGCAACAGCTGATATAATTTGCTGCACTCTCAATGCTCTATCACCTGCTCTTTGGTAATTAGCACACAGAGAGATAAGTTTGCTGACATATGTATGATAATCTGGCAACCGAAGACGAAGACCCATGAACTATTTATATAGTGACACACAATTTACATGGTGCTTAATTGCTGTATGTGAGCCTGAATAGAAAACTAGTTGTAAGATATAATTTTTGGGGGCTGGTTTGAAGTATCATTGTTATTATTATTTATTTATTTTTTGTAAAGATTGTGTAGGGCAGGGGTGTCAAACACATATATCATGAAAAAATAAATGGGCCTAAAGAAAAATGAATGAGTAAACATTAAATAAAAAGTAAAGTATGGGATGCCAAGTGTAAAAATGTAGTATAAAAGTTTTAGCTAACACATTTTCATTATTTATCTCACTTTTGTCATATTTAGCACATTTTCCTACATTTAACACAACATTTAACCACATATATAGAGGTAAAAAAAAAAAAAAACATTAAATCTAAATATTTCAATCTAAATCTAAATAGTTTGTTATATCTAAATGTTAAATCTATATCTAAACATTAAATCTAAATCTAAATTTTTCATCTAAATGTTATATGTAAATATTACATGTTAAATCTAAATGTTTAAATCTAAATGTTTTACAGTATATCATATCTAAATGCGTAATCTTATATCTAAATTTTAAATGTTAAATCTAAATGTTAAATCTAAATCTAAATATTAAAACTAAATCTAAATGTTTAAATTTAAATCTAAATGTTAAATGTAAATCTAAATATTAAATCTAAATCTAAATGTTGAACCTAAATGTTTTGCACATATGCTAATTGACCCCGCTCCTTGCAACCTCAACCAATACACAAACAGCCGCTCCCACCCACCTCTTCACTTATGCCTGCCTGGGTGATATGTAAGGCTGGTTCTCTCCCGGCGGCGGAGATCGAGCGCGCGTTAATGGCAGGTGTACGAGCTGCACTTCACAGTACACTCCCAACACAATGTTGTATCTTAATGCTGTATTTTGTGAGATCATGCTGAGATCTCCTGGTTTTCAAGTGGTGGAGGAGATCTCAGCATGTCACATGAAATTAACAAACACTGACAAAATACAGCATTAAAATATATTTTAATAACTGTGTTGCATTGTTGTGTTGGGAGTGTACTTTCAGGGCTGAAAGAAGTCTTGGAGAACCAAAGAGGCTGGGTTCCAATCTTGTTCAAACCATTGTTGGATAAATATATTATTCATACATTTTTACGGTTCCTTATCATTCCCAAGATCCACAAAACTTCCCAACAGACACAAAAATCCAATGCATCACAATTTATGTGCTGAACATACACCTGCCTGTGATTATAAACCTGGTCAGTAGGTGAAGGCCAGAAATGAAAACTTTCTCGAACCAATTGGCTCAAGTGTTACGATGCCTCATGAAGCTTCATCTCATCATCACTAGTTTCATTACTATTGTTCAAACTTTTCATTAACCAACTTCCAGTGTGCACGGAAAGGCCTGCCAGCATTAGTGTTTGTTGGTTAGCCAGCTAACTCACCACAATACGGCCAGGGGTGTTTGGTGGGCTGGGTCAGGCACAAACCATTTGTACAGGGGTGTTTGTGTAGTTGTAGTTTGTTATGAATTTTTAAAACATTGGAGGTGAATGAATTTGCATTAATTTATTATGGATGCTTGGGTAATTCATGTTTTGTATGATGTTTATGAGAATTTATTTTGTTATTGAGTTAATGGATTTTAGATTGGGTTTGGTTTGTCTGACTAGGGAGAGGGAGGAATCCTGAATGAGCAGAACCCATTATTTACGCTGACAGCAAAATTATGTTCTGGATATGTAAAATGTAGCCTGGCATCCCAATACCCTTTTCTTTTGTGTTTGCTCAGTTTTTGGTTTACTGTTTAGTTGTGATGGTGCGATGAAACTTCATGAGGCATTTGAGTCATTTGGTTCGAGAAAGGGTTCATTTCTCGGATTTTTGTGTCTCTTGAGAAGTTTTGTCGCTGATGAGAATCGCAAAAATGTATGATGTATATTTAATGTGTATCAGTTGGCCTGCAAGCGATTAGTTGGTATTTTTAGTTTTTAATATTTTTTGAAATATTAATATGTATGTAATACAGTACAGTGATTCATAATAAAAAAAAATTAAAAAAAAAGGAAAAGCTGATGTCCCATTGCATTATTTTTCTCGAGTTTTAAAGGATTATTCAAGGCAGTGGAAAATATTGTGTTCTGATCGTATATGCAGGAGATGTTGTGTCCCATTTTGTTGAATTTATATTGTACTAAATGTACTTGAAGACAATTAGATGTTTCATAATGTTATGCCATGAAACACAATAAAGAAAAGTATTCATCAATTTCAAACTACTGTAACTCTTTATTTAGCACAGTTATTGGCATATTTAATGTCATGCACTGCAACATGAATGCTTAGTTTTGGCCTGTGGCCCTTCAATGAAAATAATTTGGGCACCCCTGCTCTACATAATCAATGTATGCAATAATATTTTCAATAGATTCTCTGTGTCTAAATTTCCCTAAAGGTGTTTTTACTGGGAATTGAGCCCCGGCCCTTCGGTTTTCCTGCAACTTTTCAGAGCCATGTATGACCACTAAGCCACCAGTCTCTTAACGCTTTATCGTGTTTAAGGAAAATTAACTATGAATTAGTCACTGAATAATAATAATAATAAATAATAAAATAAATAAATAACAGTGCTGAATTGTGAGACATGCAGTACAGTAATCTCTCATTTCATGCATACATCGATACTGATGCTCTGACATCACTCTCAAAATTTTTCCAACTCTCTCTCCCTCTAAACTTTATAAAGCATCAAAACACTATACAGAGACTAATATCCAGTCTATATAACTCTAGATACATATCAAACAACTCTGAACTAACTGTAACTCTAATAATAATAAATAAATAAACCTTACCAAAGGTTTAGTGGTATGTAAACGTGTGCCAACGTCACTCCTCGCACTAATAAGGAGTACAAATCCAAGGAAATCAGGAGAGTGCCGCCCCTAACCCTTCCCAATGCACCCTCAATCCATTTAGCGCATTTCCCTCTGATGAATATGCATAGTAAGCAGATCTCCCAGGGGGAACTAATTTATGGGAGGAGGTAATGCAAATACATTTATGCAGGGGGAGCAATGTGATTCATGAAATCTGGAACTGTTTGAGGTGATAGTTTTAGTACCAGAAAATAGTACGACTGACAAGCAGGTGCAGACACACATGCAGAGATCATCGCTGCAGTACATGTGAACAGAAAACACAACGGAGACGAAAAAAAGGCTCCAGTTGTGTGTGTGTGTGAGAGAGAGAGAGCTGGACGTGCGTCCATCTCTCCTCCACGGGTTACTGTCTCACAAACACACAGGAGATCAGCCGCATGCACACACATGTCTCCTCCGTGGATCACTGTCTCACACACACGCATGCGATCAGCCGCACGCACATTTCTCCTCCGCGAATCACTGTGTCACACACCTGCTCGCGATCAATGTTTGGAATAACAGCGTTCATAATAACAGCGTTAGGTAACGGAGTTTGTTTTTCAGTAACGGGGTAATCTAACTAATTACTTTTTATGCCGATAAAACGCCGTTGTCGTTACTGAACGTTAAATACGGTGCGTTACATGTATTGATTGAATAAATTGTGATCCGAAAGAATCCCCGGCTTCTTACTCAGCTGTAGTGAGGAGGTGGGTTAAAAACAAGGTGAGCGATTTTGATTGACTAAGGCGGCATCATGTTTCATGGTAGCCAATCAGAGCCAGTGTTTTTACTCATGTGCCCCACGCACACACACACACACACACACACACACACACTACAGATTTGATGAAGCAGCAGAGATGGTGAGTGTGGAGCAGTCTGATGAAAAGTTGTCATTTTTAAGGTGGTGATACAAACACTACTTTAAATTAATTTTGGTCAAAGACAAGAACGTACATGTGAAGTATTCATTATATCCAGGAGAGAAGACTTTGTCCACATCTGTTGTAAGCAACTCAAATTTAATGAAGCGCCTCACAACGACACGCATCTAAAAAATCTGAATTATTTGACATATAGCAACTTTTTTTTTTTTTTAACAGTAACGCAAATAGTTACTTTACTTGGTATTGAGTTACTTTTATTATAGAGTAATTCAATTACTAACTCAGTTACTTTTTGGAACAAGTAGTGAGTAACTATAACTAATTACTTTTTTAAAGTAACGTTCTCAACACTGATCGCGATTAGCCGCATGCACGCACGCACATCTATCCTCCGCGGATCACTGTCTCACACAAGCAAGCACACAGCCTCGCGCATGCACCCATCGGTCACTCACAGTTACATCCACGCACATTTCTCCACTGTGGGATGAATAAAGAGTATCTATCTATCTATCTGCTGTAATTCATCTATTTTTTTTTTTATTACTCCCCTGTACTAACACCTCCAATTCTGCTGCTTCACATTTTCGCTTCCGTGCACTTATGTTCACCCTCCATGTTCAAAACAACACGTACAAAATCCTTATTTAAATGAGGGCGGTCTGCACTAGTTCTGCACGTGCACTAATCATTGCTGCAATCATACTGAATTCCGCGCAGCAGGTGAGGAAACTGCGTCACTAAAGGATTTAGGGAAGAACTGGTTTACCAGCCTTTATTTCAGATCTTAGTAATGGTTAATTAGCACCTTGCATGGTAACTCTGTCCCATTGGTGTGTGGATGTGAGTGTGAATGGGTGAATGGGCCGTTATTGTGAAGCGCTTTGGGACTACCTCGGTGGTCATAAAGCCCTATATAAGTCAATTTACCATAATAGAACTGTATTGTAAAATAAATACAGTAGTTGTGTGAAATTGTACAGTTGTTCTAATTTATTTCAAGATTGTCTTTGTTCGTAATGTGACTCAGACTTTTATTACATTATGGAGATGCGATTATAATTCAGTGTGTATCTTGGCTATGTTGAGTCCTGCAATAAACCATCAGTTTGAAAAGTAGAAATGGGGAATGCACAGTTTGTAAACCTGTTAGAAAGTGATTTAAATTAAAACCTATCCCCCAATACTTTTGGACATGATTAGAACATGGTTGTCAGTTGTGTTCATATCATTATAAACCCAACAGCAGTGCTTGTGTTGACCTATATCTGCTTTGATTTACTTTTGCCTCTGATGTACTGTAAAAATACCAGATAAAGCAGCAGCAAAAATAAACATTTTTTACCAATAAATGAATTTATGGTGCAAGGACTGTCACTGCTGTTTACACTCCTATTGGTTATATGTTTTATTTTCTAAACTTGGCTGCATTAAAAAAGTGGGTAAAGTGAGTTCAGGCTCAGCTTCTTTCGACACAACACAAATAACAGTTACAGCAGGCTAATGCTTGCATACAGTTGGCTGTGGTCGCACTTCTCATTACCAGTCTTCACAGAAAATGTCAACTACAAACACAGGAAAAAGCATCATTAGTCACTTTTTCTTTTTACGTGAAAGAAGAAAAACATAATCATTAGTGTCTTGGTCTTCTCTTATTCGGGAGGCCTGTGAGACAGCTCTTCTTAGCTACTACTGTAAAAAAAAAAGGTATAAGCTATGTTGAACATCTCTCCTCGAGTGTCTGTTCCTTTCTTTTGTGCAGAAAAAACGTACTAACTGATTAAAACCATCACAAACTACTCACATTTGCATAGATAGCAAAAACAAGCTATATGAAAGGAAAAGTTATTGCTGTTATAGCTTTCACCCTGCCAAAACAGAGAGCGTTTTATGCTAATTAGCCATTTAATATGAATGTCTAATTAATGGTATGCAAATGAGACGGTGCCATTATTGGACCCGTTTGACATGGGAATGGATGCGGTGTTGAAAATCCTTGGGAAAACAGACATTTGATGCTGGCGCTCAACACACACAGGAAATCAATTTGGTTAATTGTCAAATATGCAAACATGTAAATTGAAGTCATGCATTGCCATGACCGCGCCACCTAACCGTTGTCCCTGGAGCATGAGTGCAAGCGCTGGAGAGCGAACACACACAAGCGCACACTCCTCTTATCTCATCAGACCTTTAATGTCGTCGGTATTCAGTGCTTCGTCCTCTGACACAATGCATGCCACTAATTACCAATTCCCTTGATAAGAGCATTGCCCATAGAATACATGATGGAAGATGAAGGGCTTGCCTGCCAGGTCGCAGCTATTGAACATTCCAACTATACACCACTTTGAAAATTGGCTTTCAATCAACGGGGCTGCTTAATTCTACCACAGTTGGGAAGCTGTGATGTCTTCTCATAATGTCCCGTCTATAGCAGCCCATCCAGCCTACATACACAGAGGACAAAGACCATAATAAAGAGGTCATTTCATGTCATTTCCCAAATGGCCGGTGATAAATTAGTAAAGTAAGAGATTATAATTGAAGAAACAGTATTAGATTGCCGTTACTAAATGAAACCATCTCGTTACTGTTTGTTGGGCGTTTCGTGTTTTATAGTGCATTAAAACCAAGACTTTTTTTTTTGCATTATAACCTTGTCGACCACGATACTCTCAAGCCAATGACGTAAGCGGCTCAAGATCATTGGTAAACAACACACACAAAAATGGAGCGCGAGAGAGAATTATGAAGGTCTGTCAGGGCCCGATCCTTTCACAGGCCTGACCCTTTCAACGCATGCACGCTGACTACGTCACTTGCTTCACTCGCAATATTTACGACAGAGCTCCTGGAGGTGAAATTTGAATGCAAACCGGACATAATATGTTTGTTAAATATTTCAAACATGTAAATATGTGACTGCTTTTTTGTGGTGTTTTTAATCGTTAATTAAAAAAAAAAAGACAAAATGGAAAAACCACCACAAGACGATATACAGTAGTCCCTCACTATATCGCGGTTCACCTTTCACGGCCTCAGTAATTCGCAGATTTTTTTTACAGTGCAATTTTGCATGCATTTATTTTTTACAGCGTATGAATGGGCATTGTGTTCTGCATCGTGATTGGCTAATGCTGCGTTCACTCACCAGCGACGGTGAGTTTCACTGCCTGCTGAAGCGAGGAGCTGCGCTCCTTTTTCTCATCTCACAAACATAAACCACCAGTGAAAAATGCCGGTGTGATTAGCGGCTAATGCTATCCTAGCTCAGTACTACAGAGAGAACTTTTACCTGCTACTACCACCTCCTCGCTGATTCTACTCCACGCCAAATCCTTCCTAGTCAGGTCCTGGTTATAAAGGCTGTGTCATAAAGCTCCAGGTGGTCACACACAGCTTCTACTCCATTGTTGAATGGGTGAACAGACCCGTGTCCGTGTTGACGGCCTGACGTCACAGTCAATAAAGACTCTAAATGCGTTCAGCATCAATGTCTGATCACTAGCAGTGTGACTCTGAAGTGTTGTATGTTTGAAAACAAGTTTACGTTTTAAAATATACGGAGGTTTGAACTTTGAGAGTGTTTAAACAAGAGAGAAATGTTCATTCTTGTCTGAGTAAAATGTATTAAGTGTGCGGTGAGGGGTTTTACAGCCTTAAAACATGTATAATAATTGTAAAAAATAAAGCTGACTACTTCGCGGATTTCGCCTATTGCGGCTTATTTTTAGAACGAAACCTCCGCGATCAACGAGAAACTACTGTATACAAAAACACAATGCACAACATTTGACAATCAAAAATCAAAAAGAAAATAAACCAAAATAAATCAGAATTCACTCAAAACCTAAAATTGTAATTATTTTTAAATAGCAGGGTTTCAACCTTTTAAATAGAAAACAAACTGCCGGATGAACAAAAACATTAACGTCTGCTGTGCACTCTGCGAGGGAAGAAAACTTGACCAAGCACCCAGCAAGCTGGCACAGGAATGTAAAAGTGATTGACAAAGCCCCAGATCAACATCCACTTCCACTGAGCCAAACTCACAGGGCCCATCTCCTGCTAAACAGGTGAAAATAGATTTAAGAGCGACAAGAGTTAGTTATGATATATGGTTCTGCGTCAAATAAACACTGTAGCCGTACGTAGCGCTCTACGTAGACGTAGACCCCCACACCGTAACCTGACGTGCGACACCCAAAAATCATGACTAGAACGTAAGTGCTGTGATTGGTCGGCTCCAAACCTCAGCCCTGGTCACTGCCTTTTCCAGTCAACATTGCCATGTTTCAACTATTTGCGGAGCGATATGAGAGTTGTTTCTACAGTGGATTGAGTCAAAGAGAGAACCGAGATGACAGAAAGTGCCAGAATTATTATTTCCTTTCATGACTGCAGCACACGTGGAGCACCGCAAAACAAAGTCAATCACAGACAAAAAGTGTGTTTACTGTTATTATTGCTACTCTGCCTCGTCTCTGTACCTACAGTGTGTGTGTGTGTTTGTTTCATTAACAGTAAACAATGACCAACATGTCGTGGAGGCTGCGAGGGGAAGACATGATATTATTTTTAAAGCGAGTTTTAAACAGCTTTCCCACTCACAACACGCTGCCTCCAGGGGCCGTGGACCAAGTTATCTCGCTGCGCTCTCTCCGCTCTACAGGGGGGTCAGGGCCCCCTCACCCCCGGCGTGACTGTCGACTGGAGTGCTCGATACACTTTTATACTTTGTATGTTGCATATGTTTATATTGAAAAATAAAGTGCACGTTTTGAAACCGTTGTTTTCATGTCGGTGTCCACCAATACACATATTGTTATGGAGGTCAGTAATAATCCAGAAATAGATTACATTTTAAGATGCTTAAAAAAACATAAAACATTGTTTTCTGTGATCGGAAAATAAACAATGGCTTTTTAATGCTCCTCTGTAACCTCACACACACACAATCCCCCTAGTGGCATGGTGGCTAATCGCAAAGCGATACATTCCCTCGATGTAGAAGTACAGTTGGCCTGACGCAGAACCATATACCAAGGTTTATTGCTGCGGTACTGATGAAACTCGTCGCTGGCTCAAGGTGGTAAATGGAAAGGGTGGGGAAGAGTTGATTATTTTAAAGTGAGAGTGAGATGTGAAGTTGTAGTTGTGTATATTGTGCTTATTGTGTTATGTACTCAAGCCAGTTTGGTGACAAGTGTGAAGCTTAGGTATAATGGTGGTGGCTGTGGAAAGAGGGAAGGAGTGAGTAATAATACCTAAAATGGGTATTCGGGATCAACGTGTCTAAGGTTAAGCCCAGTACAAGTTTTATCCCATAGCCCAAGGCATGCCAGTGCATTGTAGACCAAGGTATATGCAAAAACTGCTACTGCAAACCCAAGCGCTGCCCCGGAACCGAAGATGCAGCCAGGCTAGCAGAAAGAGCGGAAAGAACGTAACCAAGGAGCCCCAGGCCACCACCCCACGGCCAAGCAGTCCCCCAGACTACCCCAAGATCCCAAGTCAAGAGGCAGCCATCGCACCCCATATACACACCTGAGAAAGCCACAAGGAGCCGAGGACCCAGCACACCCCTCCACCGACCTCAACCCCCAACCCAAGGCCCCCCGCCAACAACCTAGCCAGTCGGCCAAGCCCGCCAGACCTCAAGAGCACCCCCCCGGACCGGAAACCCCCAAGGACAAGCCCCTGGGCAAAGCTTCCCGAGCGGCCCCCAGCCAAGGGCGCCCCAGACCCACCCACTGGTCCGCAGATAGCAGGAAACAGAACTATTGGCTTCCATAATACGCAGTTTTAAATATCAATTGTTTAAAGTGATCTGATCTCAGCCTCATTAAAATATGTGTGGGAACAGTTTCTGGTCCATCCTCATCTGCATATGACAGCTTGTTTCACTCTGTAGTATGAACATAGTTGATGCACTGTGACCAACGTGGACAGAAGTCTGTCTGTCAGAGTTTTAATTAATCACGCAGCAGTCCGTGTGGCTTCAAATGTAACTAAGTCCATATTTCTAGTGCAATATAATGTTTCACCTTATCGGGGCGCTGCACTTATTCCAGGGTTAGAAGCGCGTAAGAGGAAAAGTACTTACGCACACCGGAGAATGCGCGGAAAGCCAGATTTGAATGGGAAACACCCACATTTCAGGGATGCTCCACCCACAGTGTGTGACTGGGATGAAGGCGCGCAGCGACTGACTTAAGTACAGGCGGAGAATAGCACACAGCCAAAAACAGCGCTGCTGCGTGGCTTTTTGGACTTACGCACATGGGAGAATGGAGCCCTAAATGCGTGGGATGTCCTGAAAATGTGTTGAAATGATATGGAATGAGCCAAAGCATTCATCAATGCAAGCTAAATCTGAAAAAGTCCTGGAGTTCTCCTGTACTCACTGTAACTGAGAGGAAGATAAAATGCAGTCAGGCTCCTCCATCGCACAAAAGATTTGTTTTCTCTCCTCCTTTTTTTTTTTTTTGCACTGAAAGTTAATTGAATTTGTATGTTAATGAGGGCTGTGCATAGCTAACGAGCTCAGTGTGCGACCCATTAAAACGTTGAATGATTGTTATGCCCCGGGCAAGAATCACCTATAGGTGCTCAAAACACAAAGACAAAGAGCCAATCTGAATACATTATAGATTCATTTACATGTTTCTCTATGGCACATGCACATTACACTTATATTCGTCCAACTGTTCAATCACTCAGAACTGATTCAAAAAGATTAGAGTTTTATTTTGCATTTCGTGATTTTCCATTCATTTTCTACAAATAAGTAATCACACCTGACTCCAATGCGGTCACTTAGAAATCCTGAGTCATTTACTCGTTACTCATTGAGGGATTTAGCGCTACGATGACATGTTCCCCTCTTGTGGGAGATGAGGAAGTGGAGTGATTCAGTCGCCCTCCCTCATCACAATGACAATGTGTGAAGCACACTGAAATCTCTTTGGTTGAAAGCAACACTTTTTAAATAGCAGATCGCTGTGGGTAGGAAGGCGAACAGATTTTTATTGACGTGGAACAGACAGCCACCGTAGCTCTAATAAACCTCATCAGACCAAGAAGGAGAGTGTTACTTTCTAATCTAACATATCATCACTGTTGGATGTTAGAATTCACAAGTCTTATCTTCAATGAGATGGAAAAAAAACAACTCTTTATGAGCATGTGGACCTGAAAATCTAATGCCACATTCAGGCAGATGTTTGTCTTTGTTAGTCATCAACACATGTTTATCCTTATTATTAATAAGAAAATTGTTTTTGGATTCTGAAACAAGTTTAATAAGACTTTGAAATATTAGTAGTTTGTAGTTTGGATTGATGCTTTTTTGTGCACATCGTCACACCATAACATGTGATGCATTCTTGATAGAATGCAGGTTTTCACCAGCATTTTTAGGTATAATCACGCACTCATTCCCTCTGTTCATGGCCCCCACTTAAAGAAAGGGTAGGTAATTTTCATTGTTTTTGAAAATAGCATCCTCCAAGAGCTCCAGCCTACTGATTCCGTCCTCATGACGGAAAGTGTGGAAAAAGTTTGACAAATTTGTGAGCACAAAAAGTTGTAGGGATTTTCTCTCCGTGCGTGTATTAAGTGTTTAAAAAACACTGCCATAAAAACAAGAAAACATTGATATATTTTATAAACCTTTCAAAAACTTAAAAAACAAGTAAATAGTCCCACATATCCACAAAACTTCATATTTTGTATGGCCTCTTTTGGCCTTGATAACAGCTTGCATTCTGTTCAAACTCAAATTTTGTGTTTTGGAATGCAAGTAAATAACTCTAATTTGACATATTAATCAGTAAATAATAATGTGCCTCACTGTTTTACCAGTTTTTATGCAAATCAGTACATTTGAAAAATCATGGATAGCAATAATAATTACAAGCATTACAGATATAATTTTGGTTAAAGAGCTTCTACATGCTGGTGTATTAACCATTGCAGACACATAAAAAAAATGATTCTGGTAATTAGCAATGCTGCTAGTTTAGGGCAGCTGTGGCATAAACCTTACCCTAGGTGGCGGTCAATTCATTTATTAAGCACTGTATTTAAATGCAGTCACATCTTTATGTGATTAATTCACATTTCTGCAACAAAATGCATTATATATGATACTGTATATTCATGTTAGACCTGGAACCAGGTTGCAATTTATGTTTAAAAACCTTTGACAATTGGGGGGCTTGGCATCACTTTGTAATGTTGGCCTGAGAATCTGCAGGCAACATCTTGGTTCCAGATACCCCTGCGCACCTTCAGAGGTCTCATGAAGTTCATGCCTTGACATGTTAAAAAGAGGACCTACAACAACATTAGAGTGGGTGTGGTAATGTAATGGCTGGCAACATAACTCAAGTGTAACTAATAAAAAGCGAAAAAGGGTCATTCAGTTTAGTAAGAGCCACTCAACACATGTGTAGCAGCAGAAACTGGCTCTTTGCCCAACACATTACTGAGCGAGAGGCTCCACAGAACCTTCCTTTTGTACCAAAGCACAGCAATATTTTTTGATGTTGATTAAAAGCTTGTCTTTGCCTCTTTGGTCAAGGTCTCTTCACTGAGGAGGATAAACAACTGGAAAAGACTTTTCATCATTACTTTTCTCACTCTCTCTCTCTCTCTCTCTCTCTCTCTTGGCCTGCTATCTACACAAACAATGAAGGGAAAATAAAATCACCCTGTTTGAAATATTTATGTGGAAAGTCTGTTTGATTGAAAAATCAAGCGATGAGGAGGATGGCGAAGGACAGTGTTTTTTTTTTATACAGGTTTTTATAGCTCGACTTTAACAATTAGTATAATGAACGACAGAACACACTGGAAGATCACTGGGAATTACCACGACGACAGATGGACTCGCAATCAAAGCACAACAACATAGAACATGTAACATACACTCCATATATAGGCAGAGTTTGAGATTCTTGCCGGCGTCATGTACGGAGTTCACATCGTATTGAGATCGCACATGCGCACTACCAAAAAAATAATTTTTGCTAAAAAAAAATAAAATAATTTCTATTTATTTGTGTTTTAAAAATGAACAGTCACGTGTTTTATTTGTTTATTGGATTATGTTAGGGTTATCGTTAGGGTTATAATCTCAGCACTGAGGTAAACTCGGGGGGGGGGGGGGGGGGGGGGGAATAATCAAACATGATTAGGAACATAATTGATGAAGTTAACAACAATTCGCAACGTCCACTGTCCCGAATTTGGATCAAAGTCAAAATGTATTTTCTCACTCATTCACACTCTTCAGGGATTAGATGCTTTTCAAATACAGCAGAATATTACAAGTATCATATTCCGTTTTTAACCATAGAAACCATTTCAAGAACTTCAACAACTATCACGGCAAACACAGTCAATTATTTTGTTATTTTGGTCTCAAAATCTTTCAAAAACTTACAAAAATCCAATGAATTCCAGCATTTAGTCAAAAACACATTTAAACTGCTGTAACAAAAAAAAAAAAAATAACTAACATCCTATTTACAAGAAGAAAGCAGCTCCGCCCTAATTTCTTTTTAATTTTTTAGTTCTGTGAGACTGACCGTGTCATTAAAAATTCAGATTTTAAGATAAATGCTGTAAATTCTTGACAAAATTAGGCCAGCGGCAGCTTCCATTTTTTTTTTTTTTTTTTTTTTGCTGCAGTACCATACACGAACTGCTGGGCGCAGTGTTGCTTCACCATTTACATTGTGAAGAAGAATTGGGCAACAGAAGAAGAACCAAGTCACATGACTTGAGCGCCAAAAAAATTACTTGATTTTTCAACTGTCACTGTGTATTTGTATATAATGTACATTATATTAAAGAGTAACTAAACCCCTGCTTTCTCCAGACCTGCCACTCGGAGGGAAATTTTAAAAATGCCTTGATTATGGGCGTGGCTCCTGGAGCAATTAAGACACGCCCATACTATAAAATGTCCAATAGCAACAATCTATGCTATGCTAACTAGCTACTCATTACTCACTATACCTTTCTATTCACTCTTCTCTCAATCCAACCTACTCACCACAGATTGTAGAGCCCACAGGTGCTAGTTTTTTATAAAAGGGGCGGGGCTAATAGTGCTTGTTTGTGATGCAAGATGGTCCCAAAACGTCAATCGATCTTGTTCTCAGCCAATGGGAAAAATTAATTGTAATAACCGAGTTCCAACCCATAGAGGGCAGTCACTGTGACATTTTACAACAAAATATGACAAATTGAAATACTTTGACTAAAATGTTGAGAGTTGCACCAGGATCAATCATCAGCACTACTTCATACCCAAATACATTTGTATTCAGCATTTGGGGTTTAGTTATTATTCAAGAATAGTATTTTTTCAAATGAATATGGGAAAACTGTAATAAAAACTTTTGACCCCTGGGGGGCAATGGTCCCCCTGACCACCCCTCGCAAACTCTGCGTATGGCAACACGTGTATTTAGTGTGATGACTTGATTAGAGTTGGACTCTGTCATTAGGCTGAAAAAGGCCACTTCAATGTCTGAATTGCAAAGCGAGAAAGAGCCCAATCATAGTTGATGTACAGCAGATAATAGGACTTCTTCTCTGAATACGTGACGTCTAGACATTTTTCCTCCCCTGGGGTCTTATTCATATCACTTTGACATAGGGAGGCTAATCACTGCAGGCTTTCATAATGCACACACTCAAAGCACATCAAACAGAATAAAGAACATGGAAAGTTCAGATCAACCTGATGTATCCTTCATTACTCCCCTCACACACACTGCCTTCTTGATGCCTCAGCTGTTATATAAATTTGCTCTGCGTCCATTGGCTATGCCTCTCGTCCTCCCAGTTCTCGCCTTTCCAGTTTAATGGTGGAGTGTGTATGTATTGACACAACTCCTCAAAGCTGCACAGCAGTGTGAGGGCAGTTCAGTCCAGCTGGGGGGTCACCTTACTGATAAGGTTAATGAGAGTGGCTGGGATTCAGGCATGTCTCCGTGGGAATTAGAGGAAAGGCGAGAGGAGAGGAAATGCGAGGAGAAGAGAAAGTAGTAAAAGGATATCGGGAGGTGGAGGAATAAGAAAAAAGAGAAGAGGGGGAGATCAGGGAAGGTAAATAAGAGGGGATGTGAAGGCAGGAGAGTCAAAAGGCACAATAAAAAAAAAAGGTTGTGAGCATTAGAAATGAGTCAGGATTAAGGGAAAAGGGAACAAGAAATGAATGAGGAAGCAGACACACAGGTTTAATCATTTAGCCAGTAAATACCCCCACTAAGCTTGCCTTCCTCTTCTCCATTTTCTTCATTTTACAAGACGGACAATGGAATTAATGAGCACGTGTCATTTAATCATCAGCCCAGTTGCTGGTAAAAAAAAAAACAGTGGTCATGCTGGCAGTCAAAGCTGCCAAGCTGAGTGTCACACACACACACACACACACGCACACACACGCTTGGCCTAAGCACTTGGTCCTGTCCACTGTCCATACTGTCCATGCTCTGCCCAGACAGGCCTCATTGTAACTCTTCAGCTGACAGACATATTGTAGTTGTACGGGTAGAGATTTGCCTATTACCTCCTTTGGTCTGAGGGGGGGGAGTCCTGAATCAGCTTGAGAATACTGCTGATGCCGTTCTGTATTAAGATCATCTGTGCTAAACTCATACTTTGCGTCTGTGTGTGCATGTGATGCTGTAAAATGTCTTTTTTTAAGATTAACCTCATTGGTTTTTATTAAGGAGATCTTTAGATTTTAACTAGAGGTAAGAAAAAAACAGCACATACCAAAGATTAGACGACTGAAAATCATTTATGATAGTCTTTTTTTTGGCATTGGCTATCCGTACGGTAGCCGCATCAATATACTGACATTCTATCCGTAGGCAGCGCCTCCCATTGGCCAGTTTAGGTCACGTGATAAGTCAGTCATTGGCCAGTGACTAAGACTAAACCTAACGGTAAACCTAAACCTAACCCAAAAAATTGTTGCGATATAGGGTTAAAACCTAGCCCTAACATTAAACCTAAACCCTAACTCTAACCCTAAGATGCTACGTACTTGTACCAATAGCACCCGGGGTTGTCCGTACGGCAAGCGTACATTTTTTTTTTTTTTTTTTATCATTTAGTTGATGTTCCGATGATGAAACTCAAACTCTGCAAAAATACTCTCCAATTCAGAAAAAAATCCAAGAAACAAAAGCTTCTTTCCCAAATAGCAAACATGCACTTTAAATTGTCTAATTCCATGGTTCTCAAACTTTATTAGCTCAAGTACCCCCTTTATCCGACTACAACATTTTGTTTAGAAAACTATTTAAACACAAATATAAATCATAATTGTGGAATGAATGAGTGATAACACACATTTTAATGAATCTCATTTTGTAGAATCAGACAGTATTTAGTGCAGTGGTTCCCAACCTTTTTTGGATCGTAACCCCATTTTGATATCAAGAATTGTGTGCGACCCCTAAGACTTTTTTTTTCAAGAATTAGTTTTTAATCATGTTTGAGCTCAGATATCATATATATATATATATATTACTGCATTTTAGTTGAACTGGATTTACTGTATATTACACAAAATGAATGTATTGAAATACAGTTGTTTAAGATGTATTGTTTTAAGAAGAACAATTAAAAAAAACTCTGAAATCTATTTTGATTACTCAGAAATTTCAGGTGACCCCATTGAAACTCCAGGCGGGTCTCAAACCTACGGTTAAAACACAGTGATTTAGTGGGTCCTGAATAGATGTATTTCTATAGTTTTTATTATTTTCGGTAATCTCACCCTTGGGGTGGGACCAAGAGTGAAACTTTATTTGTTAATATTTTTTTAACTCTCTATCTCAAGTACTAGTCCCGTACCTCCATTTGAGAAACACTGGTCTAATTTAACTGATAATAGATGAACCAGTATACAAACTGTGCTATATCTGTCTAACTCATGTTACACACTTCATTACACACTGTGTTATAAGATACCTTGTATTTTTGGTACACAGAGTGGTAATGCATTCTGAAAGACATCTAAAACACTGGAATGCCTCTCTTATCTCTTTGCACACTGCACTGATAACGCTTGTAATTTCCCAGCTGAGTCCATTGGGAAAGTACCCGACGACTGTTAAACAGCAAAGGCTGTACTGCTGAAAGTAAAAAAAGGAGAAGAAAGAAATGTGTTGTTTCATTCCTCCAATATCTGCTATTTTGGTATGATTACCAAAAATTGGATCCCTATGTGTTTCACCGCAGAAGATATTTCCAGTCTTAATGCTGATTGCCCCAAAATGAGATCACATGATGCCAGGTACACTCTGGCTGTGTTCGAAATGGTACACACTACAAACTCAATGAGTATATATTGTCTACAATAAGCATGATTGGGATGAGGACCGTTCCCACTGAAGTATACTCTTTCCTCTTGCTCTCTGTCCCCCTGTCTCGTCCTCCTCCCCTCCGCGCATGCTCTCCCGTTGGGTTGGGCATTTGGAGGCTCCTGTCAGCCCGGGATGCTGGTGGGGGGGTTGTGGCCTTCGCTTGGGGTGCGGGCGTTGCTGCACCGGGTGGGGTGGCTTGGGGGTGAGCCCGTCGAGGGGCCTGGGCTGTTGGGGTTTATGGCTCCCGGGCCGGGGGTCCGGGATGGGGGTGGCTACTGCTCGGGGGTGGCGCTTGCGTCCTGGGTTCTTGGGTGGCGGGGTGTTGCTGTGGGTTGCTCTGCTGGCCGGTCTGGGCGTTTTGGCCTGGATCCCTGGGACGTACTGAAGGTTCCGCTGGTGCGGTGGGTCTCCCCTGGGGTCGTGCTGAAAAATAAGAGAAAAAAAAAAAAAGTATACTTCAAAGCTTCCCAAGATGCAATTCGAACCTATATTGACAAAAACCTCAAGCATACTGATGCTAAATATCTCTGTTGATTCGCCACCTTTGAAAGTTTTGAAAACATTTTAAGCGAGAAAGTGACCAAGTAGAATATCAGCATGTGGTGATTTGATCCATAGAACTCACGCATTTCATGCCGACATTTCAGAGATTTTCAGAGACCTGTCATTGTGCTACTGACAAAACTTCGGGTTAACTTCAAAACAAGAGCTCTATTTACAAAAGTGTAAAAAAAAACTAATGGAAGTCAGACTTAGTATGAGTCGTACGTTAGTATAACATTTCAAACACAGCAATAGAGTGAAAATATTCTTTCCAATGGTCAATTACAATTGTAATTACATTTATGGTGTAGTTGTAATTGTAATTGTAATGTAAAAAATCGGTTGCTGCCACTATCGTAAGTGAGTTCAGATAATAGACATTGTAATTGTCATAAAAAATGTATAAAATTGTCACTAATAATTTAACGGCAAACTGCGGAAACCATGTTACAGATCTACACATAAGTAGTTCAAAATTATTGAAATATGTTTTATATCAAGCTTTCCGACATTTTACCGTTTAAAAAATATCTAAATCCAGACGTATACTGACACAAAAATAGCTCAAACGCCCACCCCAAAAATATAAAAAAATATATTTTCATTGATTAGGAAGCCTAACAAAGTAACCAATACAGGAACAAAAATAGATGATAGATACTTGTTTTTAGTGTATTTTACAGCTGATTTAGGTAAGACCCGTTATCATAAGAAATGCTAACAGAAAGCTAACACAAGAGGATGGTTATTGTTTATTATTTATTTAAGGCTCAGTAATTGTAATTCACTTTCTGAGGATAAAAAATCATTGTAATTTCATTGTAATTGGAAAACATGCTGGTCACTGTAAGTATATATGAATTGTAATTGAACATGGGTAATTGAAAATGTAATTGTAACTGAAAAATGTAATTGACCCTCAACCCTGGTGGGAAGATACCACAGCACGAGCACAGGGACACTAATGAACCAGCAAACATCCTGCGTTAGCATACTTAGCTAAATCAGGCTAATCAGGAAATGCAGCACACCTGGGTGTGAAACAGGATGGAGCCTAATCACTCACAGCACAAACACACTGATGAGACACAAGAGGGAATACCTGAAAGCACCGAAAGGCTTAAGAATGAACAAATATATCAACACATAAACAAAAGAAATCCCAAACCAATAAAGAGCTACACAGGCCTTACTAAACATTACACTTTAAAAAAGTTACCTTTTTCTTTTCTTTTTTTTGTTTTTGTAAATGCAATAAATTGTGTACACAAGCCTGACTAAGCAGCCACAATGGCGAGCCACACAGGATTACACACCCCAGTGGTCCGCTGGCTCCACAGCTCCTAGTGAGTGGAGATAATTGTGGGTTTGTACACAGACAAGTATCCAGTGACACTACATACGAGCAGACATAAAGCCTGATCAAACATGTGAATGCTGTGCTCCAGACCGCTCAATGGCTTCCTGTCTGATCTTTTGTGTGTTATAGCTCTGTGTGGCACATGGCTCTGTGCTTTGTTTGTGTTAATGGGACTTGCAGATCAAATACTCTCAGATCACTAGCAGAGACGCAAAGGACGTGAAGTCGACTGACCCTCATAGATCAGTAACATTTACACTGAGCATGGATTCAAAACAAGCGAGTCTTGTTGAAGTGTTTCCAGCAACACCTTTTTTAAGGGTCCTATATCGTGCTATTTTTCCTCACATCTCCATTTGTTCTAAGAACAAACTTGCCTGTTTTCCAGAGTTTTAGCCTCTGAAAAGTCACTTTCTGAGCAACTCTAAACAACAAGCCTGATTTGCGGCCTACTGATGCATATAGTGGGCGTGTCTATAGACGGGACACTGACTTCCTCCTCTCCGCACGGTGACATAGGGCTACAGGACGACCCGCCCTCCTCCCACCCACTCAGCTCATACTGCTTTATAAACACGAGACAGAGCGTGGGGGCGGGGCGTTCGTCGGTACATACATAGACTGTAGAAAATACATACATAGCACTGCGCGAAGGATGCTGAAAAGCTCACTTTCATGGGCGTGTCTGTTTACATGTCAATCACGTCAGAGAGCTTCCTGGAGGTGCGGCTTCTCCAGCTCAGTGCTGCGTCAAATTCATCATCAAAGTGGGAACGCGTCATCAAATTGGGAGCGAGGTGTTTGGGCTCACCCTGCAGTAAGAAAGGAGCAAATCACCCTTTAAATAACGATTGAGGGAATCTATGAAAAAAAAACACTTTGGGCATGTGTCTGAAGCCCAAATAGCACTTTAATGATGTTTAAAGCACATAAAAGTTTAAGCTGTATGTTCTTAGTATTTTTAATTTGTTACATGAACGGAGAGCGGAGCGTCTACCACCAAGAGAACAATCTCATTTGCTTTTGCCAGAGGTTTTTGGCGTCTTTTTAACAGCTTAGGGATGGGAAATGAGTTGCATCTGGCAACAATGCATGTTGTCTCATATTCAGCAATTCCCTAAAGCCCACAGAGCTACACTGAGCTGACAGTTAGCATTGTTTTCAAGTCCTTCTATATGTTTTAGAACAGCTTTTTCTACGGCATTGATCTGTTCTGCTTTGCTGATGCAATTTCCATCACATGGAGCTCTAGATATAAAGCATGTCTGCTTAGTGTGACGGTGAAAGTAACTTATTACACGTTCTCACGTTACTGTACTTAAGTTGCTTTTATGGATTCTTGTATTTTTTTGAGTACATTTCTAAATCAGTCATTTTACTTCTATTGAGTACATTTTAAAAGAAGTAAAGTAATTTGTGGGATACACAAATTATTATTTTTTTCTTTTAAAATGATCAATGGACATTGTGTAACTACAAAAACTGAAATGACCAGACAACAATTAAATGCATCCCATCATAGCCGATTAGCCAGATTAAATGTAATGCACTGCGCCAAAACAGCATTGAATGCTGGTTATTTTCACAAATGTAGCTATAAATTAAGTTCCAATCACACAAGATTTCATCTCTTCCTTTTTAGCTTTATAAATGAAATGTTTACTGTATGTAAAGGAACTGTGGCAAGATTTATTACCAAGAACAAACGTGGGGGTGAAAGTAACTAGTAACTTTAAATTTTGAGTACTATTTAAGTGAGCTACTTTTTACTTGTACTCAAGTATTTTATGTATAACTGACTTCAATCAAGTAACAGTACTTCTACTTGAGTAGGTAATATCAGTACACCTTACACCTCTGCTCATCAAGAGGTGGTTTGCATGCTGTCAACATCCAAAGTTATAGTAAGGGCAAGGGCTTAAAGTTTCCAACAGATTGTTTTCACTCACTCCAAATCAAATTATAAGTAGGATGTTCTGAGCTCTATTGCCTTAACAGCCTTCAGGAGGACCTGTGCAGACACGTTCCCGCAGCTGAGTACAATGAGAAACGAGGAAAACAAGGTCAACGATAATACGTAGAGATTTTTATACATCCTTCCTGTCTTAGAACCATGGGGAAGCAGTACTGTGTTTGTCCCTGACAGCCAGTGACAGGATATGACAACATAAACCTGTTGTGTGAAGCCGACAGTGCCTTGTCACACTGGTCTGGAAAAGTAAGAACTTGATGAGTGAGCTGAATAAATATTTATTACTTCATGACTTGGCCTATCCTGCTCCCCGTCCACCAGTTAAAGGAGAGGTGTGGGCATCAAGTACGAGGAAATGAATAATTCCCACGGTGGAAATAAGTATCTATAATGGGACCAATCCAAATAAATTACATCCTGAGTGTTAATATGTTTCAGTCCTGATCTGATATCATCATTAAATGTTTGTCAAAGACAGGGGTGGACTGGCCATCTGGCGTACCGGGTTGTTGACCTGAAGTGGAGGCAGACAAAATGGTCCAAATCTGGAAAAAGTCTGATTTACGTTTCAGTAATTACATTAATGATGAGAAACAAAAACATAAATTGTGAATAATGTAGAATTTTCAAAGAAATACCAAACAATATTAAAGAAAAATCTGTACTGTATGAGAAAAAAAAAAAACTACTTGCAAAAGTACAATTACTTCAAACAGTTACTTAAGTCCATGTCTATGTACAGTACTCAGAGATCCTCACTTCTCAATTGCTATACAAACTGCTTTTAATGCAGTTGTAATATCCTTAAGTAAACAATCTCCAAGTTGGACTTTATGTCGCTCAAGAATCTCTTCCACAACGCCACTGGAAACGGAGACTAATGCAGAGTTAAGTAAATAGTTCAGTTCTTGTAAAAACACATCAACTGCAATACCTGGCACATGCACCAAATACTCAAGCTGTAGCAAGGCAGTGGCCAGTTGCTGCTCATAAAGGTTGCACGGTTGTCCTAGTGGAATTAGTACTGCACTGAATAAGTCCTTCTCTACACCTTGTTCCTCCTCCTCCTGGTAATCAAACAGCTCGTCATGAGAAGCTTAAGGTAACTGAGTGGTGGTCACAACACCTGGATTAAAACCCTTTAGTGTATGTGGGGGGTGATGTACCATAAATGCATGTTTGAAAGCTACAACCATTAAACACACAGCTTACATTTTCCAATGTGTTTAAATGAGAGTTAATATGAATAAAGTAATCCCTTTCATTTGCCAATTTTTTTGTACCTACACAAATGACAGGTATAAGTACAGAGTTGTTTTAGGGCGAAACTTGTGAGTACCCCACTATGGTGAAGAATGTCTTGAATGTGCCAGGACAAAACCCATCAGTACAGGGCAAGCTGACAGTGTGGCCAAACTGAGGATGTTTAAGCTTGCAATGTTTAAGCAGTGCAGACCTACTTGATGCGTACTTTCACCCAGCACCCCTTACATTGCCACTGTGAAGAAAAAACTAAAAACAAACATAGATTTTTTTTTTTTTTTTTTTATTATCTGCATACAAATGATTGCTGCTACTCAAAGTCAACAGTGTAAACTAAACATTTATCTATTGAGAATACAAATGCATTATATCTCTCTATAAAACATGAGTCAGTCTTGCATTGATTGAAACTGCTCAATATTTTGTTGTTTATTTAAAGAAAGATCCTCTACTCACCGTTTACTAGAGAGCCTTCCTGACAAGCAAGAAGAATCTACGATCGGACTTGATCGAGGCAGACCTAAAATGAGAAAATATACAGTAAACTTGTGTATTATGCATTTCTATGTTTTTTGACATATCACTTTAATTATTAGAGCGAGGAAGATACACTTTTTTTTCAATTCGTATAATGATACATGGGGCAGACAATCAGTATTGAGATACCGTGAATAATTGCAATACTTTTTCCCCAAATGAATAGGAAAAGAAAGCGCAAGTTGAATTTCAAAAGAGTTAAAATGTTCGTTTTTGCTAAATACCAAAGATTATATGATCAGTGCTTTTTCAGAAACATTAGTTTGTTGTCTGTAAGAAGCAAGGCAGCCCTATTGGAAACGTTCAGTGCAGCTTTCCTGCATTACCAAAACAATCTTCATCTGGTCACAGGTAGTGTGTAGACAAGAATACAATACAAGCCTATTTACTGTCACTGTAGAGTGAATAACACGTACACCTGACTAAACATGATTATGAGATGTGATTTCATTGTTTGTACATACACTTGAATCTGTCAGTGATATTTTTTTTTTATCCAAACTAGGCATTACTTCTTGTCAATGTCAACTGGTGACCCACTTCTGACTGTCGCAATATCCCACTGTTTACAGCTGCTCACAGGCAGCCTAAAAAAAAAAAAACACTAAACGGTAAATAACAGCTGGCTAAACATGATTATAGGTTGCATTATACACTTCTGTATCATATGCTATTTTCAACTTCATTGTAAAGTTACGTGGGACACATAATAGGAGTGCGCAGCAGAATCTCTATGTGAAAGTCCGTCGCCAGTTAAAATGGTCGCCACTTAAACTATAACACCGGTCAGTTTAACCTCCATCACACAGTAAATCATAGCTTTATAGGTTAGCTTGTAGATGCACTCACGTTTCACGCGGCTATTGTCAAATATGAAAGCAAAACTTAGTTTGGTGCTTTCCATTGACTTTGTATTTAATCTGGACGCACAAACATTTTGTGACGGATCCGGTGTGAATGCAGCATTAGAACAATTGAAGGTGGGTGAAAAATAGCATAATAATGGACCTTTAAGGTTTTCTGGGGGAATAATAATTAAAATTAAGACCTAGGGATGTAACGATTCACTCAACTCCCGATGCGATTCGATTCACGATACTGGGTTCACGATACGATTCTCTCACGATTTATTTTAAAAAATGGGACTGTAGACAAATGATGACTGAAAAATATTCCTTTATTTTTTTTGGGAAAAAAACTAGAAAATACGGTACTATTTTCCTTTTATTTTTCATTGTCAAAAGAATTCCTTGATAAACTATTCAAAACAATACAATTTCACCAAAAATAAATCTTGAATGAAATAAATAAAGGAATAATACAAATGAAGAAGCCTATTAATTTAAATTCTGGTTCTATAATAAACAATGCAAAACTGCATAATAGTTTTTTTTCTTTTTAAAAGTGCAACTGAAAATGTATTTTGTGCCTTAACAATTAGACTTTAAAAAAAACCCCATCGTTGCACTGATATGTTATATTTGATTGGACCAGCAGAGGGCGCTGGTAACACAGTGGTCGGTTGGCATGCAGATATCTTGCAGTGAAGAAGAGAAGCTATGCTAGCAGACAGAGCTAATAGAAAAACGTGACTTTTACAGATATTCAAGAGATATTACAGATATTCTTTCAGTGCTAAAGGGGTAATGAATCATATATTAACATATTTAAGAGCAGAAGGCGGCCAGAAAGAAAGTATTAGCAGACTCCGCCCGCCGCCTACACTTGTGCTCTCTGCTGGTTAAAAAAAGTACTGCGATTCAATTTTCAGAAAATCGATATCAACCGTGATACCTATGAATCGGTTTTAAACTGCCTTACGATTAATCGTTACATCCCTACTAACAAACCACATGTTGAGCAATACTGACTTCTACATGGTATCATTGATAATGTAGTTGCTTGGTCTGGACAGAAAATGCCATGGATGTCCCAGTCCACCCTTGGTTGAAGATGAGGTAATTTAGTCTGAATGTGGCTTATTAAGGACATATGGGCACCTAAAAACCTTTAACGGGATAAAGACAAAAACATTAGAACACAGCATATAAAAGAGCTTGAACACAGTGAGGGAGATCGATGAGGAGAAACTGAAGGAGGGAGGGAGGGAGGTGATGAATGGTGTTGTTTTTCTCTGTAAGGAGGATAACTGTATCCTCCTTTGGGAGAAGCAAAGCCAGCGAGCGTTTGTGAGCACCAGTCATGTGTCTCGGAGACAGCCAATAAAAATATGTGGATTTGGTTCATACGCAAGTTTACTGGGTCAGAGTCAGAGCAGTGGAGGAGACGACAGCCAATCAGAGAGCCAAACAGCGTCTGGAGGATTAGCCAATGAGGCTTGAGTCTGGTGTCTGGTACCAGTTGATGTCTGACAGTTAGACAGACTGTATCTAATTACCACAGCCAAGGCACAGCATGGGTCTGTGTGTGTGCGTGTGTGTGGAGAGGCAGTGATATTAGCATTAAAACCATGGAAGGTGGTTTAGGGAGTTTGGCACGAGTTGAAAACAAGACATCAGATATGGAGCGTTGCCATGTAAGTCGAAGCTGAAGCCAAAACTGCAGTTATGACTAAACAAGCCACAAATTTAACATTAACTTATTGAATCTGACAAATTGAACAATGGGTAATCCAACTGCTCTACTTGTTTTTTTATTAAATCAACACGTTTGGGCTAAGGTGGGTGAACAAAGGAATTGTGAATAATGCTTGGGTGTGTGTATTTCAGTGTGTTTTTCAATTTCCTGTAGGCAGAAGTGGACTCAGGCCTACAGCATTTTCTGTCCAGACCAACCAACCACATTAGGACACCGTGTAACCGTTATTAAGTCAGTGATTCTCAACATGTGGCTTTTTATGTCTTCATTCTAATTATTATTCCCCCAGAAAACCTTAAAAGGGGAAACTTTTAACCCCTTTTCATTCTTCATTTGGCCCCTTTTTTCAGACCTTAGCTACCGTTTGCCAATAAATATCCTTTTTTCCAGTTTTTTGTCCATTTTGTTGACATCTTTATCCAATGTTTGTCCATTCTTAAATAAATTGGCCACTTTTCATCCAAATAAGCTAACTTATGCCCAATAAATATTACTTGTTTCATTTTTTCCCTACATTTTGCCTCTTTTTCTTCCATTTTTTTGCCCTTTTTCACTATTGTTCGTCCCATTTTGCTCTTGTTTCACTATTGTTTGCCACGTTTTGCCCTTTTTTAGCTTCGCCTTTGCTGGTTCCTCTTTATTTGCCCATATTTTGGCCACTCTTGACTGCTTCTGCCCCATTTTAGTCACTTTTCACTCTCTTCTTGCCACTTTTGGACCATTTTGTGCCATCACCTGTTAACATGTCTGCCTCGACTCGCTCGTCAAAAAACTTAGCGAACTGGACTGGCCAACTTCGGATCGACGGCCCTGAAAAGTCCTAGTTTCTCATAGTGCAGCAGGTTCTTCTTATTGTTTTCACCAACACAATGTTTCTCTCACTTCTGTCTGCCTCACTATGAGCAACTGGCCAGATACAGACTGCCAGGTGTTATTGGGATACACATACACACAAAAACATCCATAAACTATAATTCCCTCCCTGTGGAGGTGTAGACACGGTATCAGCCAGAGGTGTGCTGTGGTGACAGACAGCAGCAGCTGCTTATTCACTCATTTTTCCTGTTTTGACTGCGATGCACGCACACATAATGTAATACATGCCAAAGTTTTTTTTTAGATATTTTTTCAATTTAGGATAAATTTCACCATTGTTTCTACATGTTTCTACATGGCTATTTTCAGCGCTGGTTATGTTCTTCTTTAATCATGATCTGCTCAAGTTTTTAGTTTTGCATGTAAAATGTATTTTTCTTGTGTTTGCCTGAAGTTGAATAAACAAGGTCTTTTTCTTTTGAGCTCCTTCAAAGCCTCTGGATATTTCCTTTTACCGTCAGACCAACATTCCACCATAATGCATATTTAACTGTGATTAGATGGAAAAAAAAAACACAGTGAATATTGCAGCTCCAAAAAAATCACTGAGACTAAATTTGCACTTGCAACCAGAAATAAAAAATAGCATCAGTTTTTATCAGACAAATCAGAGATTCTTATTTTTTTTCCCCCTGACACTTTAGGCAAGTTATCAGACCCTTTCAAAAATCTTAGAATATCATGAAAAATCTAATTTAATATGGACATCATTGGGACTTTTTAGGCTGCCCTGGCGCTTTGGGTGACGTTGAGTCAGTATACTGGCCACCGACCGTCAACTTCGGTTACCAAAACACTACGCCGCCCAAATCAGACGCATCTCTTCAACAAGAGCAAAGGATGAATCTCAAGGAACACCAACAAAGATGGTTGGAATATTTCACTACATGTCGTAAAGTACTATTCAGTAGTAGTAGTATGTATGTGACAAACAAACCTCTTGTATCCTTGACTATCAGTGGCTATCCGTACAGTTGCAATATCAATATACCGGCATCCTATCCGTACGCAGCGCCCCTATTTGGCCAGTTTAGGTCAGTGATAGGTCAGTCATTGGCCAGTTTAGGTCGCGTGACGAAGACTAAACCTAACCATAAACCTTACCCTAAACCTAACCCTAAAAATTCTTACAATATTGGGTTATAACCTAACCCTAACCCTAAACTTAACCCAAACCCTAAAACGCTACGTATTTGTACTTCGGTAACCGTACCAATAGCACCGGGGGTTGTCCGTCCGACACTTTCTACTTTTATAGGCTTTCATCTGCTGTTTGGTGTAGTAGGATGTCTGAAGGACCAGATAGTTTGTGATATCCACAGCCTTGATGGTCAGCAAATCTGTCAAAACTCATTCATCTTCATGAGATACGGGTCCCTCCCAACATATTTGTTAATTCATTGTTGTATCTTTGTCTTGAAACTGGATCAAAATCAGTGGACTCTCTGCAACGGTTTCCTCCATAGGCGTATTCACCATTTTTACTTCCTGCCCTCCATCTGAAATTGCACCACCTTTGTGCATCATCATAATCATGTGACTGAAACCAAGATCTTAACCCCAATTTCCACTGGATGCGGCTCCGCTGCATTACCGGAGCTGATAGGTTTCCACTTTAGTGTATGTGTTAATTTCCACCGGGTCCGCTGCCGTGCGTGTCTGCTCCTTCCCAGCTGCGGTAGTCCGGTGCCCTCCGCCAGAAATATACGCAGGGCTTCTATTTTCGGCGAACACCGGTGCACGACGCATCAATCAGCACAGAGCAAATGAAGCGAATCAGGAAATTAAGCACGTACTCCGCAATAAAATATCTGGTTACTTTTCAAAATAAAACACAGATTATATTTCAAGTAACTACATCACCAAAACATCATAATGTGTAAAAACAAAATCACATTCTCTATATTGTTTCCTCTCATACTGTAACTGCACTGTAAACTGCAGCATCTTTGATTTAGTTCTTGTTTTAATGGTGGAGTTTTATCTCTTCTCTGTTGGCTGTTGATAAAAAATGTGGCTATGACAAATCCAGAGAGTCCAACCTTCTTGTACTCCTTCATTAGGAACACTGACCTGTTTATCTGTTTATTGTTGTGTTTATAACACATGCATAAACATCATGAGAACTGCTCTGTCTTGTGACGTCACAATCGTCCAACCGGATCGGTGCCGTGGCGCAGCGGAGACGTATCCAGTGGATACCTCTAGTTAGGCTTCTTCATCCATGAAAATTTTGGTATTAATGTTTTTGATGTAGGCTTCGAAGACCTTTTTTCTGTCAGTATACCTATCAATTTCAATTTATTAAAAAACAAAAAAAGAAAAAAGGTAAAAGATAAAATGATATAAAACATATTTTAATGACTGTTAACTACATATGTGTAAGACATTGCACTGTAACATGGTTCCCCAGTTTTGCGTTTAATTAAATTGGTAGTTTTTATATAATGGTCATGACAATTACAATTACAAAGTCAATTATCTGACCTGAATTGCAATTCAGTTATGATTACAACAGCAACAGATGTTTTCAATTACAATTACACCATAATTGTAATTCATTATCGATTAGGCAATTATAATCGACCCCAACCCTGAACACAACTACATGAAAATAATGTAAATACGTTTGCACGGGTAAAGAATACCATAGTGTTCTAGGGTTAATGTTAACAGAAGTTTTTCAAGTAAATCAAAGCAAAAACTAGAGAGACTGGTTACTACTGTGCATTGCTTTTTCACTCTAATCACAAATATTTTACTGTAATGTGTACTAGTGACATAAGCCTATCGATTAACTGTGTTTTCCAATCAGGTACAAGAGGTGGCCAAACCAATACTCAAGCTCCATCTCTGGCCAGGAGCCAATTTAAATTCACATTTTTTTCCTCAAAAAGTACTGCATTTTTTAAAGTTCTGCTCTTTCATTTAAGCAAAATTCCACACTGTCCTTCTCCTCTGCCGAGGACTGCTGTAATACTAAGTCAAATGAAAGACTTCAACCCAAAAGCAGTCAATCAATATCTGCAAGATGAAATAATAACGCTGCATTTTTCCCGTCAGTAGAGAGCATCTATACTGCTAGCAACCAACCTGGTCAAGGTCTGTTGTTATTATTCTTTGATCAGACTGGCAGGAATAACAATCTATAATTCATAATGCTCAGTCTCGTCTGGAAACACTGGGCACCGCACCTTTAATTATTGATCAAACAGAACAGATTAAATATCTATCACTGAGGCATCGGCAGAAGTGAGTAAAGTAGAAATGGGGGAATCTCTCTGGCTTTGCTGTCCGACGCATGAAAAGCAAAAATAAAGTACTGTATCTGCAGTACAGTGGTGTCAGAGTGCAACCAGCAGCTAAAACAGCAACTAGAAATATAGAACTTACACACACACACACACGAGCACACTCACATCTTATAAAAGCCAATACAGGTGACTGGGAAACGACAGTTGATCAATCTTTTTCTAATGGGTCATTTTATAAATAATGCATTATTTAGTAGTTTTAGTATATCAGATTCCAACCAAGTCGAGCTAGTCCAAGATTTTCTCTCTCAGTTGGTATTCCTGGAGGTGCTACTGTAAATTAGATATTGACCACAACTTTGTGGAATAGAAGAAATAGCAGTTAGCGCTCACAGAACCAGGAACAACAGTCATTTTTCTTTCTTTGAAACATTTACAAGCAACTATTAGTTGACTATATGTATATAGCTTATATTCAGAAATTGTATGTGTATATGTAAGCAGCAAAAACATGTTATTCTAATGATGGTTGATTCTATATATCATGACATTTATTCATGATACTTTCGGTTGCTTTGTTCATATTTATCAGTTACTAGTACAGTGCCCGTTGGAAGTATGTATTCATATAGTGGGACCTTAAGTAGAGTTGTCAATTATGGACAAATGAGTATGTGTTTGAAGGAAAGTAAAATAGTGTGTGCAATTTCTCTGGTTTATGTCTATGGAACATGCGCATGATAAATGTTTGTTTTTTTACTCATTTTTAGATTTTTTTTAATTGGCATATTTTCTGTAATGTATGGTTTTTAGAGTCATTATGTGTATTTTAGCATCTTTCTGTTGTCTTTTTGTATAAATATTTATTTTTGTTGTTGTTTGGTGTATTTTTTGTAATATATGTTTTTTTGGAGTCATTTTGTGTGTTTTTGGGGTCTTTTTGTAATTTTGGTGCATTTCTGTTGACAAGCTACTTGTCCTCCTGGTTGTCATGTGGGACTTTCTCCATCTCTCCTCCTTGGGGAGGAGCGCGGATGCACATAATCTGTCACAGGTTGTTGTGAGAGAAAAAAACAGACCTCTAAATGGCTCTGTGTGCCTTCAGCATGTACATCCAAGGTGCGCATTTGGTTAAATAGCACGTGGTGAAAATATCAGCGTTTATAATGCCATATCTGTGAGAGAAATGTACATTTTTTTTCACCGTTAGCTTTCAACACAGTCGCGGCCATTGCCCACCAATAACTTCCGGGTCCCGTCCGTTCGGTCTAAACAGCGAACGGTCAAACAAACATGAAAATAAAGGTTTTAAAATCACCAAATAAGTCCAAAATGACGCATGCACACACTTGGGCTATGTGCAAGCTGTTCATAAAGTTTCAGGTCGAACAAACACCGTGTCAGAGATAAATTTGCTCCACTAACACGCACACACACACACACACACCCACACACACACACACACACACGCAGACCTTTCTTGCATTATAGATAGAAGATAATGTGATAGTGAGCAAACCAAGACATACAGATTGGTCGTCCTATATTGCATATTTATGCTAATGTATAACCAGTAGTTTGACCCTTTAGGGCAGTGGTTCCTGAACTTTTTTGGCTAAAGTATCCCCTTGCTTTCATTTCTCAATCCAAGTCCCCCCTATGTCCGACAACAGGATTTTACTCAGAATACTGTAAATGATATAGTTTGTATCATTTACAGTCATCTCCCACATGGTTTGGGACCAAAACTGTCTGATTACCATTTTTAACTAAAAATAAGCATTATAAAACCCCATTTTTTTAATGTTTTTATTTGTTAATTTTTCACTCTTTATCTCAAGTACCCCCTGTAGTAGAATTGCGTACCCCTAGGGGTACACGTGCCCTCATTTGAGAAAATTTGCTTTAGGTTAGAGATCTTTTTTCGGGAAACAAATCAGGGCCAATGAAAAGAACCTCCAAGTAATTGGTTGCATATAGTGTAGGCCAGTGGTTGGCTCAAGTACCCCCTTTCTCTTACTTCTGAATCCAAGTACCCCCTTTGTCCAGCTACATCATTTTGCTTCGAAAACTATTTACTATTTAAAAACAACTATAGAGCATAACGATGGAATGAATGAATGATAACACACATTTTAAAGAATCTCATTTTCTAAATAAGTGGAAAGAAACCATATTTAGTGCAGTGGTTCCCAACCTTTTTTGGATCGTGACCCCATTTTTATATCAAGAATTTCTGGCGATCCCAAAGACATTTTTTTAGATATAGGTTTGGATCATGTTCAAGCTCTGATATAAATATATATATGTGTGTGTGTATTTTAGTTGAACTAGATTTATGTTTCACAAAATGAAAGTATAGAAATACGGTTGTGTGTTTTCATTTTAAAAGAAATCCAAAATCCATTTTAATTTTTCAAAAATTTCAGGCAACCCCATTTAAGCTCAGGGCGACCCCACATGGGGTCCCAACTCCAAGGTTTAAAAACACTTATTTAGTGGCTCCTGAATAGATTTTATTTAGTAGTTTTTTATAATTTCCAGTTGACCAACACTGACTCTTCATTTGTTCATTTTCCTTTCTCTCTCTCTCTCTCTCTCTCTCTCGCTAGTACCCCCTGTAGTACCATTGCGTACCCCTAGGGGGACACGTACCCCCATTTGAGAAGCACTGGTATAGGCTACTCTTCTGAGGTTCCTTAGGAATGTTTATATTATTTCACCAAATAGCTACCTTTTTGCACAGAAATTTTAAATTGTTTTACTAAAAGTCAATAACGTTGCCAGTCACAAGGTAAAGCTAACACACAGAGATAATGTGTCCGTTTATCTACCCTCTTTATTCTTGCTTACTAAAAGATGATCTTCTTCCTTTGAGGCAGAAAACTGATTCACAGTAACAACGTAACTCAAAATGCTGCACGTGTTTGAACGCTCATAGAAAATCCCACTCAGGTTGAAAAAGAACCTACAGATTTCCCACAGAAAGCCTCCTGTCAGGCCCTGGGTTTAGACTAGTAATTGAAAAAGTATGTCATATATTCATTCTGTCTTTGAACTCAGTAAATGCATACTTTCCTAAACCTAAACCACTTAAGCGCTTCTGTAAAATGCAATTTCCCTTAACTTAATCATAGCTCATGTGAGAAGGACGGAGTGCAAAGTTGTAGTTGAGCTAACGTTATTGAAAACTACAGTTCAGATGGTGAGTTTACACTAAGACGTCACGTAAGGAGACTAAGTGAACCAAATGGTTTTAGTTCAGTGAGTGGGAGAAATGTGCAGCTGGAGTTTACTGATTAGACTGGGGCTGTAAGGGGCTCACAGCTGCAGAAACCATTGCACGCACGCACACACACATACACACACACACACACACACACACACACTAATGCACTGAAACAAGCCCACACACAAAAACACACACAAGTCTACAGTTTCCTGCCTATTTTTTTTTTTTTTTAAATGCCAAATGTTATATTTAGCAGCCTGGCTCTCAACACTCTGTGAATAGAAGAAAAAAAGTAATCCCATTTTTAATTGCAGCCACACATTAAAGTTAGAGTGCAACAGGCCCCATGCCTTGCTTTCAGTACATGATGGAATGCAAGGAGTCTGTGAGAGAGAGCAAGAAAGAGAGCAACTGGGACTTTCCCCAGGTTCCCAGAAAAAGGAGGGAGAGAGGAAGCAGTCAGTGGGAGCGACGGAGGACAGGAACAAATACAGTAGGAAGAAAAATGGAAGGGTTGTCTCGTGTACGAGCTTGCCTCTCTTTCCCACAGTGGAAATGACCCAGTTATTACTAAGTGCTGTGTAAAGGAGGCCTTTCTGCATTAGTCAGGCAGAGGATACAAACTCATCGACATGTATTTACGTACCAAGGTTGTTTGACTCATTTCTCTCCAACATCAGTAAACATTAGACACGATATAAAATGCCAAATCAGCAGTCCTTCTTTCTAGTTGGGTTTCCATTACAGATTTTTGCAAAATCAAAGCGATGTTTCTAAATATAGACAAAGTATAATTGTACTTTCAAGGCTGTTTTGGGTTGGAGCCTCATAACTCCCGTGAAATCTCATCCCGTGAGACTTTGCTGCAGGACGACGGACTCTCCAAACCTTCTTATGACCAGTGTTGGGTTACAAATAACGCGTTACCGCACCACCGTTACTTTTGACAGTAACTAGTACTCTGATGCAATATTTTTTAAAGAAATAAACTCAGTTACTGTTACAATATGGTGTGTTTGTCCGTTACTTGGCGAGCTGCAGGATACTTCCTGTTTACAGTGGTGCTACACATTTTTGCAGGATGCCGTGCCAACCACCGTAACGAAGAAGAAGAAGAAGAAGAAGAAGAAGAAGAAGAAGAAGAAGAAGAAGAAGAAGAAGAAGAAGAAGAAGAAGAAGAAGAAGAAATGTATTTACTATAACTTGCACTAATCATGGTGAGTCAATGTGAGAGCAAGAAGAGCCTCTCAAAGTGGAAATAATTATAATATAATAATAATAATTATTTTACCAAACTACCTCCAAAATATACATGCATCAGTGAAGCTCTAAGCTAACGTTGTGTTGGTGGACGCACAGGGAAGCCTCTGCACCGAAACAACAGCGGCTAGAATGGACAATATGGCAGTAATAATTTTGAAATATAATGCAAAGAAATGTCCCGGTCTCCGCTCCTGTTTAAACGCACCGCTCCATGTTTTCTCTAAGAGAAGTGGTCATGTGACCAAGTACATCACGTTCTGTGACGTGTATTTGCGTAAAAAGTGTTTCCATTGCGCTTTTGCGACACATTTCAATATTGAAACGTCTGAAATTCCTCCTCATGAAAGTGTAAAAACTTTTTACATATTTTGTCTGAAATTCCTCCTCGTGAAAGTGTAAAAGCATTTTAGCGATATTTATTTATTTATTTATTTTTTTTATTTTTTTGCGCATTTCCAAGGGTAATGGAAACGCAGCTTATGTCTCCCTGCCGTCAAGGTTAATGGTGTGTTCCCACTGATCCCACACACAGCCACCAACCCTGTTTCCCATATGGCACTGCTGAGGGTGTAAGTGTACGTGTGTGATAGTGATCAGTAGGGCCTGATTGTGACTCAGTTTGTGGCCTGCATGTATGGGTGAGTGGTTGTGTGTGGTCCACCCAGGGAGCCAGCTGCTGCTATGTCTGTGTGTATGTGTGTGTGTGTGTAATAGTAGGAAGAAAAAAAAAAAACCGACATTAGCAAACTTGCTGTGTCATCTCAGAGCAGGGAGGCCTCTGTGCGATAAAAGAACAAGGAATTCTTTCACTTCATCGGTGAAGCTCAAGGGCACACGTGTGCTTTTAAAATATGTGTTTGTGAGAATATTTTGGTCCACACATGTATATTATCTGTAGATATCTACAATAAGTCTAGGTCTTTAACATGTCTGCGTGTGTGGTGGTATGTTTCAGACTGCATTAGCCTTCACTGAGGGTGGTCTCCGTCTGTAGACTCACAGGATCTGTATAAGCAAGCAGCCATAAAGGTATAGCATCATGTCAGTGAGATCGATTTATTTAGACTTATCAAAAATGAAAACCTGCCTCCACTCAGCTGTAGTTGAACACATCTACTGTGATTCTGTTTGACAAGTTTTGCTGATTATGAGTCGTGTAATTGACACAGGAATGTCTGCGTAGCTGAGGTTTGTGTGAACTCCAAAAGTGTTCCAGGACGTTGTCGATTCATGTGAAGAAAATCCCACTGTGCACTCAATGTAAGTTGTATCTTTAAACTGCACTACATGCTTATTTACCATTTATTATACTACTATAACACAACTCAATACAAGCAGGAATATATGCAATTAAATCCATCAACACAGCATTATCTTAGAAATTGTGATAAATGCACTTTTTCAGACCAAGAAATTTATTTCAGTGCAATAACCCATAGACAATCATTTCTACTGCAAACAGACATAGCAGAATCCCTCAAAATGAAAAACAGTTATCAATAAGTGTAAAGAAAGCACAGAATAGTTTTGAAGAAACAACCTTTTTTGATTATGTTGTTTTTCACTAAGTTTTGTGATTTTTACCTGAAAACATTATGAGGTGTTGACATATTATGCTACTGCGTTATATTCCATCATAAAAAGAGCTTTGAATATTCACAGTTTGGATTAAAAGGTTGTTGATATGTGTGCCTTTTTTTTTTTTTTTTTTTTTTTTTTACAAACCTCTATAAACCCATTAGTGGAAGTTAACAGCTTTTTGGAACATAATTCATTATATCAAGTGTGAGTTTCAGAGTTTATACACACAAATAATGAATTAAAAAGGGATTTGCTTTCCTGTTGACATAAAAGGGTTCGGTGGCTTTTTATCTGTTAATGGGAAAAAAACTAAAGTTTATTAAATGTTAGAGTTTCACTTTAGGGTTTAGGAACTGTGGAGGTACAACATAAAATAAATAAATAAATTATATAAAAATCAGAATCTCCTTTGTAATTGTGCTATCTTTGAAGGATACAATTACAATGAGAAAAGAAAAAAAAAAAAACGAGAAAAAACAGCATTCACAGAGAAATCACAAGTGAGTGAGCTGTATTCTGAAATTACCACACAAAGACAAAAAATGAAATATTGTTGTATTGTCATATGATATTTCCATCAGTATTACTCCTCGGAGTCAGTATAGCACTTTATGATGAATGACAAATTGTTCAATAATCGTTAAGTTTACAAAACCACCAAGTCATAGTAGGACTGACCTAAGACCTGGTCTGCACTGAGCATCCTGACAAAGTTGGTGAAATCAGACTCAATGTAGTGGACGGCTTATTTGCAAAAAAATGCACATAATAATAATAGAGAGAGAGGAGGATGTGAGATTGCCTAATACAGTATTCTCGCAACTAAACCAGCAATTTGGCTGATCACTAGTAAAGTAAAAAAAATTGTTATACGTCCTAATAACTGTTATTTATTTCTATTTAACCAGGCTTTAGTTGATCAGCTCATTAACTGTGAGGTAAAAACTTCCTCCTTGATCAAAATCCACAATTATATTATCAGTGGAACATGGAAATATTTATCACTTAATTTAAAGGACATATTATCAAATAGTGTTATTAACTTGTTGCCAAAAACAAATGTTGGTTAAATGACTAATTAAACACCTTTGCTTTAGGGCTAGGCGAGATGAACCAAAACTGAAATCGCCTTTTTTTTTTTTTCAAAATGGCGATATACAATATAAATCGCAATATTTTTAACTCAATAAATTCTTACAAGAAAGAATTTTAGGCTAAATTTGTTGATGCAAAATGACACACAGGCGCATTTATTAACAAACAGCTGCACAATATGTGCCACTTTTAGCTTTTTACCTGGTAAGGGACAGCATGTGTGAGTGAGTTCTGTAGTGTGGCTCGTTTCGGGGGAAGGTCTGTGTTAGGACGCACTGTATAGTTATAGACATAATGTATAGTTTAGACTAGATTGCCAGTTAGTTGAATGTGCTGTTTGCTACCTTTGGCTTTCTGTTCGTTTTTTCCTGAAGAAGCTTTTAATGGGAAAGCAGTTGATAACAAAGCTGCCACATCACACACAATAAAACATTTATGTTCAGTGACCTACAGTTTATTATCACTGGCTTGTGTCTTTTCTTTAGTCATAAGTCCGATGGCTGGAGTTTTCAGTAAACAAGATAGTAAAACAATCAGAGTCACAGAAAGGGAGACAAGAACTTTCTGTAAAAATTATGGTGAAAAAAAAAATGTAGTCTGTAAATCATGTGGATTAAGAAGAGAACCAACTGGGGGAACCGTTATAAGGATGTGATTCTTCCTAGCAACATTTCGGCTCATTCTCATGATAAAACATGTCGGGTCAAGTCAAAGTGTGCGTGTGTGTGGGAGGATTCAGCCAACAAAAACAATGTAGATTTCATAAATTAAAATCTGTGCCAATAACATAGAAATACAAGAAATTCTCACATGGTGAATTTGTTACATTTAACATGGAACATTACTAATCAAAAAATATCAGCTTTGGCCTTCTGAAACCAATATCAATCCAACCCCAGCTGGTGTGTGAGGGAAACAAGTGATAGACTGCAAATCACATCTTTGCCTGCCAAAAATCACATTTCCCCTCGACAGTATAGCTGGTTTACATTAACTCTCACACATGCATGGCGAAGGCCGAGTCCACCCACTTCACATTTCATTACCAAGAATTGCTCAAACTGTTCTAACAGCCTATCCAACACAGTCAGATATCATTAATGCCATTCATCTAAATCCAACTTTCAAAAGAACAGTAAAAGATGGTGGTTAAGTAGTAGAGGGGAAAAAGTATAGGTGGAGGAGAAAGGCAACCCTAAGTCATCTCATGGGAAGGGAAGCTATGGAAAGAGGAGGATCTGAGGTCACAGATGGCTGTAACGTGTATGATCTGAAGCCTAAAATAGCACAGGACCTAACAGCAGTGCAATGTTGAACCATGATCTGACAAAGAAGCTGGAAAAAAGCAGCTGATTGTTCCTTTGAAAACTAATGAATAGTTTATCAATTAAAAAAAACACACAGGAAAGTTTGTGAAACTGCTGATACTAAATCATCTAAGATTCAAATCTCCATTATGTATGTAAGTAAGTATGTAATGTTCATTTATACAACACCTTTCACAGACAGAGGTCACAAAGTGCTTTACATATCAGCTCATTCACACACCAGTGGGTCTTAGCTGCCATGCAAGACGATAGTCAACCACTGGGAGCAACTTGGGGTTCAGTGTCTTGCCCAAGGACACACTTCAACACATAGACTGGGATCGAACCCTCGATCGAACCCCCTCTCGATCAGAGGATGACCCCTATACCACCTGAGCCATGGTCATGTAGCATTGTAACCTTGTACTGTTCCCTGCGTTGCCTTTCGAAACCAAACCGAAACATTTCGAACCAATCATGAGGCAGTTGTTTTGGTTTAGGGCAGGATATACAGGTGTGACAAAGCAAAACTGGCGCATGCACAGTTGTGGGGAGAGTAACTAGCTGGGCTACCGCTATTAGCATAGCTCGGAATCAAAACAGAAAGATGTCGATGCAGGAGGATGGACGTGTGGAAGCTGCTATAAACTCAGTTTTAGAAGAATCCAGCATTTCCTTTATGAAAGAGCAACAGCGAGAGGCGCTTTGTGCATTTTTGGATGGTAAAGACGTCAAAGTGGAGCCTTGTTGTTGTTGTAGCAGCGTCTCTGTGACGCATGCCGATGACAACATCATCATTTGTTACCATGTGATTGGCTAAAATAAATCATGGTGGACAGGCACTTCACCCAATCAGCTTCAAGCATTCTGTTCATGTCCCTCCCCGGTTCCAAAAGGATTCGCCAGACAGACCCAGATTGATGTAGAGAACTTGAGTTAGAGGGACGGCTACACATCAATCTGGCTGTTGCCAGGTTGGTAGACCTTAGTATCTGAAGCTGTGTTTTCATTACAGATTTTCGCAAAATAAAAGTGATACTTCTAAAGTTTCGACATATATGTGTATAATTGCACTTTGAACATGTTTCCGTTGAAGATTGTTTTGGGCAGGAGCCTCGCAAATCTCATCCCGCAAGACATCGCTGCAGAAAGACGGACGCTCAGAACCTCCTTATAACACTCTGTGTTTCTTTGTTGTTTAATTTGCTTTCTAATGTGGCAGTAATCATTTTAAAGTATACTTCTAAGAAATGTCTCTTTCATCTACATGTATCGTGCCATGTTTTCTCGGAGCGAAGTGGCCATACGACCAGGTACGTCACGTGAGGTGTAATTGCGTAAAACATGTTTCAATTGCGCTTTTGCGATACATTTTAGTACTGACACATCTGAAATACCCCCATATGAAAGGGTAAAAACCTTTTCGCAATATTTGAGTTTTTTTTTTTTTTGAAATTCAGGTGTTACCATTACTAGTTTTCAATGCACTTTTTAGATTTTGCGCTTTTCCAAGGGTAATGGAAACACAGCTTGAGACCGAGACTAACTAGAGACCAGAATGCACCAAGAATAAGACAAGGCCAAGACATTTGGGAGTCCAGACTGAGTCAAGACCAAAACAAGCTGATACTGAGACAAGAGAGCGACCATAAAACTCCATAATAAAAACTATGACAAGGTTAAACAGTTAAAGACCAATCCCTCTTTAATATTAGTTTTCTTTATAAATACATTGGAAAGACAAAAACAAAGTGTCTGCAACTCTTTCAAAGCACAACATGCAAAATCCTCAAATGTTGACAAATTTTCTCAACAAAATCCAAGGCAAAAAATTAATCATTGTATGGATCTGTCCTGATAAGAAAAAAATAAACAAAATGAAAATTTTAAATATCTCCAAATAAGATGTTTATTTGTCAGGTGAATGAGGCCTAAAGTAAGTGTTCAGCGATACAGTAGTCCCTCGTTTATTGTGGAGGTTACGTTCTAAAAATAACCCTCAATAGGCGAATTCCACAAAGTAGTCAGCTTTATTTTTTACAATTATTATACATGTTTTAAGGCTGTAAAACCCCTCACCACACACTTTATACACGTTTCTCAGACAGGAATTAACATTTATCTCTTGTTTAAACACTCTCAAAGTTCAAACCTTCATATATTTTAAAACCTGTTTTCAAACATACAGCAGTTCAGAGTCACACTGCTAGCGATCAGACATTGATGCTGAACGCATTCAGAGTCTGTTCACCCATTCAACCATGGAGTAGAAGCTGTGTGTGACCACCTGGAGCTTTATGACACAGCCTTTATAACCGGACCCGGACTAGGAAGGATTAGGCATGGAGGAGAATCAGTGAGGAGGTGGTAGTAGCAGGTAAAAGTTATCTCTGTAGCACTGAGCTAGGATAGCATTAGCCACTAATCACACCGGCTTTTTTCACTGGTGGTTTATGTTTATGAGAGGAGAAAAAGGAGCGCAGCTCCTTGCTTCAGCAGGCAGTGAAACTCACCGAGTTGGATGTGTCGCTGGTGGGTGAACGCAGCATTAGCCAATCAGGACGCAGAACACAATGCGCGGTGATACGCTGTAAAAAATTGCACTGTAAAAAAAACCAGCGAAACGCCAAGGCCGCGAAAGGTGAACCGCGATATAGTGATTGACTACTGTATTTCTGATGTCACCATTTTTTGCAGGTGTCTGACACATATGGCACTCAAAAAGATTTCCAGGAAAGCAGAACAATATATGAGCTAATGCTAAATGTTTCATATCATATTACAGCATTAATTATTCACTAACAGTTGCAAGTGCTTCACCTTATTACCAAATAAATGAAGTTGAATAACAGCAGATCAGTGCTGAGCTCAACTGGTCTGGATGGAAAATCCCAACCAGTCCGAGACAAAGACAAGTAAAAATACTACAAGACAGGTCTTCAGTACTCCAACTCTATGAGCTGTGTCATACTTTGACCTTCAGCTTCCTGAGAAAAGGTTTGATCTCGTAATTTTCAACGAAAACTTTTACCTTATCTCACCTGGTTTCAATAGTTCCAAACTCTTATGTTTGGTAGGTAAGAAAATGTTTGCCCCTGTGGGTTATTTGCTGATAAAAGTATAACTTTATTCTGCATATCTGAGGTGTCAAAAGAACCTATTGCTCTGCGAGTAATGCTCACCTAGGGTTGGTAATTGAAAGCGTGGGAAACGGTGAGTGTGACATGGTGCAGAGTCTGGAAAGGCTGACGGTACTCAGTGAGAAGTCAGCTTACAGGGTCACAGCGAGCAAGCTGACACTAATGCTCTGCATGAATAAGCAAACATTGCCTTCACCCATTAAGCTAAAGGCCGTTAGTCACAAAGCAGTCAGGAATGACAGCTGTAACTATGGCAGCTCTTAATAACCAAGTGGAAAAAACAGCAAAACATTACACATGGATGTTTTTTCCATTTACAGTCATTTAAAACATCCCTTCATCTATTTATGCTCTAGCCTAGAATATTACATATACAGGAGATGAAATCTGTTTAGGACGCAAGGCAAGAAGAGTTGCACCCTAAAGAGCACAACAGTTCATCTCAGGCTACACTTTAAATCCAAACACAGACATTGTCACACATTTCACATGCGTGAGGCCCATGGCTGGTAAGGGACTGATCTTTTCAAAATGCTAGATGACAATGGTAACAATGGTGTTAAAGTGCAGTGTCAATTTTATCTCATAACTAGAGGCGTGCATTACAGTAAATAATGATATATTGCAATATAAATAATTACAAATTTCAACTTCATAAGTACAAAATGGTATGACATACAATTTATTTTAATTTTTTAAACTTGTGAGAGCAAGTAAATGGTAACTAACTGTAATTGAACAAGTGCCAATATCAAAAAGAAATGGGATTTTTATTGAACTTTCAAAAAAACTTTAACTTTTGCTTCTACAACAGTTTCTGATTCTGAATAAAAAATTACCACATACATCTATAAAAGTGCCCAGTATGCTTTATGAAAATAAAGTGTAATCAACTCCCAAGCTAAAATGGATAGAGGAGTGAGGTAATTTAACAAGGTCTTGTGGTGCATTCATGGACACCTGGTGAGTGGGCGTTTACGTGCTACGCATATGTTAGCACAATTAAAAAGAGTTTCATCAGAAAAAATCATTAAGAAATCAATTTTTGGATGAATATGATAATTGCGCTGTAAAATATTGCAATATTCTTACACCCTTAAACCCTTAAAATGTCTGTTTATTTAGTTTAATTTAGTAAGGGGGGGGGGGGTGTGGAGGAAGGCCAGTATGGGCACCCTACGACTCTAACCAAGATAGCAAAATAATTAGAATTTTGCCATCAAAAGCCCAGTCTAAGTGTTGTTTTTGTTGTTTTATAGAAGGAAACCAATGTTCAGATGTGAGAGGTGTCACTAAAGCAACAAACTTTAGCCTCAAAGTCACTGTTCTGCTTGACAGGTTTTGTTTTTTACCACAAAAAAAAACAGTTTTTTCTCAGATTTTTGTCAGAAACTGGTGTTTTGTGTGAAACATGCCTATATTCAACTGTTGATTAAGGAAGAACGTACAAACTAAAAACATTTATTTTACTGATGAAAGTAGAGAGTTTATTCTTTCAGAATCTGGTTTCAGATTTTAATAAAACCTAGTACAAATAATTTGGTTGGTCTTAAAAATCAGTCAGAATGCTCTAAAAAAGGGGGTTTCTGTTCTGAAAATGGCTGGCAGTCAATGAGTTAAAGAGTAACTCAACCCCAAAGCCACATTTTCCTCCTGAAAACAAATGTATTTGGGCATGAAGTAGCAGTAATAGCAGCAATTGTTGATTGATCCTGGTCCAACTCTTGATATTTTAGTCAAAGTATTAACATTTTGCGTATTTTGCTGTAACAATGTAAGCGTAACTGCCCTCTAAGGGTTGAAACCTGTCTATTACAATCAAATTTTGGTATTGGCTGAGAATAAAGGTTTATGATGTTTTGGAGGCTTCTTACATCACAAACCACCACTGTTGGCCTCGCCCTTTCTATAGAATCTAGGTTAAAAACTAAGTGGGTTGGATTGAGAGAATTGCAAAAACAGGGGTTTATTGAGTCCTGAGTAAGTAGGTGAGATTGTTCTTTGGAGTAGAGACAGGGCGTGTCTTCAACTACCGCCAATCAAGGCATTTTTTGAATATCCAGTCAAAACCTGGGGTTTAGTTACTCTTTAATGTTTTAGTCAGACAGGAAGTTGCATGAATAAGTAGGAGGTCAGCCCTAGGAATACATTCCATTGGAGGCCAGTTGACCATCTTCCACATGTGCAGGAATTTAGAAAACATGCTAACTTCAGAGAAAGGTATTAGTCTTAAAAAAAAGTGGCCAATACCACCATTAATCACACTTTTTAGCCTAGTTCTCAGATCTTATCCTTCTTGTTATGAGGCAGCATTGTTTACCTATAACAAGCGCTGCACTTGCGGCTGGCAGGACAATGTGAAGAGCACCACCTGTATTCGTATGAGCATGATATTTAACCCCCAAAATGCTCCCCACCCACTGCTCCTCTCAGTAGCTGTGTTTCCATTACAGATTTTCACAAAATAAAAGCAATATTTCTAAATGTTGAAGTATAATTGCACTTTTAATGTGTTTCCATTGAAGGTTGTTTTGGGAAGGAACCTCATAACTCCAGAGAAGATGGATGCTCAAAACCTATTTAAAACACTCTGTATTTCATTTTTGTTTCATGTCTAATGTGACAGTAATAATTTTAAAGTATAAAGCTGAGAGAAGTGGTCAAGTGATCAGGTACGTCACGTTCTGTGAGGGGTATTTGCGAAAAAATAATGGAAACCCAGCTAGAGATTGTTTAAAATGAAGAAAATAATTACATTTGTGGGAGATTCATTAAGTAAACACATTAACTCCTCACTTGATCAGGATGTATGAAACAACAAATGGAGCTCAAATAGCAGGGGTAACTTGGGTTTTGGTCTCTCCCAGAATGTCTTCAACTTGCACCAGAAAAAGACAAGAGCCCAGTTTGTTCCCAGCAGGTGATCCATCCAAAGAAAAGGGAGAAAAAGTTATTTCACTACGAAAACACCACAAAAATGGTTTCCAAATGTTTCGGCTTACAACACTTCTTATACCTTTCCTTTCTCATGGTCTTTCCAGTTTGTACCTTCTCGTGTAGATTTATTCATACTGGCAAGTATTGTAATCTGAGGCGCTCCTGCCAAAACAGTGAATTAATGTATCAAAAACCATCATCCACTGGTTCTCGCTAGGCTGTAATATTTCAAACTGTATTAAGATGATAAAGCTCTCCCTCCGCTCTCCTCTCCAACTCTTCCAACCCATATGGATCGGTTTAAACAAGCCCTGGTTTGGCCCACTTACAGAATGTCACAGGGCATTTATCTTTATTCCCTTCTTCCTCTCCTTTCCATATAGAGAAATTGCTTTTACAGATGTACTCTCTGCCCCCTCCACACTCTCTGCCTTGCACTTCACTAACATGGTTTTCTGCCTTGTGCCTCACTCCGTGCCTGCGTACACTTATAGAGCTCTCCATCTGGAAAGTACTCTATATTGTATATTGCTGTTCTCGACAGGAATATACAAATTTAAATGTTTTGAATACACTAAACAATTGAAACCGTTTGTAATATCCACAAGCACCGGAGCAATGCATTGTGAAGGCATGGCTAGAAACCTTCCTTGTTTCTTGCATTAGACTGTTTATTACAATACTTGAACCAACAAAAACAGTTTCATGATTTTATAACCTTTGAATCAGATTTTTAAAAGGTTGATTTACTGTAGATACATCAGAAATGTAAAGAGTCATGATATATCCTACTCAAGTACAAGTACTGTTACTTGGTTGAAGTTATACCAAAGTACAAGTAAGGCATACATAAAATAATCAAGTACAAGTAAAAAGTAGCTCAGTTAAATTGTATAAGTTATTCGTTACTTTCACTTCCTCCCCACACATTTATTTTTTGGTAATAAATCTTCCCTCGGTTCCCTTGCATACAGCAACCATCTCATGTATAAACTTAAAAAGGAAGAGACCAAATCTTGCACAATTGGAACTTAATTTATTTTCCACAAAGACATCTGTATAAAATAAAAGGTTTGTCAAAATGTGCAATTATCTCTTTAATAAAATAACACCAATAAATGTAAAAATAAATATATATGGTATACATTTATGAACTCTAAGTGTGCTTTCACACATACCTCTTTGATCCTCACCATGCTTAGTTTCCTCAGATAGTCCGGTCTTTTTGCAATATGTGAAAGCTCACTCAAAGTTTGGTGCGGAGCAAACAAGCGAACTCTGGTCCTCTATAAAATGTGGATCTCGGTTCGCCTCAAGCGAAGCATGGTGCAGTTTTTAATCATGTAAAAAGCAAACAGGACCAAATACAGGACTTCACGTTGAAGCGCAATTGCAACTCCGTCAGTGACTGCAGTGGTATATCATCACGGCAACAAGCACACACACACTCAGACATCCAGCGCTCTTCCATCCTGCAGCAACACACATGCATACACAACATAAATATTTCCACACTCATTGTGTTCATGGGTTATTTTGAATCATTATTAATTATATTTTTGGGGAGTTTGTTTGAGGATTTCCTTTGGAAAATGCATTTTTCTGACAGAAGTGTTGTTTTCGTCGATGAAGGTTGAAGTTTTCTGTTCAATAGGCGAACGACTGTTTTGCCTGCGTGAAGTTGTGTAGAAAGTTTGGTGCGCTTACCAAAGAGCAGTGTGAAAGCGGACCGGACTAAATTAAAATCCAACAATGTTGCAGATTCACCACCCGAACCGCACCGAATCTACCAGACTATATGTGTGAAAGCACCCTAAAACTAAAAATAACCAGCATTTAACGCTGGTTTGGCACGGTTCATTACGTTTAATCTGATTGGTCGTCTATGATGTGATGCATTGATTGTTGTCTGGGCATTTAATTTTTTTGTAGTTTCACAATGTCTGTTAATCATTTAGAAAAAATAATAATCATGATTTACTCAGTAACGGATGGGTGTAGAAATGTACCAAATTACGTCTTTTAAAATCCATTACTTTCACCTCTGAGAAAAAAAAGGCTGAATGTGACAATATTTTCTATTTTTGCTTCAGACTGACAACAAGTAGTAACTCTACCTGCAGAGGATTCATAAAAGCTTTGCACTGATAACGCAAGAACGTGACTTTTTTCTCTCTTTGTGCACTCATCAGGAGCTGAAAGTATGATGACAGCATATACAAATGTCAGTTTCATTAGCAGAAAAACACAGACAGAAGAGTTCAGGTGCAGCCATCTTTGGATGATCAGACAATCTTATTTCACATTGTAAGAGTGTCAAAGGTGTGCATCGTGACCCCTCCTTTGTTTGCCATTTCCAAGATTTACAACACTATAAATAGCTCTCTCTTTTTCTCTGCAATCTTCATTGTGTGTTCTAATCATTTTCGGATTAAGTGAGTAAAAGGGGTGACTATTTCTTATATCTCATTCTGTGGTAAAACAGTCTAAATCTAACAGCGCCAGTGACAGCAATGCTTTAATTGTTATATTTTAATTCGTACAAAAACAGATCTGGCTCATCTTTGACGATCATCAATGTTCAATGTATTACCTCTGTTCATTGACAGCTTTTGTTGTTTCCGTTTTCCTCTAATCAAATAATTTCAGGAGTTTTTAAACTAATCAGTGAAACGTGACCTTGGCTGATCCCTACACTTTTTTTTTTATTTCATAATCTCTTTTTTAACAGCAGAACATGTTTATCTCTGTTCTCCATTTTGCAGCTGCAATCAGTCATTTGATAAGAGACAAAGGAAAAGAGGTCGCCCGGGGTGTCACCAGCGTATGTGAATAGAGGATATTAGCTATTGCTACATTTGGATTTATCATATTTCACTGTATTTTTGTTTGTGTAAATTATCTTTAAGAGCAGTAGATTGTGTTTAGGACATTAAAACACTGTTTATCCAGACCAGTTCAAGCAGAACTAAGTAACTTTTTCACCTTAATAAATCCTTCTCATAGTCCCTGTGAGGGTAATACAAGTGTTTATGGGGCGATTGGGGGGGTCTTTCATCCCCACTGCTGTCTCTGGCCAGAAAACCGCACTTGCAACTTTCCCTGCCTCCGACCCGGTGACAAGACGTACTACTTTACGAAGCCAGCAAAAAAAGGCAGAGAAGACCTTTGTCCGAGGAACGGAGCAACTCCATGCAGTGACAGCTCAGCAGCAACACACACTGTCGTCGCAACAACAGGCACGCACACACAATCGCAACCTAGCACTCCATCAGGCAGCACACACACAAATATCCATCTATCTATCTATCTAGCTATCTACTCTATCTATCTATCTATCTATCTATCTATCTATCTATCTATCTATCTATCTATCTATCTATCTATCTATCTATCTATCTATCTATCTATCTATCCATTTTCAGAGCTGCTTTGTCAGCACACAAACAAACAAACACACACATTACCACACTCCCATTCGTATTACTCCCACATCATTCATTTATTTTACTTGTCTCTCTTCCTCATCCTGTTCACATGGTCACATGGGACCCTTGAAAGCACCCTTAGTGTCACTGTTGTATTTTGATTTTTCAGTGATCGGTTGTAACCGCCTTGGGAGAGTAAATGTGCACATGTAGCTGTGGGGTGGGGCAGGTGGCGGGGGTTGCAGAGTGTTTACAACAGTGACATAACCAAAAAGGACCTTTAGGGGGAGCGCAAAGAGCAAGCTACTTAGTTCTGCTTTAAAGGTGAGTCCGCTAAAAAAAAAAACAAAAAAAAAAAAAACAAAACTATTATATACAGTCACCTACTTGATGCATGCCACATGATGAATCACTGTTGCAGACCAACTTAGACTAAAAATCAAGTGGGACTGTTTTCTTTATGCCAGCTACACTGACATGGGTTTTTTTGCTTCACAATTATGTAGTTACAAAAAAGCACTCAACCTACTGTATTAGTAATGAAAATACTAAGAATAAGCCGTTTTTATGATGGTTGGTGATAGACAGGCTTTTCTCAGTATTTCAGAAAGCAAATTACTGAAACAAGCACTTTCTATACAGAAAAAAAAAACATCTCTGACCACACATGCATCTTGAAGATGATGGGCTACAGAAAAATCACAAATTTACCAATCCTTTCAGCAAAGCACAGGAAAACAAAGTGACATTTCACACATGTTTAACCAAATGTACTGTCTAAATAAAATGACTAACCATTCCTCTGTCAAGGCTCTATTTCTGCTTCCACATTCAGATAGAATGGTTATACTTTGTTGCAAACAACATGGAAGCATTCCTCATATCAGCTGCCTAACCACATAACTCACGTTTTTAAAAGTGTAACTGTAGCTCATCCAAAAGTTGTTCTCAGAAATTCTCTGTTAGGGATTTACTGTCCAACAAATGTTGGAAATTGCCCCTCAGAAGTTTGGCAATGACGCCGCCATAAAGAAAATGATGTGACCTGAACTTTGCACATTGCATTGTGGGATGTGTAGTCTTGTAGAGCGGTAGTTCTCAAGTATCCCCTTTTCTCTTATTACTGAATCCAAGTACCCCCTTTGTCCAACTACAACATTTTGCTTAGGAAACTATTTAAAAACAACTATGGAACATTATGATGGAATGAATGAGTGACAACATTTTGTAAATAAGTGGAAAAAAACAGTATTTAAGGCAGTGGCTCCCAACCTTTTTTCATTTGTGACCCCCCAGAATTAGTTCTTTTATTTTTTTTCACTGCATTTTAGTTGAACTAAATTCACAAAGTTAAAGTACAGTAGTTCCTCATTTATCGCAGGAGTTTGGGAAAATATTCCTTAAACACTATGTAGTTAGGGTTTTGAGAACAAATGGAGAATTATACTGGAAGTGTATCTAATAAAGTAGGCTAGCATGACACAAACTAGATAACACAAAAGTGTTTCACATTTATGAACCCATACAAGTTTGCCATCCATCAACCATTATTGGTATGAGCCGTGACTCACTAAGACAAGTCGGCGTCAAATAGATTGACCCAATGTGCCTTCAGCTCACTTATATAAAAAAAAAGATTACATAAGGTGAAAAAAAATCTAAGTAGAGCAGACGAATATAAAGATGGAGAAACACGTTATGCTGCGTTTGATCAAGCGAGTGAGATGAAGTATATATACGAAGGGTGCAATGTGTGAAAGCAGTGGTGTACACAAGTGTGTATGTCAGCGAGGGTGGAGGCAGACAGACAGAGATGGAGAGGGAAGAGGCAGCGGGTTGCACACGTTGTCAATGGTTTAGGAGAAAGAAAGCTATTTATCATCTCACTACAGCTTCGGAACATAAAGTGTTTGAAAATTTACATTTTTTTACAACTATTTTGGCAGAAGAGTTGGTAGGAGGAGGAGGATGAGGAGGAGGAGGAGGAGGAGGAGGGAGGGGCAAGAGGAGACAGGGAGAAGAAAGGAGAGTGTGGGTGTAAAGGTGTGTGGTTTGACTCAAACAGCAGAAGGGCTCCTGAAGCTGCTTCCACACTTCAAGGGCTTTTGTGAGAGGAAAGCTGCTCTGTTCAGCACTGTCAGCAGTTTTTGCCCTTCGTGTGTGTGTGTATGTGTGTGTGTGTGTGTGTGTGTGTGTGTGTGTGTGTGTGTGTGAGAGCCCTTCCACAGGGAATGAAAACTCCCCGTGTTGTTCCTTACGCAAGGGCATTTTATTACATAGGAGCAAAAGGACAAATACACCTATACTACACTACAGTATATAGTCAGTTTTGGTCCCACTGATGTATGGCAGGTCCTTTTTGCTGCACACATTCTGGCATTTTCCTTAGACTTGGATAACATTTTCCCTCAACCATGTATGTGAGGGGAAAAAAAGCAGCACTAAGCACATTTTTGAGTAATTAATTATAGAAAAGTTCACAAAAGGCAGCCTTCTTACAAAAATGTTGACAATGACCACTGACATAAATAATAGTTGACTTGTGTAAAGTATTGTATATACCGGTAACATTCTCATTGTGGTGTGGATGACGAAACAAAAAAGCAACAATAATTGTAAATTCAGCACATATTTCAGAATATATTTTATTTTCTGTGTTAAGGTCGAAACAAAACAAATTATTTTACTTGGATTCAGGTATTTTGGTTGTAGTACAAAATCAAAGGATGTTGGAGAGTAAGTTTTCAATATCCTCAAACTCCAGTCATTGAGCGTCTCTGTCCTGTACGTGTTTTGTGTGTCTTTCTTCTCTAAATCACCAAATTGTAAGGAATCATTCTACAGCAGGATGGCATGAGAAACATGTCGTATTAAGGCTCTCCAGGAACTCCTGGGGTTTAATACTTATTTCTGCATTGTGTCCTCTTTAGTTATGTCTCCCTGTCCTAAATGAACCTTTATTCATTTGTACATATTTAAATTGGAGGCCGCAGTAGTGGGAAAATAAATCACCCTGCACTTTATCCCATAGAGACCTCGAAACCTCCTCACCTTGCAACGGTGCCATTAGCTTTTACACTAGCCAGAGTTTTGCTGAATCACCAGTGTGCTAACAACTAATTTGTTGATCAGGTGAACTGAAAGAGTTCCAGTGTAATCAACAGTGTGTTGTCAAAGTAACGCCATAATACCAGAGGCTTGGTATCTAAATATTTCAGCATTCAATAATGTGGATTATAGCATTTTTGATCACACTTTACCTGAAGTTTTATACATAAAGGCTGACATTGCGCTGTCACTATTATGACATGACACCTGTCATTAGCAGTGAATAAGGTGTCATTAACCTTATCTAACCCCACTAAATCCCTCCACCTAACCCAAAAAATGCCAACAAAGGTGTCATAACACCTCATTAATGCTAATGACAGCGTAATGTCAGCCTTATGTATAAAACAAAGTAAAGTGTTACAAACCCTATCATCCTCTGAGTTGGTATAAAGGCCATATCATCACAGACATTGACTTTCTCAGTTTGCAGTGAATGGATTACTGCAATGAAAAACTATATGTGCTGTAGTTTATACATTACATATCAAAAAGTTATAGATTTTTTTATTTTTTTATTTGAGCAAATCTGAAAAGTATCCGTATGCTGTACTTCAAACTGAACAATTATAGTTTTAATCAAAACATTTCACGTTACCTTAAAGCTGATATCTGGAGTTCCTGAGGACGTCTCGATGTCCCGCCCTAAACAGCCTCACTTCCTCCCACTGCCGCTGCCAATCAACCAGAAGCCACGCCTCTACTTTTCTGCACGTGCATCGCAGAACATAACAAGGTCGCATTGATATAGGTCTATGGGTCAGGTAAGAGCCAAAATCATATTTACAAGTTTGCTGTTGTGACGCGCGGCCTTGTTTCCGTGCACAGTTCCACATTCACTTTGATTGACAGTCTCAAAAACAGGAAGTCAAAGCCTATTGGCTGGGCGCACTCGGCAATCGTTTCCATTTGTATAGTGGTCTACAGGACGAAGGAGGGACTTATATACATTAATGTATGTGAATGACCACCGGCAGTAAACCATAGCAAAAGACTATATGTATTGTATTGCATTTCAAAAGAATCATACATAAACAAAAATTTCTCAGAAACTCTGGATATCAGCTTTAACTTCATATTGTTTTTTTTGCAGGGGGGGGGGTCTACAGAACTCATGTCGCAGGTCAACACATGCTAACTGTTACCAAACGATAGCAAAGAATCAATAAAAGGACCACTTTGTCTCATGCAGGAGACCATCATAATGGGAAGAAAAATGTATACGCATGCTAACACACAATGAATTGTGTGGCACAGTAGCAGGATGGCACCCAGCAGTAAGGTGCAGCCATCCCTGGATAGCACATAGGACACCCATTCACTCTGTGACAGGGTGTCACGCCACATGATTTATGACGGGTAATTATGGTTATGGAGGTGACATCATATCCTATACACTAGCTCCCACATGCATCCACGTTGTGTACATGTGTGTGTGTGTGTGCATGTGTGTGTGTTCACGGGTGCTTGTGACTAATTAGTTATGCTGTCTGGATCCAGCAGTGACTGTCTGTTTTTTTTTTTTTCTCCAGAACAGAAGACAAGGCATGTCACAACAAGGTATCTCGCAGCTTCTCCAGACGCGCAGATATGCGCGCGCGTTTACACACAGCATAACATTCACACAGTGCTTTCACATTTGGTGCCACCAAATAAGAATCAAAACTCCCGTTTTAAAAATAAAACTTAAACACTTTGTTGTGTGACTTGAAACACAATTACCTTGAATTCATTTCACAGCATAAGAAGCAAAGACGGGGGCTATCAAGTGACAAGATAGCAAGGGGGCCGCAGTTCTAGCTGTTATCTTAGATCACTGTGAAATTGGCAACAGGGAGAAACGCACAATTAGAATTCATTACTATGCACCTAACTACTGCTGACAGGCGTGAGCACGACAAATGGGAAAATAGAAACAGCTAAACATATTTTCTCTTTCCTACACATATCTGCCAATTCACATGCAAGTTTAAAATGACTGAGGTTAACCATGGATTAGAAACACAGGAGCAGTAGGAAAAAAGTCATGTTTATATAGTTATAGGAAACTTTGTACATACAGTATATGAAAAATGTAACACTTTATTGTAACGTTACATAATCTCTGATCTTTGCAGTTTAAAGCTGTTGTTCAGTTACCGGTACAATTAAGTTTAATTACCAATGTTCAATTACAATTCAATTACGATTACAGTGACCAGCAATTAAAATTAATTTATAAGTACTTCTTATCCTCAGAAAGTCAACTACAATTACGTTCTCAATTACATTCTCAATTTTTTAAAGTTTAATTACAATTAATCACAATCACACAATAACTAAAAAGTTAACCTTCCTCTTGTGTTAGCTTTCTGTTAGCATCTCTTATGATAACGGATCCTACTGTAAATCAGCTGTAAAATACACTAAAAACTAATATCTATCACCTAATTTCTATTGTATCTATTGGTTACCTTGTTACGCTTCCTAATTAATGAAAATATAGGTTTTAATATTTTTGGTGAGGGCGTCTGAGCCTTTTTTTCTCTCAATACACCCCTCGATTTACATTTTTTTTAAAGAATAAAATGTGGGAAATGTTGATATGAAACATAATAATTGTTAACTTCATATGTGTAAAACTGTACATTCAATTTTAATGGAATTTTCATGGCAAATACAATTACAATGTCAACTCAAGTACGATTATGACAGCAACAGATTTTTAAAATTACAATTACAATTATTCCATAATTGTAATTAATTATCAATTATGCAATTACAATTGACCCCAAGCCTGGTTGCGACCCACAATATTTTTTTTTTTTTGATTAGATACAATCATAGTGGAAAAATCAAACATAATTTACTCCAGAAAAAAGAGAAAAAGGTCAAAATGGCAGCTTGAACATTTGTACAGTAAATACAGATAAATAAATCAGATGCTTTCTTATTATAGAATGTTTAAAAATGTTCAATAAATAAGATATATACAATATTCTTTTTTTTCCAATTAAAACAGTAAAGAGGAGTCAAGGGTCTGCATGTTGCTAAGAACTTTGTAGGCGTACGATATTGTTATGGAATTCGGTGGAAGGGGTTAACAAATGTGCACGGATTTAAATCAGGCATACGGAAGAGTCCCTGATTGTCCAGTATGCAAGAAATTAAATAATGAAAAGTAGAGGCAAAAATCTGAGTGAGTGGGTGGCCATAATGAGTAACATTACATTTACTTTATTTTATTTTTTTTACATTGAGCAGACTCGTTTTAAACACTGCCGCAGCCACAGGGCTTCATTTGGCAATCTACTTGAAAAGTCTATATTTGAACTTTAATCTGCAATTTTGGAAGTGGCAGGAAATGTAATACAACCTCTGTGCAGATACTGCTGTTAAGCTTTTGGCTGCTTTGAACTTAAAGAACATCGATACCATTTTATGATAAATCCTTTTTGCACTCTAACCCTGTAGAAGTACTGACATTCCCTGTTTTTAAAACGTGCTGAGTGACCTGAAATGAAGGTCATATGATAGTGGTGTTTATAAAAGCTCTGATGGGCTGACATCCAGGGAAATGTTTCATATTTTCCTCTTTGAGTTGGGAAGTTCAAACTATTAGAACTTGGTTCTTTAATCTAGCTCTTGCATTGGAAGTCAACACACAGAGGTCCTGTAGTTAATGGCATTACTAAATTGAACTAAAAGCCCTTATTTTGTGGTTAACTGTTTACTTCTTTATGCCATTATTAAAAATACTTGAATGTGACAATACTGTAATCCAGTGTTTCTCAAATGAGTATACGTGTACCCCTAGGGGTACGCGATGGCACTATGTAGGCTACTTGAGAGAGAGAAGAAAATTATCGATTGAAAGCATTAAATATATAGAGTATTATAATGTATATGTTCATTTAAAAATGATAATCACACTCAATATTACCAGAAATACAAAAAAATACAAAAAAAACACACAAAATAAGAGAAAAATATCCTGAATAAAAAAAAATATTAGAAAAACAACAACAAAGACACACTAAATGAGAGAAAAATACACACACTGAGATATAGAATAATATAAATAATACCAACAACACACAAAAACGACAACAAAAACACACAAAGTAAGAGAAAAAATATACTGAATAATAAAAAGAACAGACAAACAACAATGAAATACACAAAATGACACCAAACACACACTAAAGGACACAAAAAACACTGAAAATGATGATAGAAATGATCTTGGTTAGAACATGAACTGCAATACAATGGTCCATTTTGGTCCCACATCAGACGGGAGTGACCGAAAATTATAACTATAGAAATAACTAGGGGTGTTGAAAAAAAATGGATTCGGCAATATATCGCAATATTACGTTATAATATTTTTTTTGTTTTTTAAATCAGGAAAGTCTTTTCCACTGCAGGAGACACTGTAACTGTACAAAGCAGTGCGCTGAAACCTGGGCATGTTGACCAACTTTTGTTTGTTCAATAAAATCTAAGAAGAAAGTACTAACGTTTAGCAATTATTTGTTGTACTAGACGTACACCTCAGTTAGACTGCACTAAAGTCATGTTGCACTAAAGTCAAAGTTGGTTTAAAAGCCACAGGCAGATTGTATGTTATTTTTTTCTATGAGCAGTGACTATCCGTACGGTTGTATCAATAAACCGTCATTCTATCCATACGCAATGCCCGTATTTAGTCAGTTTAGGTCACGTGACTAAGACTAAATCTTACCCTAAACCAAACCCTAACTCTAAACCTAACCCTAACTCTAACTCTAAAAATTGTTGCGATATTGGGTTATAATATAACCCTAACTCTAAACCTAACCATAACCCTACCGTACCAAAGTACGTGTACTTCGATAACCTTACCAATATCACCTGGGGTTGTACGGCAACCGTACAAATAGAGACTTTCTTTTTTATTTTAAGTTGTTTGCACATGGCATGTTAAAGCCAATGTTATGAGTGTAAAATATGCCAATAAAATTATTCATCCATAATGTTCTCATGAAGGTGTACACATTTACAGATTAGTTGTTTCTTAAGTCATATATATATATATACATATAAAAATAAAAGTTAGTAATATACGGCTTGTACTTTAATATCAGGATATATCGTATTGTATCGTATTGTGACCTATGTATTGGGATACGAATCGTATCACCATATGCCAGGCAATACACACCCCTAGAACTAACTCTATTCAGGAGGCACTAAATACTGTTTTTTAACTTATTTACAAAATGAGATTCTTTAAAATGTGTTATCATTCATTCATTCCATCATTATGTTCCATAGTTGTTTTTTCATAGAATTCTGAGCAAAATGTAGTAGTCGGATAAAAAAAAGGAAGTACTTAACCTAAAAAAAGTTTGAAAACCACTGCTCTAATCATTAGGAAAAGTAAAAATAAAAAAGCAAAAGGAGTACATAATATGGCTACAACATTGTAGATCAGCGTCTGCAAGAATTTTGATCAAAACTGTTGTCTTTCGACATCCATCCACACAAGCTGCTAAATAGCAGCAGAGCATCTCTTGAAGTTCATTGGCACACACCCCACAGGTAGCAGCCAGCTTAAGAGCCAGCTCTCAGCTTTAACAATAAAAGGCATCTTCTTCACATCCCCATTCCCATCTGCCTCCACTCTAAGCCTCTCTGTCAGTGCTGCTCAGCAGGCAGCCAGCTAAAGGAAAGGACAAGAGAGATTGTCATCAAGTCCCCTATTGATGTGTTCCATGGAAGAAACTTTCATCTCAGAGGCAGCACTGATCCGCCAAGAGCAAAACAAACCACCGCACCTGAGTAGTTTGTTCAGGTGTCGTGGTTAGTTTGGTTTGTCTGCCTCCATCTGGTATTGACACTCATCCGTATACCACTGGCCCCTCTGGAGCTATAATCCTAATGGTGGGGCTCATTGGCATATCCTATTCATAAGCAGTCTGTTCCTACACCTTGTTGGCTTCTGACTAACGGCTGCATGGGTTTAAGTTTCTCTTTCAATATGAAATCAAAGCCTTTTCTACAATCCTTATCATGGAATCACAATAATGTGGCAATTTTATAAAGTCAGGACTTCTTTCTGTGATGTATTTATTAGGACTGAATGAACAATTCAGAATCTTGAAAAGTGCCTGAAATAGACATTGTGCATATTGATAGTTTTACATTAGCCAGCTACATTCATCTCTTTACAAGAACATCCTTTATACACCCTGTTCTCTGTTTTTTTCTGAATCCAAGTACTCCCTTTATATATATTTTCACTCAGCATACTATATTATATTAACTTATATATAGTAACATGACACAAAAATTCTATATACCAAAAAGTCCATCACTTCAAGTGATATTTGGCCGTTTTAAGTAAACATGCTCTATATACACGCACAATTCTTTATTTAAATGGCGCAAATTACAACAATAGTCATCTCGAAGCACTTTCAAAGAAGAAAAGAAGAAAATTTCAACAAATCCACATGAACACATAAGTATAAATATTCTTTTTTGTTTAGCCATCTTATTTTTTCACAACTTCTTTTTTTTTATATATATATTTTTTTTTTTTTTTGAGCAACTTCTCTGTCTTGTTTTCATTTGTCTTCTTAATTTGCTTATACAAAATACAAATAGGAATCGATGCAACTCAATCCATGTACCTTTACGTACATGCTTATCAATGAACTGGCAGATCTAAACCCTACCACAGCCTGTGTGAAGAAGCTCTAATTTTACAGACATTTACCTCCAGATAAACAGTCTCTGTGACAAGATGTCTAATTAATTTCTAACTTTGTTGCTAATTCATATTTGTGGAAACAACGGAGTAACCAACGCTAATGTTAGCTGTTGGATGAGCTAATGTTGCCACTGAGAGATCAGCTTTTTTGATTTCTCTTGTTTGTTGAAAAGCGCTCACAGGAACTGAAAGTTTTGCTTACTCGCCTCACTGGTTTCATAACAATCAACGCAATTGGCCACAGTGACAAACCACAATGGACCCGTTAGAAGTTGTGCTGCTTTCCATTCATTTCATAATTCTTTGGCAGGCTGTGTCCTATGCTGGCACAGGCGGAGTGATTCACTGACGTCAACTGACAACGGAGATAATGTCGGGTTGTGTCACGATATGATTAACAGATTTCATTTGAGCAAATCCTGCTGAATGTAGGTCACGCATCTGAAAATCATTGTTTGAGAAGGTGTGCAGCCAGAGGTGAAAGTAACGGATTACAAGTACTTACATTACTATCATTGAGTTGCTTTTATGTGTACTTGTACTTTTTTTAAGTACATTTCTAAATCTAAGTCATTTTACTTGTACTTAAGTACGTTTTAAAAGATTTAAAGTAATTTGTTACATTTCTACACTCAACTGTTACTGAGTAAATTATTATTATTATTTGTTTTAAAATGATCAACGGACTTTGTGAAATACCAAAAAAAAAAAAAAAATGAAATAACAAGACAATTGTCAAATGCATCACATTATAGTCGACCAACCAGATTAAATGTAAAATAGTTCATAAATGTAGCTATAATTAAAGCAGTGGATTCCAGCCTTTTTTGGAGCGTGACCCCCATTTGATATCACAAAATATCTAGTGACCCCAAACACTTTTTTCTTCTTCTAGAATTAGGTTTTTGATGATGTTTGTTGTACTGTGTTACAAATATAGAGAAGCTAGGATTAGTGCACAAAGTGACAGACAATTTTATACTACATTTCATTTGAGCTATATTTATATTTGAGAACGTGAAAGTATTGAATAGTTGTTTAAAATTGTGTGTTGTGTTATTGATATGTGATTACAGAATCTCTCCTGGTCCTGGTCACACTACCCTAAACAGGCCAGATACCATCGTACACATCATTTGCCAAGGTCTCTTCTCATTGTTATGCTTAGCGCTATCAGCAGCATACAAAACCCTGAGAGCACAGAACAACTACAGATTTATTGGGACACACACACATGGAAACTTGTGAATCCCAGACCGGTCTGCCTCTAAAACCCTGTGTCCGCATCTGACCAGTAAACCCTACAACTTGAATCTGTCTCATTCCATTCTAAACCACCACAATAGTTATAATTTGAAAAAGAATGATCTTAAAAATGACTAATCAAAAAAATTGTTTTTTTAACTGTTTCATCAGTTACTAGATTTTTCAGGTGACCCCACGTGGGGTCACAACCCTAAGGTTGAAAAACCCTGAGCATGATATTTTATAATTATGAATTTAATTGATTGGTGTTATTTTATTTAAAAAAATAATTGTACATTTTGACAAATATTTTATTTCATACAGATGCCTTTGTGTAAAATAAATTAATTCCAATTGTGCACGATTGAATCTCTTTCTTTTTAAGTTTATACATGAGGTGTTTACTGTGTGCAAGGGAACCGTGGCAGGATGTATTACCAAAAATACACTTGGGGGGGTCAAAGTAACTAGTAACTTTTACTTACAGTACTATTCAGTGACGTGCAGTCAGGGTAGGCAAGGTAGGCAGTGCCTACCCAAGGGTGAATTGATGTTTTGATTATTTGTTTTAATTATGATATAATTATAAATTATTTATTTTTCAATTTCCGATAGCCTACAGTACCTATAAGTTTGAAAGTGTCAGTATTTTGTGCTTTTCATCACCCAAATCGCTAAACTATTTCCTAACCGCTGTAAGGCAGGAGGAGGCCACACCCCTTCTCAAAGGCACATTGCTGCTCTGCCTCTGTTCACATAGTGTGTTTTTATGTGTTTGCGCATGCGCAGTCAGTTCCCCCAGATGACAACCATTTACGTCCAAAGGCAGCTCTCTACGCTGCCTTTGGACGTAACCGCACTATGCTAAATGCTATACGTAAGTTCACAGTGCATTAGTGAATTGATATCACATGACCTCTGCAGCTATGTTCTCTAGCTAGTGGGTGGGATAACACTACAGTCAGGATGACAGCGCTAGAGACGATAAAGAAACCTTTTTTTGAGGAAAAACAACAGCTTTTAAAAAGAAAATTGTTGGTATTTTCTACAGTGAAAGATACAAAAGGAAAGATTGACTTTGTGGATGCGCCTCACTGAGGCTGTTCTGAGTTGTTGTTGTTGTTATTTTCTCCGTGTTTCACAAACAACGGGTGCGCTGTCGTGTCATGAGATATATGTTGTTGGAGGCTATATTAAATAATTGTTTATGTTTCTTTAATGTTTTACGATTTTGTTAGATGGCTAAATGCTTGTTCATGTGGATCTTGTTGGGTTTTTTCTTTATTATGAATTTTATATTTTGATAAGCGCATTCAGATGACTTTGTGGTAAATTGCGCTATACAAATGAAGTTGAATTGAATTGAATTGAACTGAATTAACATTTGCCAGCAGAAACATTGGCGGTCTCGATTTGCCTACCCAACCCTAGTGCTCACGGCACGTCACTGGTACTATTTCATTGAGCTACTTTTACCTGTACTTGAGTATTTCATGTATGACTTACTTATACTTGAGTACAATTCAATAAAGGAACATTACCTCTACAGGAGTAGGATATATCAGTACTCTTTCTTTACACCTCTGTGCACAGCACGTTGAGCCATTTGTCCACTCTCCCTTACTCACCACTGAGTGCTCAGCGTTGTGTTCTGCAGAGACCAGACAGCGCACGCTGCCACGTAAGCCTTCCAAAAACCATGATCCAAGCCTCCGCGTTCTCAGAACTTATCCCCATCTTTTTCAACCACACTACGACACAACACCTACCACTGTGACTCACTGTTCCTCTGTCATGCTAAAGTGTTTGTGCACAGTGCATTAACAATGAGTTCTCTATGTGCCGAACACTGAGCCATGCTGTCTGAATGCATTCGTCGGCCTTCTTCTGATGACAAGCGGAGTGATGTCTCGTGTGTGTCTCACACTATTAAGAAGCACTTATTGTAAAGACCTGCAGCTTCTTCTCACAGTTATTTCCCTCTATTAACCCTCCAAAATGCACTTTGTTAGACGAATGTGGCTGTAGACGTAATTAGTCTTCTTATGGACTACTATCATCTGTATTTACACATCGCATTCACACACAAAAATGCCTATTTTCTGAAGGAACAGGGCAAGATTTTCAACATAAAAAAAAATTGTCCAAATTTTTTTAAATGACTCAGAATCATGTCCAAATCTCACACCCACAAGGATGTTTAAATGTAGTACAATGCATTTAAAGGTGGAATGATATGTAATGTGAAAAAATATTGCGATATTAAAACATCACAAAATGCATCGTCGATGGTGGGTGGGCGGGCTCGGGGTATATATATATATATATATATATATATATATATGGAAAGTTCAGCGTCAAAGTCCTGCCAGATGGTTCACGCGACAAATCAAAAGTCATATGCGTGTATTGTCGGTGTGAGTTGGCATATCATAGAAGTACATCAAGTCTAGAATACCACCTGCTTGCTAAGCATAAAGCCCATGCTGCGGCCCCACCTCCACCACGCCAAAGGCAGACCATGTTGCATTGTTTACAGAGGAGACTGGACAAATCGACAAGCAACAAACTTTCAACAGTAATTTCTAAATGGGTGGATACATCTTGCAGGCCGATTAGCGTTGTGAAATTGAAAATGTCTCTGCTGTGATGCAGAAGATGCAGTTATTTATTCTTAAGCTCTTTGAAAACTGGATGTTTAACAATTCTTTTCAAATGTTGACTTGGACACTACATTGTCAATTTTGAGTTCATGTTAATGTGCATATTTGATGATTCGTGTTGGGTTGTGTTTTAAATGTTGCAATAATAAATATGTTTGCATAATATAAGCGTATTGGTGCACTCCTATGTTTATAAGAGTACTATAAAGTTGAGAAATATAATTTTAATGTACAGATACAAAACATGCGATTAATTAGCGATTAATCATGAGTTCATTATGGAAGTCGTGCGATTAATCGCGATTAAAAAAATTAATCGTTTGACACCCCTAATATAGATACAGTGTACTGTATATATTATAAAATACATTAGAAATATCTTAGGAATACCTCAGTCAGCATCTCCTGCCTTCAACCTGTTGGATAAATGTGGTTGTCCTATCCTGTTAGTCTTGAGGGACAATGAACGCAATCCTTGATGTTCAAAGGTGCATTTATATTGATTGAATGGTATTTTTATCTGCAGAGTTATCAATAAGATATTCTATATGATTCCTTTAATATCCCCACAGGGACGCACAGCCCAGCAGTGAGCTTTTTTTTTCCTTTTATGGTCTGTTTATCTTATATGACATCACTATAATATTACCGAGGACTTTGATGTGCTGCTTGTTCAGTTGCAGTGCATTATTCACTGCTTTGACTACTTGCACTAGGTGAATGCGCACACTGTAATAGCTTACACAGTGGGATACAATTAGCCAAGGCTCGTAAATGCTTCATTATGGCACTATAGAACTATATTGAAGAAGTTCTATAACTCAGCAGGATTACATAGTGGAGCTCCCACTGGAGTTGTAGCTGCACTCGGTGGCATTAAAAGTCCTTATTGTAGATAGTTATGGATCAGTATAGCACTACAATCATTTTAAATGTAAAATTTAACAGCATCTCCCACTATCCAGAAGCTACAAGCATTATACAGTATGACGACAGACACATGCTAACTCAGAACAGATCTATGATTGATAGAAAAGATCAATAATTTCTAAATTGGAGAGTAGGAGTTAGAAATGTTTGAAATGATTAAAGAGCTTCAAGCGACTTTACATTTATGTTTCCAGTGTTTTTCAGAGGTCGTAAACACACTGGCTAAGTATTACTGTTTATATATATTTTTTTTCAAATATATTCAAGAAATCTGTAGCTGAAGTCATTATTTCAAATTTATGTTTTTACATATTTTGCACAAATTTTGTTTGAAAAAGCTTTGACATAATTTTGAAAGATGTTTAATGTGCAATTGTTTTGCATTGGTATTTGTCCAACTTTACTATTAATAAAAAGTCAAGTGTAATAATAAGAAGCTGGGAATATTTTTTTGCCATAGAAGTGCCTCTATTTGCAATGAATCTATTTAGTGTGAATATTGAGTATACATTGTTAGGATTAATTTGATTTAAAAAATAGGTGTAAGAAAATGAGTGTAACATAAACCAGCCATCTAATTGTGAAACACTGAAAGTAATTTCAATGCATTAATCATTTCTAACTTTTACGTTAGGGGTTAAATATGTTTGAAATGGTTAAAAGCTTCAAGCGACTTTACATTTATGTTGCCAGTGTTTTCCAGATGTTGTAAACACACTGGCTGTTACGCTCCACCATGAAGTCACAAGATAAATCTGATTGGATCTGATTGCTATTGTAAAGAAAATAAATAAAACAGAGGAAATACCTACAAGTACTCCTTTTTTTTGGACTGTTCCCTGCTTAAATTCCGATCACCCTTTCAATTGCATTGAACCGCACAAGTTCCGATTTCCAAACTTGCCATTTGTTTTCTAAACTTTTCAGCAAGTGTGTCCAATTCAAGGTTTTAAACATGACCAGCAAGTTAGCTTTTCTCCCTTTTTTATGTCTAAATTTTTTACATTTATTCATCGTGTTTGTGTTTTTAAAACAATCATTGTCAAAAAATAAATAAATAAATAAAAAATACATTTAACCACATTACCAGAAAAAAAAAATACATATTTCTAAAGTGAAATTCTATTAAATAAGGTTGTAGTGGTATTATAAACTTTTAATGGTTATTTATTTGCTGCCAATTTGTTGAAGTTATTTATTCGAGGTTGAAGTTTCTTTCCTTGAGTCAAAAATGACTATTTAAAGGAGCAGTACGCATTGTTGGAAAGCTAGCAAGATTTTAGATAGCAATACCTCCTGTAAGCTCCACCCCCTCCCGTATGCTCCCGTCAGTGCTGTGTCCAAAGCCACACCCCCACAAGCTTAAATGTGTGTATACAGTATATACACACACATATATATACATACACATATATTGATCACATAGATAAAAGCTGTTTGCGTTTGATGGGCTTTAAACAGAAGCATTAAAATGCAGCTGTTAAGAAGGAATGATTTATTCACTTTCATTGTTTCAATCAGAGTCGGGCGATATATTGAGTCGAGACATATTGAGTTTTCTATTTTGGCGATATGGAAAATTACAATATAGCCTTTATATATATATATATATATATATATATATATATATATATATATATATATATATATATAGCTTTTTTGTAGCAAAATACGTGTTTTCATCCCCTAAACAAGCTCCACGACAGAACTCACTCACACGTGCTGTCCCTTAGAGGAGAAAAAGCCAAAAGTGGCACATGTTGTTCAGCTGTTTGTTAGTGTGCTTGTGTGGCATTTCTAAATTCTGGTAAAATTTTATTTAAATTAAGATTATCAAGATTGACTGTATATGGTCATTTTGATAAAGAAATATCAAGACATGAGTTTTGATCATTTTTGCCAAAGTCGTCATCCTCGCGCTATATATTTATAAATACATTTAAAATACAAATAAAATGACGTACAAGTACTCATAAAAACAATCAATTTCAGTAACGTGAGAACTTGGAGTCCATTACTTTTACCTTTGAAAGGAGAGCATTAGCATAGCTCTGTTTCTTTCCCAAACACAGTATATGCCTACATTATTGAAATGTCCATCATTTTGAACTCAACATCTAGTACTAATAAAGTTTTGATGATTGTTAGAGCTAAACGCCCAGCCACTAGAGCTGTTGTCTCACATATGACGAGTAAAACATTTTCCATCAATTTATAAAATACTGGTAGCAGAATACGACATTAATGTTTTTCTGTAATTGATTCTATTAAATTGTGTTCAATTGGGGGAAAAAAAAGGTTGAACAATTGTCATTTATTTTTTTAAGAAATACTTTAGAAATTAATGGGTTTTTTTGTTTTTTTTTGTGAAAATGTGTTTTGTTAGTTTTGTTTTATTCATGTTCAGTTGGTGACTCATGCAGAGCTCTTGTAAAGGAATGCAGATTAAAAATGCTCTAAGGGCGACCCTACTGCATGCATTCAGATCCCATATCTAATCAGATGGCCTCATATATCCAGATGATTATTCATATTGTTAAAATAAAACACAGGCTCATCCATTCATTCATCTTATAATGTATACCCATATCTTCCTCACTGCTGCGGCTCTCACAGTTTATTCGGCGTGGGAGGCAGAGCACACCCTGGCCAGAATTTTAATCCATACATTCACATAGAGAAAAAAAATCAGAAACTGTAATTCCTGCTTCTGGTCTGTGGGAGGAAACCTGGAGCAGCAGACTGCTCTCTGATCACTAAAAGGCACATACAGTAATCCTTCACTTCTCCAGGTGATTTGATGATTCTGGTTTAAAACCGTGTGGTGTCTTTAAACTGAGTCCTCAGGAGAAGGCCTATACATGCAAACCTGGAATTGGCTGGATTTGAACACCAATGTTATAGCTGAGATGGAGCATTTCAGAATAATGAAATTAGATTTGTAAAAGTTGTAACAACATAAAGAACATTTTTTCTAAAAGAAGCAAATCTTATTAGATCAGTACAAAGACTAGAATCTGATGGGTTTGTTTGTTTATATTTGTGCATATTTATATATATGTATTTGCTCAAATATCAAATTTACCGGTATTTTATTCTTTGTCCTTCTGTCCCTTCTCAAACACTGCTGGGGCTCTTTTTTTTTTTTTTTTTTTTTTTTTTTAAGTGCAATGATTGCTTTATATCAGGAGTCATAAACACGTTGCTCTTATCACCACTAAATTCTGATTTACTTTCCAGGATTCAAACTCTCGACGATAAATGATATGAAAGATGTAGCTAATACTTAATAATAAAGTTAAATACTGCTAATAAAGTTTTCGTGTTAAATTAACCATCTTTAAATGTTTATTTTCATGGAAAAATGTGTGACAAATGCTTTTAAGTGTTGTAGATCTGGAGTCTGTTATATACTTTATAAGACATTTAATAAAGCATGGTGGATTTTCTATGAAATTAAATACAAATGAAACAATAATTGCTTAAATAAGGAGAAATAAAGATACAGTTAACCTTCCTTTTTAATCTAATCCTCTAATTAAAGTGAAACCGTGAAAATGTAGTATTTATGAAGTACTTTTCTATCTGTAGCCCTTTGGACTATAGAGACTATATATATGCCCCAGGGCAGCTGTGGCTACAATAGTAGCTTACCACCACTAAGTGTGGAGTGAAAGAATGATCCTATAATGATGTAAAGCGACTGTGATGTCTGCTTCTTCCCTTGTGTGTTTGCTCCTGTACTCCTTCTGGCTTTTGTCTTGCAGGTCCGTGGGATCCTCAGTGTGGAGTTACAGAGTCTCAACAACTCTGTCTCCACCCTTTCCTCTGCACACACCCAACACAGCATAACGTGGATGGCTGTTCATCATAGGAATGGGATCCACACAAGGTTCCTGCTGCTTAACAGAAGATTTTCCTTGCCGCCATGATGAATTCATGTTGGGTGTGGGATACATATGTATGTGTATATACGTATATATGCATATGTGTGTATCCATAAAATGAAGAGTCCGTCCTTAAGACTGCTCTACTGTAAAGTGTCTTAAGATACCATTGGTTATGATTTGGCGCTATACAAATAAAAGATTGATTGATTGATTGTGAGTTCCCAAAAAAGTGCTATATAAAACTGATGTATTATTCATTATTATTATTATGAAGTAGCTCACAGGTTCAGAAAGGTTGGTGACCCCTGTTTTATATTGTCTTTTTTATGTTTGAGATAAAAAAAAAAAAAGAAAAAATCTAATTCAATCCATTTAAAATGAGGTAAAAAACAAAACAAAACAAAAAAGCAGTAGAACAGCATAATTTCTACACTATATTAATTCTAAACTGAATTAATTAATTAATTTTGAATTATGTCAATCATGAAATAAAGTATAATTAGGGTCATGTTAAGATTAATAAATTGCCTTGATCTTATCTGACTCGCTGGTTAACACAGGAAACAAATGGAGGAAATCAGCCATGAAGGTTAAGTGTACAGTACAGTACACTCACAAACGTACAGCTTTATGTGGGTCAGTGTGTGAACTTCACACCCAGTTTGTTTCTCTCCTCCCAGCATCCTCTGGTCCTCAGAGGGTGGCTGGGACTTTTCCTTCATAGGCAACGCCTCACACCCCCAAATCTGGGCTCAGACATCAGGGGGCGGGCTCATCTTTTGGTATGTTCATGTGTTGTAAAGACCATTCTTATCTTCCGCATTACACCCGCCCACGATGTCAGAGAAGGAGACATGGAGGACGACCCTGCTTTCCTGCAGACAAGTAGAGAGAATAGATATGGAAATAAATTACCAATGTCTCTTGTGGAATGGGGGCGTAAATTGATACACACTAAATACTGTACCATTGGGGGTCTCGCTCTCACTCTCTCTTCCTCTGTCTTGGTCGTCAGATGAACTAGACAAATGAATGCATCCAGAAGGGATTAATTGGATTGGGGAGCAGTCTCCTGCACAATCCACCAGGACAGACAAACACCCCTCCTTCTACACAACACACACACGCCCTCCACCTCCTTTATTCCAGTCATGCCTTGCAGAAAACGTCTGCCACCCCCCTACCCACACACCCACACCCCTGATGGATCAGTCTGTGCACCCTTATCCCTAACACACACACACAGGAGACAGACACACAAGTGGCATGCTGTTCCCCAGTGGATTGCAGCCTCTCTCTTGGATAGAGTTTCCATGGCAGCCACGTTTTCAGCACGTGTACAATCAAAGGGAGTAAGAAGGGGGGAGAAAGAGACCACTCCTATTGATTCATGGCCGCCTATTGATTCAGTCTGCAGCTGCTGCAGGCTCACCTATGGCCAACGCTCGCCATCACACATTTTGTCACACATGCATTTAAAGTAAAAAGATCTGATTCAAGAGTTTGGAGAAATCACAGTCTAACCTCTGGCATGTGTCCAAGCTTGGGTGCATGAGGATAACTTGAAGAAACACGAAGAAAAATCACAAGGAAACACTTTTCTCACTTTTCAGTTCCAGCTGATTTTTATTTCCCTCTTGGAAGAAAGGAAAAAAAATAAAACAAATAAAATAAAAAAAAAAAACACAATCTGTACAGAGGTCTGAGAGGCAGTGATTGACCCAAACATTGGCTGGTTTTTGAGCAAGAAACATCAAATGATATTGGCATGATTGGACGAAACATGTTCATACACAGCATATTGCACAAATGAAGAAATAAAACAGGACGTTATAAATAAGAAAAAAAAAAAAGAGTTAAAAAAAAATAATAATAATAAAAAAAAACTCCTGGACCATTATCATCTTCAACATAAAGATGTTCAAAGATGGCTGTCCTAGTGCCTGTCTGTTGTTCATCATCATCATCATACATAAAACACACAATCTTTGCTTATAGTACAGTCAGTTTACATAAATATCTTCATGTTATTCTTTTAAAAATCTTAAACACAACAGCTATAGCTACATATACCTGAATCTGAAATACAAATGCTATTTGCCATGCCATAATATAGGAAAACAATTAGCCTGCTATACTTAGCCAACAGGTACAGAAAGGTTAAATACTGTTTTTTGATGCAATTTGCGCAATAACAGATGAAGCACTTCATACATCTCCCTCCCTCCGAAGTCTAGGCAAATTTGAATGAGTGTAAGATTTCATCCAGTGGTTCAAATAAAACTTATCTTGTTTTTTTTTAAAAAAAAAAAAAAGAAAAGAAAAAAAAAATAAAACTAAGAGAAAAAAAAAAGAAGCACACTGAGGTATTAGCTCTATCCAAAAACAGTGACTTTCTGGGATCTTTCACTCATAAACCTGTGTGTGTGTGTGTGTGTGTGTGTGTGTGTGTGTGTAGTACTGACAGTCTCCACTCAGGCTGGAGAGAGCCTCGGTGGTGCTTTGTTGACTTGGCTGGTGAAACTGGAGTCACTGTGCCATTAAGAAGCATGTGGGTAAATACTGTAAACACTGTGTGAGGTCAGATTGTGCCAAACAAACCCCCCATCTGCACATCGAAACAACCAATGTGGATCCAGACAACAATGTTGTAGGGCTACCCATTCCCCTTTCTATAGATTTTGTACAAAAATACAAGTAGAAAATCATGACACACTCAAATCTCCTTAAAAGTTAGAGAAGTCAGACATTTTAAATAAGATACACTTCGAGCCCTTCCGCGCTGGATACAGACAGGTGTGTGTGCACAAACACAAACGAGACCTGTACGAGAACAATACTTCTATGTATAAAAAAGTTTGGCCGGTATAAATACATCAATATAAAAAAATCTGACACAGAGGAACTACAAAGTTGAAGCACTAGGCAGAAAGAATGCGCGTCGGGGGAATATTGGTCCTGAATTGTGCACTGAGTGTTTCAAAAAAGGTTCAGAAAACAAATTTCTGAAGTCCTGCCGTTGAAAGAGAAGCTGGTGATAGTGAATAAATTGTGTCCTATGGTCACGTAAGTTTTGCGTATTTACGCAGCAATGGACATTTTTTACGCATTGAACAACAAAAACCCCTGATGTCAGAAGGACATGCGTTGATATTGAAACAGTTTGGAGAAAAATCACACCTGAATAGCAACTTGATGGTCAATGTGAATCGGTTACAACTTCAACAAAACCCAATATGACAAGGTTTCCGGTAAGTTGCGCCCCATGTTTCCCCGACAGCCAGAATAACATTAATATTCAAAGTTCAGTCTCAGACCTCCTGTGAGCTGCAGTCTCTCTGCTTACATTCACTCCTCTGTGTCCAAACGCACACTGAGCATTTCTCCTCCGTCTCCGTCTGCGCGCTCCCGACATGCGCACCGAGCGCTGTCCAAGTCTGCGAGCGGCGCGCCCCAGGGCTTCAGCGCGCACGCAGACCATCCCTTCTTTTTTGTTTTCACCCACTCGTTAAGTGAAAGAATGGGAAAACTAATGTGGTCTGGACGCATACGCCCGGGTCAATCAGTTCATTGCGTGGGGGAGGGCGGGAGCGTCTCGGTTCCTTCTCCGCCAGCGCACGTTCAGTAGGTGAACACCAGGTTGGAGATCGTGGACTCCAGCCAGTCTCCTGAGATCATCTCGCTGACCTCCGGGGTACAGTAGTCTGAAAAGTCGAAGTGAGACCCCGCCCCGCACTCACCGAATCCCCAGTCCAAGTCCCGGTCCAGTTCCGGATCGGAAAAGCCCATGCCGCCCAGGGACATGCTCTCAAAGCCGGGGCTCGGGTTCAGATCGAGCCGCTCGTCTTCAAACTCTTCGTCTGATGATGAGGATGAGACGGATGAGGAAGAGTGTGAGGCTGAGGGGGTGGGGGAGGAGGCGCGGGTGTACCTGAGACGCGCGGTGTGTGAGGACTCGCTCTGGTCCTCGTACAGGCTCAGCGGGTCCCCGGACTCCGCCGAGCTACTCAGGGTGGGACTGGCAGGGACCCCCACTGAGGGGGGGCCGCTCTCCAGGCTGCCGAACACGTGGGCGCGCCTCGCCTCCCCGGTGCGCTTCTCCGGTATTTGCCTTGCCCCAGACACGGATCTGGATTTAAAGAGTGCCTGGTGGTCCACGGAGGAGTCGTGGCCGGCCGTGGCACGGGGTGCCCCCTGTCTGTGGGTCCTGTTCACTGCTTTGGACGCGGGGCTCCTCTTGATGCCGGCTTTGGCGCTGCGCTCCCCGCTCTTCTCTCCACGATCAGCCGGCTTGCTCGTCCCGCTCCCGGACTTCACCTTCTTCCTGGGCCGGTACTTGTAGTCTGGGTAGTCGGCCATGTGTTTGAGCCTGAGCCGCTCCGCTTCGCGGATGAACGGGATCTTGTCCAGGTCTTTGAGCAGCTTCCAGCGTTTTCCCGAGCCGCTTGGAGATCTCTGCGTTGTGCATGTCCGGTGACTGCTCCATGATCTTCCTCCTCTCGATCTGAGACCACACCATGAAGGCGTTCATGGGTCTCTTGATGGTCCCGTCGGAGTTTTGCACCACGCCAAGTCGGTGCGCTCCCGTGCGGAGGGCGATGCGTCCATCTCTAAGTCCATATCTCCCGTGTCCGTGGAGTCTCCACCGGGGGAGTGCGCGTGGGCGCTCTCTGTCTGGCTCATGTGCACCATCTCTGCTCCTCCAAGTGTCTGCAAACTGCTCAACTGCAGCGTTTAAAGATGCTTTCAGAGAATATAATCCTCTCCTTCACTTGTGTTACTGCGGATCACTGCTGGGGGAGTGTGAGCAAAGTTCATCCAAGTCTATTCTTCTCTAGATTCACAGAGGTTTCTTTCAACTTGATAGGAAATAATCCGGAAACTTTCAACTGCCGGTGCGGCTGAACACTCGCCCTGCTTGGCTGAAGACGCGCCGCTGAGGATGACAGCAGTGACGGCAGAGAGCGTCCCTTATGTGAGCCTGATGGCTGTGCGCAGCGCAGCTTGTCTGTGCGGTTGAGGAACCATGTGGTTGAATGGAGCGGCTGCGCTTTCTCATAGTCTCCCGGTTTCCCGTGCGCTCTGTTATATTACTGTAAACACAACAACGGCAACCTACTGTCTTTATACCCTCACAGCGAGGCGCGACGACCAATCAGAGGCGTCTCCACATGGCTTTTACAGTCTAGCCACGCCCCCTGCTCTCCCATTGGCCGAATAAACTGGTAATAATAATAATAATGTGCAATGAGGATCTGTGTGTCTGACCTCATTCCTGTCAGACTCTAGTGGAGGAAACTAGCAGTGTGTGTGTGTGTGTGTGTGCATATATACGTTATGTATGATGTGTGTTGTATAAGAACATACTGTCCTCCTATGGCTGCAGAGGGGGGATCTGAGGATAAACTCACATCCACTCTAGTTGCATATGGATTGATCTGGACCACGTGTGTGTTTGTCCATCTGTGTGTGTGTGTGTGTGTGTGTGTGCGTGCGTGAGAGAGAGAGAGAGAGAGAGAGAGAGAGAGAGAGAGAGAGAGAGAGAGAGAGAGAGAGAGAGAGAGGAAGAGAGAGAGAGAGAGAGAGAGAGAGAGAGAGAGAGAGAGAGAGAGAAACAATCAAAAATAATTCACCACATGTTGAGTGAGTCGCACACCTTGGCCAACCTGTTATTTACGCACCATGTTGACATCATGATGTCATCGAGTGTCAACCTAAAGTCGAATTTTTTTTTTTTTTTTTTTTTTTTTTTTTACATATTTAGATACAATAGGTTATGCACAGGTGATAAAACACTGATCCCTCCCCCAAAAAAAATAAAAATAAAAATAAAATAAAAAAAAAAGCCACACATTCCTCCTCCCATTTTGTTAACATGTCAGTGTCACGTAAGATCACATTACCGCCTGCGTCGCTAGATGTCAGGCTAGAGCCAAAGGGACCCCTGCATGTGTTTATGTGCATTTACATGCCATTCCAACAGATTTATCTCCATCCTGCCATCGACTGCAGGAGATGATGTCATACAGAGCTGGTCAGCTCAGGACCCATGGTGACCCTCCTGACCTCCAGGTCCTGATCAGCAGAGGAGGAAAAGCTGAACCCACAGGAAATCTGTTGTTCTGATTGGATCCGTGTGTAAGCTGAGAGAACACAGCCTGTGCACTGAGCATTCCTAATTTATGTCAAGCTAAAAAAAAAAGCCATAACTCT